>NC_082719.1:89673531-90024364 GCF_030144855.1 Hypanus sabinus
CCAATATTAGTCTCACACACAAAATGCTGGTGGAACGCAGCAGGCCAGGCAGCATCTATAGGGAGAAATACAGTCCACATTTTGGGCCAAGGCGTTGGCTGTACTTCTTCCTATAGGTGCGCCTGGCCTGCTGCATTCCACCAGCAATTTGTGTGTATTGCTTGAGTTTCCAGCATCTGCAGATTTCCTTGTGTTTGTGCCAATATTAGTCTGATCAGGACAGTCACAACTCATGCAAAAAAAGCAAAAATGACACGAATATCAGTAGTTCAAAACCACTAGCTACTTTTGCAGGGACGTAACTAATTGAGTTCATTATTTATGATAGATTTAAAATATATTACTTTCCTCTTTTATTTCATATGTCTAGTGGCGCTGGTTTTCTTTTGCTCCTACCTCCTGAGAAGTTCAATTGAAGATGAAGAAATGAGAATTAACTCAAAAATATACGATTCTAAACTGAAAGTGAATTGTTGGTCTACCTTCAAACCATTAGAATTAAACTAAAATTGATTAAAAGCCTTTAATAAGTACCTAATGTAACAAGACCAAGAAGCTATGAAAAGGGGCTGGTCTATTGAATCCATTCTTTCCCACAGCCCTGGCATGATGATTTGAGATCAAAGGAACAAATTATTTCCTTATTCACAATCTCCACTCTCCTATTCTAATGCAACACTCATCAGGAAAGAAATGTAATGCATAATAAGTAACCCTTCTCTCACCTCCAGGTTGAGAAGAATCACCGCCACAATATTGAGTTGTAAAAATAAAAGCCAAAAGGCTTAAGACTCACTGCAAGAAAAATCAAGCTTGATACCTTAGAGCAGATCAAAGGAAGGGTTGTACTGTCCAATCTGCCAAATCTTCGATGAAATATGTACCACCTCAGTTCGATGAAGGACATCCCATGTATTATTCCAAAAAACAGAGTCGGGGAATCATCTTTATTGCATCAGAAAGTATTCATCATCATACCAATATTTGTACCTGCTTAATGCTATATTGTCACTCGAGCAATATTGTTTACATTTTGGTCACATTTCCTGACTATTGGGGGAACTTCTGAATGTTTTCATTGGCTCTAAAGTGTTACAAGATTATCTGAAGGAGATGTGAAAGAACTACAGAAACAAAAGATTTTCAAATGAAATGAAACCCTCTTTACTGTAAATTCTGCTTTCACTGTTCCTTTCTGCAATTGTAAAGGCAGGACCAACTTGTACGTTCCCTCTTAGGATTCAGTTACTATGCAGTCTTTCACTCTAACTCAATTTAGCTTCCTTGTTGCTCTTTGCTTTTTGGTGCTTCCCTTAATAGCTAGTGAAGGGCTAATGCAGAGCCTAGTTTTTAATTCTTTTCAATGTGCTTAAGTGCACCTCACTGTGAGTAATATCTCAATGAGAGAAAACCGCACCCTGCAAATACTTTAAGTGTAATGGGGGGTGGGGGGGTGCGGGGGAGGCTGTTGAGTGATCAGTAGAACTTATAGCACACTCTGTTGGGTGAATATCTTTTAATTTTGCTTCACCACAGTTTCAATAGCGATAACCAGTCACTGCAGAGGTTAGTGGGCACAGAGGCTGAGATCTCCATGGCCTTGCCCAATCTAAATGCTTTTCAGCTTCTGTTGTTCTTGGGGACTGATAAGGCTCAAAGAAGCCATCCAATGAGGCAGAGTGGTCCGATGTCTCACGTGGCAGATCCTAAGGACCCTCTCCCCCGGATCATTTTGACTGGCATTTAGCAGCCCATTCCATCGAAGATACTTAAAGATTTTGTCAGAGACATTTTAAAACATTTTATATTACAAAAATGCATTTATTATTACTTTTTATTTATATAATGTACTGAAAAGAAATTCAAATACCCTTTCCCTCAATCAAAAATGGTTGCCGCATTGAAGATAGTGGTAGGTTCCACTGATATCTGCCTTCAACTGATGGTTCCTTTTATATGGTTTCATCATTAGCCTTTACTGTCAATGGCCAGTATTGTACAATAGGGCAGGCTTATAGAGGACCTTGGTCTTGTTAATGTTCAGTGTAAGGCCCCTAGTCTCAAATAGTCCAGGCTTGTACCTGCACTGGAAGAACTTGGCTAGACATGCATTTGGATTTGGAGCTCAGTGCTTCAGTAGTCATATTTGGGATGTTGTCTGATCCCGTAGACTTTGTGGTATCTTGTTTTCACAGTTGTTTCTTGGTGTCCAGTAGGGTAAATGGAATAGGGCAAAAGCATGCTTCTGTGATGATGAAGGTGACAAGAGGAAGTTGAAACAGAGCTGCTAATTTCTAATGCTTCTGCCTTGCCGCTCACACACTGTGTTTTCTGTTTTGAGGATGGAAATGTTCTTTGAGCTGCCTCCTCCTGTTGGCTGTTTAATGCCCATTCCCAACTAGATGTAACCAAACCACGTTTGATGTTAGAGTACACATTAAACCATTGAAGAGTCTCCAATGGGAGGAGTTTTGTTCACAGTGATGTACAGTAAGTGTGTGCTTTTGAAATGTAGCATTTGAAAGATGCATCTTTTTTTTCTTAATGGAACTAAATTTACAAAATAAACTTCACATCATTTTTGGGCATCTGTGTAAATGCAAATTTCTGCTGCAAAGTTCTTGACAAACCCATTTCCCTTGCCTCACTGTTAGTCAGGTGTTTCATTATCCTGACTATAAACACTGGAATGCATGAACTGAGTTGGGTAGGTTGTTTGGGAACTTCACTGATCCATCAGTTGCTTGCCATTTTTGTGACTTATCACATATGTGCTCCTCTGTTGCATCTTCACCTGTACGGCATTTCAATTTTAGGTATGTCAGAATGCTAGCATGCCAGCAAGAACTTTCTGCACTCCTTCTACATCTACAGTTGACCTGTGACTGAATAAAAAAGATGGGATGGGAGATATGCTTGACCACAAAGTTTCATGTTGTGCTGATGTACAGTTCTTGTGCTGCAGGTGGTCCACAGCATCACATATAAGCTTTTGATTGATCTGGTGTATATCTATCCCACTTAGCACATTTGTTAGGACACACTGTATGATGGAGAATGTCCTTAAAGTGAAGATGGGACTTAGATGATAAGACATAGGAGCAGAATTAGGCCAGTCAGTGCATCATGGCTCATCCCGAATCCCAATCTACCCCGTATACCTGCTTTGTTGCCATATCCTTTGATACCCTGACCAATCAGGAATTGATTAACTTACGCCTTAAATATACCCACAGACTTGGCCTCCACCACAGACTGTGGCACAAAAACTTTGCAGAGGACATTGCTACCAATACTGTAATGGGCAGATGCATCTACCATAGAGATATTGGTCAAGACAATGTTAAGGCAGCACCATTGAATAGCAGTCAGCATAATGCCTTACATCACCAGTACCAGCAATCAGCAATTAGTGCTTGAGGTTCGATTCCTGCCAATGTTTTTCAGAAGTCTGTACACTCTGCCCATGATCACATCGGTTTCCTTTGGGTGCTCCAAGAAAATTCCCCACACTCTAAAAATGTACAGGTTAGGACTAGTAAACTGTGTGCATGCTGTGTTGGTGCAGGAAGCCTGCCCTAGAACACATCCATACAGTGTTGGTTGTCAACACAAATGACACATTTCACTCTGTGCTCCGATGTTTCAATGTACTGCATGTGAGACAAGTTAAGCTAATAAAGATAATCTTTAAAATAAAGGTAGGTTTGAGCCTCATGTTGGTTTACTCATTTTGTGCCAAAGAACTAGTATGGCTGCCTTTCATTTCATGAATAAGTTGTTTTGGTTAGTGACAGTGCGACCCAATCATTCATAGTGATGGACTTAGGAATGTCCTACCCAGAGTGAAACCCGTGGCCTTTTCCCAATTCACATGGAGGACCACTAATACATCAGCTGAGGGAGGACTCTTATTGATAATCAGGATGAGGGTCCCTTGCCTGTGCTTGATCTAATGTCTCTGAAACTTCTTGAACCGTGGAGCCAGACTTGAGGACAGCCAAGTCTTTTCTTTCCTGCATGTTGGCGTCTGTTCTGCCCCTTTGGTGGATCCTCCCTGACCATATGACAGGGCAAACACAGGGTTCATGATGGAAGAATCCAGGCACATTTTCCAAAAGGTATAGCTTTGTGAGTATAGTTACGTATAGTTCAGCTCTATCTGATACACCAATCACCAGATGTTGGTGATGCAAACTCAACAAGGCTGGGGACAACTTTGCGAGCCACCTTCACTGAGTTACTAAGTTGCTGATTGATCGACAAGAAAAACAGTTAAAGTCACTTAAACATTGTATCATAATTACATTAATGCAAATGTGAGCGGACTCTGTCATTTAAAACTATGAACAAACAGAGAAATGAAATCTATCATACCATGAACAAACTTTATGTGGATTTCCAGTACTGGAGTTATGAGTTGTTATTTAAATGGAAATCATGAAGTATAGTTTGTTCTTTATTACAATACTGTACACATTGGCACATATATGTATAGCTAGGGTACATCAAGACTTCTACACGGTACTGTAGTAATTCTGTGAGTTGCGCTGTACTGCTGCCACAAAACAAAAACAAATTCCATCACATATGTAATGATGATAAACCTGATTCTTATATGGGTCTCTGTTGTGGACTGAGAGTGGGAAGGGGGCAGAGAGAGAGGGAATCATGGTTGGGAAAGGGGGATGGGAAAGGAGAAGGAGTGGGATCACCAGAGAGCCATTCTGTAATGAGCAATAAACCAATTGTCTGGAATCAAATGACCTTGCCTGATGTCTCAGGGCTGGGTGCATCTGCATCCATGTCATCCCTCGCCCTGGCACTCCTTCTCTGCCACCTGAAACATGCACTTCCTGCACCACCTAGCCATTCCCAACATCCGTTGCTCCTGCCAGACATACAAACTTGCTCTCTGCTGCATGTTGACAAATTCAGCACTGCGCAAAAATCTTTGGAACCCTAGCCATTTATATATGTGCCTATGGTTTCTGCTTTCATCTAATCCATTCATTTATATACTTAACCTTGTTTTCAAACACTCTAAAACCTATCCCATGAATTAATGCTGTTAATGCTGGCCAGTGAAAATTGGTTTGTCGAGAGATTGTTGACAGGAATGATTTTAAATTCAATTCAATTCAAGTTTAATTGGCATTCATTGTGTGTGAGTCATTGGCCAGAGGAGTGGGGGAGATTGCTGCATTGGAGAGCTGTGTTTGAGGGGAGGTCCTGAGGGATAGTGGGTAAGTAGGGTACTTAAAGGCGACCTCTCTCTTGGGTTAGTCAAAGGAGTCCTGACTCTGGGGTTCTCAGCGTGGAGATGATTCTGCTAGGTATCTTCGCAGGCACAAAATAGGCCACATGTGTAGGAGTCCAAGGTCCTTTGTGCATCATGCGTCAGATCCACGTGGTGTCCATAATTTCCATTAATGCCTCATCATAAATAGATATTAGTTTAAGTAAGGTCATTCAGTTACTAGGCAACGTTTTGTTAATTCTCCACATACTTTTGATTCCATAATCTCACTAGTTCATTGAAAATGTTGGAAGATGAGTGGGAAAAGCTCTAAACAGATTATCTTACTAATTTCTAACCTTTTGGGTTCCCATACTACCCAGGCAGACCAAGAAGGTTTCAGATTCTAGTTTCCATTCTATATAGGATGAGATGGCGTTATCTACAATTGCTGTCCATGGCCTCTTCTACTGCCACAATGAGGCCAGATGCAGGTTTGAGGAGCAACATTTCATTTTTTTTTTTGTAGTCATCAACATTTACGTTGATTTCTCTAACTTCCAGTAGTCACTCCCCACAGTTTCTTCCCCCCTACCTTTGTTTTCTCTCATTCTGGTGCCCCTCTTGCTCCTTCCCTTCCCCTATCCTTCTGACCTGCCCATCACCTTCCTTTGGTTCCCCACTTCCTTTCCTTTATTCCATGGTCCACTGTCTTCTCCTATCAGATTCCTCCTTCTTCAACCCTTTTCCTCTTCCACCTATCACCTCATAGCTTCTCACATCATTCTTGTTTATTCCCCCTCACAGCTATCTGCCTTCTCTCTCTCCTTCCCCATCTTCTTATTCTAGGTTCTACCCTCTTCCTTTCCAATCCTGATGAAGGGTCTTGGTTCAAAATGGACGCTGCTTGAACTGCTGAGTTCTTCCAGCATTTTGCATGTGTTGCATGGGATGCTGTTAGTCTTGACATGTCCCCTACTGCTAATAAAGTTCATGTTTGAGGAAAGTTCCAGTGGTGAACACACCAAATTTTTCAACACGTATTTGTAAATTCCTACCCCAGAAAAATTGACTTTCTAAACAGAGATGAGAAAGACGTGCTGGTACATAAGAAGTGGAAAATATGGACTTTTAGCATTAATGTAAATATTTCTGAAATACGCACACTATCACCTCATCCATCAAAAGGCTACACGATAGAATTTTGCACATACAGGCAATTTTAGACTCACCTTTGTAAACTCCAATAAATCACAAGCATTACTGTGACGGATTAAAGAGAGCACATTGCATTGTAACTCAAGTTTGCATGGTGCAGAACGTTTTGAGGGTTAATCATTTTGTGTATGCTAGTAGTTCAGGCACTGTCATTAAAGATTACAATTTAAATCCTTTACAGCTGTGTTGTTGGAAACAAAGTAATTCAATCCCACAATACTTTGCTCAGAAATGCATCGAGCCAACACGAGGAAGATGGACGTACATTCTAATTAATTGACTTGCTTTATATGTCCATTATCTCTGTGCAGGCTTTCTGTGTTTTTTTTTATCAGAGCAGCCCCATATGGGCGACTTGTGTGTTGTGTTATTTTCCAGAGGACAATTAAGTAACAAACAAACAGTCAAAGAAGATTAGAATTTGCAAAGCAAAAGGCTTACAGTGTACTTGGCAGCATATTTGAATAATTCTGCAGCCTTTCAAATTAAAGTTTTGAAACATGATTGTAATATTACCATATTTCTGTGAGATCCCAAGCACATTTCCAAATTATTATCTACACAGTGTTGTTCCTTTAATTCTGACCTGCTAATGTTAGTGTGAGATTAGAGAAAAAATCTCACACCAAATATCAGATGCAAAGATAATCTTAAAATCTTAATCTTATCAATATGGCATTACCTCTGCCTCTGCTCCTAGCATCCTGTTCCCTTACTCTCTTACATCCTGAATTAAACGTGATAATATTTCAGGCAGATTAAAACATCTTGTTGCTGATTGCGTGATTTGTTTGTTTTGTTTGCATGGGAAGGATTTGAGGTTTGATGTTCTTGCTGCTGTCCGCGCCATTTTTTTGCGCATAGGGAAGTGTTGCTGTCCTTGTTGCTGTTGGTGCTATTTGTTCTTTTTTGGGGGGGAGGGTTGTGCATGTGGGGAGGGTTGATGTTTTTCTTTGAACTGCTCCATGGTTTGCTTTGTGGCTGTCTAGAGAAGACAAATCTCAGAGTTGTATACTGCATATATACTTAATAATAAATGTACCTTAAACCTTGAATGTACTGTTATCATGGTATGTGGGGGGGGGGGGGCATTGATTCTGTGAAAAAGATTACTCTTTTTAAGACAGAAATAGATGTTTTCTTTGCATCAAAACTTATTGTATCTTTTATTTCATATTCTGACTAGATGAAGACATGGTGATTAGAAGTGAATGCCAGTTCTAAATCCTTGCTACAGATTTGCCATCTTGTCAGAGCATCATTGCATGACGTATTTAAACCACCATTGAATCAGTTCAATAGCAGAGCTGCATAGATGTGAACTGAAACATGCAATGCAGAAAATGCAATGTAGAAATTAATAAACTGAATACTAATTTCTCAGGAGTAAAGCTGTTGTAAAGCATATCCAATCTGCAGTGGACATTAAATCACTTTTGTTCCATTATATTCCATTCACTTTTGAGTTTGAGCACAGTTAGTGTGTGTAGATGTATGTGTGCTAGTGTGTATTCAGATTCAGAGTATTTGACATTCATAGCAAAAGGATTTGAATACAGGAGCAGGGAGGTTCTATTGCAGTTGTACAAGGCCTTGGTGAGACCGCACCTAGAATATTGTGTGCAGTTTTGGTCCCCTAATCTGAGGAAAGACATTCTTGCCATAGAGGGAGTACAGAGAAGGTTCACCAGATTGATTTCTGGGATGGCAGGATTTTCATTTGAAGAATGACTGGATCGACTAGGCGTATACTCACTGGAATTTAGAAGATTGCGGGAGGATCTTATTGAAATTTATAAAATTCTAAAGGGATTGTTCAGGCTAGATGCAGGAAGATTGTTTCCGATGTTGGGGAAGTCCAGAACGAGGGGTCACAGTTTAAGGATAAAGGGGAAGCTTTTTAGAACCGAGATGAGGAAAAACTTCTTCACACAGAGAGTGGCGAATCTGTGGAATTCTCTGACACAGGAAACAGTTGAGGCCCGTTCATTGGCTATATTTAAGAGGAAGTTAAATATGGCCCTTGTGGCTAAAGGGATCGGGGGGTATGTAGAGAAAGCAGGTACAGGGTTCTGAGTTGGATGGTCAGCCATGATCATACTGAATGGTGGTGCAGGCCAAATGGCCTACTCCTGCACCTATTTTCTATGTTTCTATGTTTTTATCACACGTACATCAAAACATAGAGTGAGATTTTTTATTGTTTATTTATTTATTGAGATACAGCATGGAGTAGGCCATTCCAGCCCTTTGAGTAATGCTTTCCAGCAATCCCCTAATTTAACCCTAGCCTAATCACAGGTCAGTTTGTAATGATTAACCCACCAACTGGCACATCTTTGGACTGTGGGAGGAAACCGAAGTGTCCAGAAGAAACCCACATGAGTAGAACACGCTGAGACCTTACAGGCAGCAACAGGAACTGAACCCGGGTCACTGGTACCGTGAAAGTGTTTTTCTAAGCGTTACACTACTATACCAACCCATACATCATTTATGTTAAAATGACAAATGTGTATTTTGCATTAACAACCAACACACCCAAGGATATACTGGGCGCAGCCCACATGTGCCAACTCAGCAGGCACACAAAGTTAAGCAGAACCACAACAACAACAGGATAAATCACAACAACAGCAGATCAAGCCCCTTTCCCAATCTTTATCCGTACATCCCCTTACCACAACCAGGCAGGCTTCCAAACCCCGGACAAGCTGCCTCCAGGCCTCTAGTCCTTGACCTGTGTCTCTTGGACATGCAGACATTTAGCCTCCAACCTGGACTCTCAGACTCAACATTCAGTCTTCTACCTCTGTACTTACCGACTCCTGATTTTGGCCATTCAAGTTTTCTCCCACCAGCCTTGCCTACTGTGACCTTTGACCCTATACACTTAAAGAACTTAAAAGCTGGACGCACTATCTATGCTTCTTACTGTCGTGTACACTCCTATCAAGTCACCTCTCATTCTCCTTCTGTCCAAAGAAAAAAGCTATAGATAGAATATCCAAGCACAGATGATCACACTCAGGGATTAAGGGAAAGCTTATTGGTCTTGGTAAAGCTGATTGAACTCTGTTTCAAATTTGTGTCAGGTTTTGTAATGAAACTTAATTAAGTGTATCTCAAACAATGAAATGTGCAGGTATTGTACCATGATAGAGGAAAACATCGAGAAATGTTTTGCCTGAGGCCTGACATGGAAATTCTGTCAGAAGCCTTGAAACAGGTGGTCATGGTAGAACTGACAGTTCCCTGAGAAGACAGGATTGAGGAGGCACTTGAACGTAGGAAATTCACATTTAAGAAGATAAGGGTTTTATTGGTTCCTCACTGTGTCGAACCTGCTGTCTTCTTGGCATTATGGGGGCTACAAAGAAAAGAGCCATCAGGACCTCCACAGGAGTTGCTGAACGAGCCTTCAGATGGCTACAGATCAAGAGGTTTGACCCGTGGCCCAATGTCGCTGGGACACAACCCAGGGCCTGCACAACCCTGGCTGGGTCACCTGGATCAGAGTATCTGATGTTGAAAACCTAGAAAACCCCTTGATCCCAGCTTACACCTAAGATCATGAAGGGAGTAAAATTGCATTGAGCAGACAAAGAAATAAGTTTTAAAGAGTTTCTTACAGCAGTGGAGAGTTACAAGACTGCTGAAGGTGTGGCTATTGAAGTTGGAGCCTTGGGAATAGATGATACTCAAAAAGGCAAGACTGGAGAAAAACACATATCTTGTAGAGACTGAAATTTAGAAAGGTGAGATTATGAAGAAATTCTAACGCGAGGTGTAAATTTGCAGTTTGTGTCTTTGGGGGAAGTGGGAAGCACTGTCTGTGAGTACAGAAGATGGGTGAGCGGAAAGCACATATCAGGCCACAAACATTAAGAGTACTGCATCAGCACAGGTTGACGTTGAGCTGGGGGATGACAAGAATAAGAACCTTGAACAAAACATTTATAACGATTTAGAAAAGGTTGTGATCAGGTAGGAATACAAAGATATGGAAGGGGCAAGTTCAGTTTTGCCATGAATCAGTGTTGGGAGAGGAATTGTGGCAGTGGTGAAGGCAGTATCGAATAGCTTTGACTGCCCCAGTTTTTAACTGGAGGAAGCTACAGATACAAAGATTGTAATAGGAATGACAGGATTAAAAAGTTAATTGGAAATAAAACTGGGTGTCTTCAATGCATCCTTAAAAATAATATTGAGTCTTCAATGCATCTTTAAATATTACATTGTGGCTTAGAAATTGCTCAGCACTATGTTTTCTTTTTGGAATGAAAATATGATAAGTCAGTGTGACACGCTTATAGCACAGGGTGTCGGAGTTTGTAGTTCAATTCTGACATCTTTTGTAAAAAAAAAAGTTTGTACGTTCTTTCCATCTGCACATGGGTTTGCTTCGGGTGCTCCATTTTTCAAAACATTCCAGTTAGTGGGTCAATTGGTCATTGTAAATTGTCCTGTGATTAGGCTAGGGGTAAAGGTGGATTGTTTTGTGGTGGAGCTCGGTGGGCCAGAAGGGCCTGTTCTGAGCTGTATCTTTAAATAAAAATAAAACTAAAATTAATAATAACGTTATTTATAAAAGTCGTGCAAAGAGAGAACATCAAGTGTAAAAACATCTGAACAGTGTTGTTAGATTTCCCGGAGTAAAGTCATGCTGAAACAGATCTCACTGGCTTTGTTGCAGAGTTCCCTGCTGACACATTACAGGTTCACATTGTAATGCTGCAAGAGCAAACTTTGTTGGCAGCTTTGAAAGGGACTTACAAAAAAACAAGTAAAAGTCCTCCAACTGCAGAGCAGTGTTGTTACAAAATGATCGAATGCTATAACGATAGCAGAGGGTTAGGATTGTGCTCCCAGGAAGTCAGTACTCCATGGAGGCATGCTGTTTGCGAATAGCGATCAAAGGGAGCCTTCATGGCTGTAGCCTGGTTCTCAGAGTAGGAGGTTACCAGTGAGTTCTCTGTAAGGACAGGAGTACTCTTTTTGAGTGCACTTCGGGGAATTCTGCTATACCGACAAATGTATGTGTCCACTTTCCCAGCTCCTGTGGGATGAAGGAAAGATAGATGAAGTCTCCTCTCTGTGAGTGTAGAATTAGGGTGACCTCCCGGAAGCAGCAGTGTGCAGCAAACTAAAAGATGTGGCAGAGTTCAACAGCAGCAACGATATGCTTCTGAGGCCAGGAAGCCAAAATAATACTAGAAATAACTTCAAGAACACTTTAAAACTATTGTGGCAAAGAACTTCTTTCAGCAAACACCTTCTTGTTGAAAAACAGCCAAAGTAGTATTGATATTTGGATCGATTAATGCCAAGTTTCAGGTTTAATTTTGCTTGTAATTGTTTTTCTTTCAATTAAGAAACTAATTTTTTACACAGTTAATGCAAAATCAATTTAAAAACATCATAAAATGATTCCTGAATCTCAGTGGGGAGGCTGAACACTTGTTGCATCTGGTGCATCTCTTCCACTTCCCTCACTTGAATGAAGTTAAGTCTTGTTATCAAAGTGCTTGTATTAGTTGAGAGATCTGGAGTTGTGGCTTTGGTGAAGTGGAAGCCACTGTTCATGAAGATGAGTGACGGGTGATTGGAAAGCACAGATCAGTACCAGACCATAAGAATATTGGATCAGTATAGATTGATGTTAAGTTGGGGGCATAAGCCAAGGATTAAGATTACATAAAGAATTAATATTTGTGTTATGAAAGCTTAAAGTAACATCATCTTCCAAAACTTTAACTGTCTCAGGAAATAGAGTCCCATTTTTCCTCTAATTGTTTGTTCTGTCAGGAACAAATTATTGTTCTGTTACTTTCCCTAATTGTGAGACTACTGAATATTGATTCTTTGCAGAGTATTTAGAAATGATCATGCTACCATAATCTTATACTTAAAACTCATTTTATTATAGGATTTAAAAGCAAAAAAAAAGTTACTTCTCTCAGTCTCCTTTCTTCTTTCTACATACAGGATTTTAAAGTTCAAATTCATCCAATCGCTATTTTTTGATTTACTTTCTCTTGCAGAAAATTTGGCTTTTTAGTCCATCTTCATCCTGTATTTAAATACCAAATAAAGAGATCAAAGCAGTTTTGTACAGGCAGATACTAGGGCTGTTTCATGTCCAGAAAACCAATATTTTAAGGTACATTTATTTTCTTCATCAGAATGCAAGGCAGGAACATTTTGAACTGAATGAAGTTATTCCAGGTACTTCTTACACCAATGCTTCATGTCTTTCTGGAGGATCAAAAAGAAAGACGTTTTGCATGTTGGTACATTTAAGTACGTGTTCACTTCAGGTATGAACTGTTTGCAACACTCAAGACAAACAGATCACGGTGCCAAGGGAAAGACTTGGGCTCTTGACATTGGTGCTCTCCGCTTCTTTTATTTGCAGTGGCCGAAACAACACTTGCAAGCCAACCTTGTTTATCTTACAATGTTCAGTCTCTCTGGTTCATGGATTTTCTTTAGAAAAACTCTTCAATTGACAAATATCTGTTCAGTCTTGCTGGAAATTTACAATAGTTTTCTACCCTTTGATCAGCTCCTGCCTGCCTCTTAAGTTTGTGATGATAAAGCCATTAGTGAGACAATTGTGCATCTGCCATGTCATGCAACGACTTTTGACGCCTTGTCGATCCAGTGTTGCCCTCATCCCACAAACTATTTTAGCAGCCAAGCTTCCACAGAGAACAAGTCAAGAAGGAACATAACTTTATCCAGGGTACCACTCACAAATTGCTGGAGGAACTCAGCAGATCAGGCATCAACTTTGGGAAAATAATAATGTGTCAGCATTTCAGGCTGAGACCCTTAAACATCACCCCTCTTTATACCTCTCCATAGACCTGCTAAATTCCTCCAGCATTTCGTGTGTGTTTCTCTGGAATTTTAGGATATGCTGAATCTTTTTTGTTTATCATTCTGTCAAATATTTTAAAAGTAGAATATGAAATGTGATAACTTTCTAAGAATATTGAAACTGACTAGCATGGAAACTTGTAGCTCTGCTATTTAAGTGCTACGTGTCTGACAAATGATACTTTTTTTCTGACATGGAGTGTGCATACATCCTTTTCCAGGTAAAATGGCAGTGTTCTGAAGAGTTCACACTGCTCTTTCTGTTAAGATTTACATTCACACACCTGACACAATTTCTTGGTCAGGTGTGCATCAAATGACTTTGTTCCCTATATACAAGGGGTGATTGATGAGTTTGTGGCCTAAGGTAGAAGGAGTCAATTTTAGAAAACCTGGCACATTTATTTTTCAACATAGTCCCCTCCTACATTTACATATTTAGCCCAGCGGTCATGGAGGATACGGATCGTGGAGCTCTTAGAAAGTGCCCACAGCAGGGGTGATTGATGAGTTTGTGGTCTAAGGTAGAAGGAGATGAGTTATACAGCTCTCGTTACATGCACATGCATTTCAACTCTTTGAGTGATTATGCAGAAAGTTTGAAGTTAATATCTCCTTCTACCTTAGGCCACGAACTTATCAATCACCCCAATGAGTTATTAGCTGATGAGTTATTAACTATTTGTGTCATTTTTGAGCCTCAACTTGTCTTTGGATCTAAATCTGTCTGATAAACCCTCCATAATCATTCACAGGACAGCATGTTGGTGTACTTCCAATCTAGGTTATGGTAAGCCTTTGGGCTTGACCCTACTCACTTCCTTTCCTGAAGAAGGGTCTCAGCCTGAAGTATCAACTGTTCATTCATTTCCATAGATGCTGCCGGACCTGCTGAGTTCCTCCTGTATTTAGTGTGTGTTCCTTCACCCCTTCTGTGTTCCTAACCCCATGACACGAAACCCCCAACTTCTAACCCGAACTCTACCCCAACCTCAGTCAGCTTCATTGCACATCGACTTCCCAGCTAAATAGGTTCTAGAGGTTTATTAGGAGAGAACTACTGTATCTATAGATCATTTTAAGACAATTTTCTGAGCAGTGTGTTAGTTGACCGAGGCCTGCCTTGGTTGCAGTGATGACTGTGACATCTTCTGTGCCTTCTCACGCCGTTCGCTTTCCACAAAATGCTGCAGAACCGCCTTCCTGGCCCTTGGAACTCACTGTTGATCTCATGCTCCCAGTCCACTGGAGCTGAGCTTGCACACTAGGACAGGCATGTCACTGCCCACCAGGTACACGCCACTTGGGCTACTCTCACCTGGTTTAGCCTGCCTATCAGAGTGGTGTACTGGGGTATGGCCAGTGTGGCATGCAAACAGCTACTTGGAGACAGCTGAGGGTCTGGTGGGGACCAAAGGTCAGTGAGCTGCCCCCGAACGGACACAACAAGCCCCTTCATCAGAGGTGCCACCTCTCCCTGGGACACTCCATACACCCCAGCTGCCGAGCAGTAGGCATGACATTGTGCCATTAAAGATGTACACATACTTTGTGTTACAAAACGCAACATTTTCAGAGAGCTTAGGAGTGAGATCAGTTTAAATTATATTTTGTCCACTTCATTTCTGTCGATTTTCTTTAAATCCACTGGAAAAGTCTGACATGGAGCTGATTCGGGTTCAGTAGCTGGAATGGCATCTTTCTAAGCTGTAACCATTCTGCGACCCTGTGCAAGAATGCTGAATTTCTAGTTAAGTGACTTTTGTGCTCCAGTTTCCTCCTATAGTCTAAAGAAGTACCGGTTGTTAGGTTAATTGTTCATGGTACATTGTCCGGTGATGAGGGGGATTAAATCGGGGGGGGGGGGGGGGGGGTTGCTGGACAGCGCGGCTGCAAGGGCTGGAAGGGCCTGTTCTGTGCTGTATCTCAATAAACACAAATAAATAAAAATATACAAAAGTGCACACATAGTGAACACTAGTAGATTTGTCCTAACCACAGCCAAAAATCCTCAGGTTCAAGTAGTGGATTTTAAGGTGAAAGCGAATAAGTTCAGAGATGTACGGGCATTTTTTTTGCACAAAGAGGGTGGAAGGTACCAGAAGGTGCACTGAAAGGGTTGGCAGTGGCAGCAATACAATAGAGAAGTTTTAGAGGCGCTTAGATTGGCACATCGATGTGAAGAGAATAGAGGGATATGGACCTTGTGTAGGCAGAAGGGATTAGTTTAGTTAGGCATTTAATTACCAGTTTAATTAGTTTGGCAAAGCACTGTGGACCAAAGTGTCTGTCTCTGTCCTCCATGTTGGTGATTTTTAATCCCCTTATTTTTATTGGTATTCTTTAATTTTCTCTCTCAAAGTGGGGAGGGATTCGTATGAAGAAGGAGCAATTACAGGAAATATGCATTTTATTAAACACAATTACATTGGTATAATTTAATATCTCACTACCTGTTGTAGAGGACAAAGGTCACACTTATAAAAGCTGTACAGTCAGTCTCAGACTTTTTAGATTTATTCCAACAATATGAAATTGCTTACATATCCAGCAGGGGGACCCTACGTCTGTAGGGGTGTCATGAAATTGGTAAACAACTGCTTGAAAGAGAATGAAATGGTGGGTATATGCTAATTCATTATCCTTCTAATTAAGAACAATCCTTCCTCAGTTTTATCGAAATCCATGTTAACAAAATGCAGTAGTGGGTTGGAATTACTGTTAGTGAAGGAGCTGCCCAGCTAATAAGAATGAGTGGCGTTTCCAGGAAATTTAGTTCTGCACTGGTCGAGTGGAGGGAAAAGAAATTCCTGATGCTTGCCACTTTCTACCTGTTATAATCTTCTGTAAGGAAAGAGGCAGTGACCCAGTGCTCTTCCTCACTCTGTTGACGAACTTGTGTCTGACTTCTGTCTGTGGAGCTGCTCTTGCGAGTTGTCTAGCAGTAATGTAACTTTGATTACAATGGCCTATATTTTAATAGCCTGAAGCATGAATTAATCTGAATAGATCCCTGGTGTAGATCTCAGTGTACTAAAGCAGTGTATTTTACCTGAGACACTGTAAGCTTATCATGTACTGTACTTAAAGCTCAGAATAGTGAATACTCTTAACTCATCTGTTGTAGAAATCTAATCACATTCATGTTAAATATATATTTCAGCTAAGTGATTGCTGTTAGTTTTTTTTGCTGAGATTGAATAGATGGTTGAATGATTAAATGTGCTTTGCTGAGAAGATTTGCAGTTATCTGCAATTTATAGAAATTCTAATCCAGGCATAATCCTGATCCAAGCATAACGTTTCTCAGCCTCAAGTTGTGCATTCACCAGTATTCAATGTGATTTATTATTTTCCAAAGGTATTTACTTCAAACCTATAATAGTACAGACCAAATACTTAACACCCTGCTAATGGAGAATATCTGCTTAAATAGAACAACCATGGCAATAGCCATCCCTATTTAAAAAGGCAACATGGGTTTTTATTTGAGGGGCCATGTTCCAGTAATATAATACCTATCATGCAATGATAATGCAACCCGTTTTGTGAAGGAACCATTTCTTTGCAATACAGCATTTGTTTGAAAGAGATATGGTCTAAAATGGAGACAAATGTACAAACAGGACAATATGATTTAGCACTGAATTACTTTGTGTACAAGTTTGTCCATATCTGCTGATAGCTCATCCTTTCTGCACATTTTTTTTACCTGCCAGTTATAAAAGGTCACTTTGATACATACAACAAGTCACAGTTTGGTAGCTTATTATTCTATCTTTATCAAACAAATTGGAAATAAAAGACCAGATGACACATTTATAATTAAGGATTGCAAACTTGGGTGATGGCAGCTGGGATACACTTACAGGGTTGAACACTTGATCATCTTGCTCTTGCATTGTGGAGGAAAAATATTCTGTCACTGATCCCACTTCTGAGATCCTCAAGAACTTAGAAAAAGGAAGAAAATTGAACCAGTCATGATGTATATGTGAAGCACCGGAAACAAAATTATTATAAATTTACACAAATTTTTTATCTATCTTATTTTCCACTCTTGACATTGTGGTTCAGAAATGTGTATGTATTTATTTATTTGTTTGTTTATTTAGAGACACAATACCTTCCACATCAACGAGCAGCACCACCCAGCAAACCAGCTATTTAACCCTAGGCTAATCACAAGACAGTTTACAGTTTCTATTTAACCTACCAACCAGTGCATCTTTGTTCTGTGGGAGGAAAGCAGAGCACCTGGAAGAAACTCGCACAGTCTCAGGGAGAACATACAAATTCCTGAAAGATAGCATTGGGATTGAACCCAAAACTTTAACACCCTGAGCTCTAATAGCATGGTGCTAACCACTGTGCTACCATGGCGTGTTCAAGGATGAGAATAGTGTTTCATTGTGCAAACGTAAGTGCCTCCTTGTCATGTGTGAGTCTGGTGGAGAGCCACTATCTGCCCAAACCCGGCAGTAATGGTCACACCAGAGAGGGCATGGTGTCCAGGTATTTAAACAGAAACTTCGATACAGAGTTAGAAATGAGAAAGTGAGATTGGGATTTCAATTAGAATGTAAGATGAGTCATGGTAACAGAAAAGGCAATGAGAAAATGAAGTGTGTGACAGCACGTAAAATGGAGCTTAAATCAAAAGTATGAAATGGCTAAACAGATTCAAAAGCAAAATTGAAAAAATAAGCAATTGATCCATCAAGCTTTCCCCATCATGAGATGGCATATAAAGTATCTCACTTCTGACCTCCTGGGGGCCAGAATGATCATTAATCCAGTTACCAGTAAACTTTGCCTAGAGAAGTATGTCAAAGGCTGAATATTCTGCGACATTCCATCTCCAAAAACTGTCCAAAACCATTTCAAAATTGCTGAGGTAGAAGTCAGTAGCATGATGAAACACCCTCTACCTCCATGGATGATAGGACACATGAAGCTCACTATCATCCAGGAGACGACAACCTATTTGACCGATGTTTAGTCTTAAATGTTCTCTCTGCTGGTACACCAAAACCGCATTGGATGCATTGAGAGAATTCCCCAAGGCAACTCTCACCCAACCATAATTTTCCAAATATAATCACTTCAGCGTTCTCTAGTATTTGAATTACTGCTATTAAATTGTTCTGAAGTTTGAATGATTTTTATAAATGGAAAAATCTCATGTTTTCTAATTTGTTTTGTCTGCCTGTTAACTACATGTTTTTAGTTCTAAGTGCTGTCACCGGTCAACTCAAATTGTTTAGTTAATCCACAAGCATGCAGTCTTTTTTTAAGCATCTTAATATTCATTTTTAACACCCTAATCAATCTTCCTCAACTTCTAAACACTTATTTGGTTAAAAGGATCCAGCAAATAGCTTATCAGAAATATAGTATTTCATTCATGTATAAAAGATCTAAGATTATCCCAAAGGCTTCTACATCTATGTCATGCAGGAGGACCACAATTGGACTCCATTCGAAATGACGCCTAATCAAGGTCTTCAATAAAATTTTGACCACTCAATTTCTTTATATATATTGAATTACCCCAACAAAACATTCTAAAATACTACTTTAACAACAGCCTCAATGCCCTCAACAAACTGTAGAAATTTATAAACACGAGAAAGTCTACAGATACTGGAAATCCGAAGCAACACACAAAGTGCTGGAGGAAACCAACAGGTCAGGCAGCATCCATGGAAACGAATAAACAGTCAATGTTTTGGTCCAAGGCCCTTCTTCAGGGTCAAAAATTCATGGAGTCATAGTTAATTCATCCTCCCTTTACAATCATTGCTTCAGAATTTTGCTTGTTATGAAAATGTTCAGACCTTGACTGATAAGATCTTATCACTCGCATTTGTTAACTAGCAATAAACAGATTCCAGACCAAAATCTTCGCAATATCCTCCATTACCATAACATAGTTTAAAAACAGTTATCTGGTTCTGATAATATAATTCAATTTACCCTTGCACTGTCCAGTATATGTCATTGCTGCAGGTGCTTCTTGTATATTATTGTAAATTTGTTGTTAGTGTGAGCTACAATGTTCAAAGTTTTCAGAATCATAATCAGAGTCAGGTTTGTTATCAGCAGCATGTGTTGTGAGATTTGTTAACTTAGCAGCAGCAATATAATGCGATACATGATAATATAGAAAGAAAAAGAAATAAATAAATCTATCGATTACAGTAAATATATATGTATATTGAATAGATTTAAAATAGTGCAAAAACACAAATAATATATATTTTTAAAAAGTGAGGTAGTATTTATGGGTTCATGGAGTTGTATGGCAGAGGGGAAGAAGCTGTTCCTGAATTTCTCTGTGTGTGCCTTTAGGCTTCTGTACATCCTTCCTGACCATAATAATGAGAAGAGGGTGATGGGGGTCCTTAATAATGGATGTCACTTTCTGAGGCATTGTTCCTTGAAGATGTCTTAGGTTCTACAGAGGCTCGTACCCAAGATGGAGTTGACTAATTTTACAACTTTCTGTAGCTTCTTTCAGTCTTGTGCAGTAGCCCCCCCAGCTACTTCCCAGACAGTGATGCAGCCTGTCAGAATGCCCTCCACAGTACATCTACAGAAGTTTTTGAGTGTTTTAGTTGAGAAACGAAATCTCTTCAAGCTCCTAATGAAATATAGCTGCTGTCTTGCCTCTTTATATCTGCATCGATATGTTGGAACCAGGTTAGATCCTCAGAGATCTTGACACGAAGATGTCAAGATCTTGACTAAGTAAATTTATTATCAAAATACACATATGTCACCATATACATCCCTAAGATTCATTTTATTGTACGCATACCCAATAAAACTATAGAATAATGACCACAACAGAATCAATAAGTGCAGTGTGCAGAAGACAGCAAACTATTCAAATACAAAATGAAAGAAATAATAATAATAAATAAGCAATGAATATCGAGAACATGAGGTGAAGAGTTCATTGGTTGTGGGAATATTTCAATGATGAGCCAAGTGAAGTTGAGTGAAGTTATCCCCTTTGGTTCAAGAGCCTGATGGTTAACGGGTAATAACTGCTCCTGAACCTGATGGTCCAAGTCCTGAGACTCCTGTACCTTTTAACTGATGGCAGCATGTCCTGGGTGTTGGAGTTCTCTGATGATGGATGCTACTTTCCTGCAACAGTGTTTCATGTAAAAACATAATTTTAATATTTGGTATTTGCGTGTTGGTTTTGTGATTCATTTTGTTGAGACTGTTGAAGCTTTGGGTTTATGTTCTGTAATGATATTTCATATGGCATACTTTACGATCTCAGTTTGTTCAGTCAATGCCTTTTATCAAGAGAGAGAATGAAGTCATTTTTAACAGTGGCGTTTGTAACAACAGTGGAAGTTTTACCGCCATCTGTTTAAAGTGGGCTAAGGATTCCTATGAGATTTTATCAGGAGCTGAATAGAATAATTAATGAAATGAAAGGCGCAAGCCTCTGTTCATATAGCCTCTGGCTGATATTTTAATAGAGCTGTCAGCTATCTGGTGAAAGCAGAGCCATACTGACCATGGAGGCACCATGTTTGATCACCAGTTTGTAGTGAACTAGTTAATCTTTACTCAGATGGTTGTAAATCCACCATACTAACCTCAGTGGAGTATTTCAACAAGATTCCCACAGCTTATTCTCATCGACCTCTGGTGGAGATGCACGTGTGGGCAACTTATCGTCCTCATTTATATATTTATTTAGAGATACATCACAGAACAGGCCCTTTCAGCCCAAACAGCCACAATGACCAGCGACCCACCTATTTAACCCTTATCTAATCACAGGACAATTTACAATGACCGATTAATCTACTAATCGGTTTATCTTCGGAACGTGGGAGAACACCGGAGTATCCGAAGGAAATGCACAAATTCACGGGAAAGATGTACAGACTTCGTACAGATATCAGAATTGAAATGAAAAGTCCGACGCCCTGAGCTGTAATAGTGGCACACTAACTGCTACACTATTGTGATGCCCGATTGAATACTTATTCATCAAATATTTATTCCTTGCTCACTATTGCAAGAGAAAAAACTTTGATGCCTATTACAAGGTTGATTATGTGGATCGTGTGGATAACCAGAGGTTTTTTCCCAGGGCTGAAGTGGCCAACGCGAGGGGACGTAGTTTTAAGGTGCTTGAAAGTAAGTCCAAGGGGAATGTTAGAGCTAAGTTTTTCACACAGAGTGGTGGGTGCATGGAATGCACTGCCAGCGACAGTGATACAGGTGGATACAATAGGGTCTTTTAAGAGAATCTTAGATAGATACACGGAGCTTCAAAAAATAGAGGGCTATTGTGGTAGGGAAATTCTAGATAGTTTCTAGGGTAAGTTACAATGTCGGCTCATCATTGAGGGCCAAAGAGCCTGTAATGTGCTGTAGATTTCTATGTTCTAGGTTCTATAATATCACAGATTTGTTCACTTGTGACTGCCATCTTCCTTGGATACAAAGGCTTCACAAAGCCCTGAAGAAAATGTGAAGGATTTTCTCTGAATGCACAATATTGTGGTCAGGATTTGATCATAGCACAGTGCTTTTCTGGATCAGCTGGCCTATCACTGTAAGGGGTTTCACAAAAATAAGGCTAACATTGACAGCATAACTATGGATGTAAGACTTGGTTCGTGGTTCCTTCTCTCACTTCCACCCCTCGCCAGTCATATGGCAGCAACGTGGTGAGAGCAATCCCATTACAGCGCCAGCACTCACCGATTCCCGTTGCTGTCTGTAAGGAGTCTGTGTGTTCTCCCGGTGACCACGTGGGTTTTCTCTGGCTGTTCCAGTTTCCCCCTACGTACCAAAACCATGTACTTAGGGTTCGTGAGTTATACACGTACAATGTTGGCGCTGGAAGTGTGGCAACCCTTGCATTCTGCCTGCCCCCAGCACAATCCTCGAACCGTGTTGGTCATTGACTCAAAACATCGCATTTCACTGTATGTTGCAATGCCTCAATGTAGATGTGACAAATTAAGCTAATCTTCAGGATCACTTTTACAACTACACGGCTCCTCATTCAGTGGAGATGTCAATGAAAGTGGGATATGCTGCCACCAGAGGGTTTCAAACTCCTGCCCCTGGATGGTTCTAATAATGGTCTTCAGATAAAACGAGGTTAAGTGTTTTGTTTTGCTGTGGTTTATATACTGTGTGTATATATATATATATATATATACACACACACATATATAAAGGATATATAAAGGGGGAGGGCAGTAAATATAGTATATATACATATCAAAATTCAATGCCTATTTATTATCAGAGTATGTGTGCAGTCTACAACCCTGAGATTCATCTTCCGTCAGATCCAGGAAACAAAGAAAAACCATGAACCCGTTAAAATAAAAACATCAGGACCCCCCCCCCCCACTAAATAAAAAACAAATTGTGCCAAAAAACAAGAGTGAAAAATGCAGAATATAAAACACCAACCTACAAAAGTAATCAAAAGAGAGTCCGGGCATAATCAGTTCCAGCTCCGTTCCAGTTCCATCTAGCACTGTGCCATTCGTTATCAGTGGCCGCCCCATTCAGAATTGCACAAAATAGCGACTGAGAAAGGAGCGATCAGAGACCAGAAACATGGTGTGGTAACACAGTGGCTGCCACAACACTTTCCAATCCAGCCAACCTGGGTTCACTTCTGACCGCTGCTTGTAAGGAGTTTGTACATTCTCACTGTGACCACATGGGTTTCCTCAGGGTGATCTGGTGTCCACAAGCCAAAGATGCACTGGTTGATAGATTAATTGGTCATTGTAAATTGTCTTGTGTTTAGATTAAGATTAAATTATGGAATTGCTGTGCTTCCCAGTTTAAAGGGCCAGGGGGCCTATTTCACGCTGGATCTCAATAAATAATACATAAAAACAGCATAACAATTTCATCAATTAAACCGTGCCCAAGATCCAGTACAAGCTCCATCCTCCAATAGCATCAAGGCAGAGAGAGACCATTCAAAGGCAGGGACTTTCCTCTGGCAACAGCAAGCAAGAGGCTGTTATACAGTACTGAATACCTGCTTGCAATCTGTTGCTGAATACCTGCTCGAAATCTGTTGCTGAATACCTGCTCGCAATCTGTTGCTGAATACCTGCTCGAAATCTGTTGCTGAATACTTCCTCACAATCTGTACCTGAATACCCGCTCACATCCTGCTCTTGGCTTGATGATTTCAGTCTTCCCCTACACTTTAATCAGCAAGAACGGCAAGAAATGGAGTCAATCATGGGCTTGCGTCCCATCTCTAGTCTTCTTGGCCTTGGGGCCACATGCCACCCTCAGAGACAGCAAAATGCCAGATCACTTAATTGACCTGAAAACACACCACCAAAATGTAGATCACGGGCTCCAACAGTAGCAGAATTACTTTTGAAAAAAAAGAAAATGTAAGTAAGTGAAAGAAGTGGTTTTGTGAGGATGTCGCCTGGGCTACGTTGCTCACTGTCACCATCTTCTGGGATATATATGTTACATTTACCATCCTTCCCTCATCAAAGTTCCTTGCTACTTCATCAAAAATGCAATCACATCTGTAAATTGAGAATTAAAAGACAGAAAAGTAAATCACTTTAGTAGTAATTTTGTAAATTTAGTGGTAATTTAACTGACACCAATCTGAATTAAAACAGAAATCATAATTAAAATAATATAACAGATACAAACCTTTTACCTTTACTAATCTAATTGAAGGCTGCTGATCTGGAATGAAATCATGCAGTATATATTAGCTATAGGTGGTATAAAGTTGAGAAGATGGAATGACCCTTCTGTTCATGAAATTCCAGAAAACCCCCTTAACTGAGTGGCAGCTCATGGTGGGACAGCAGGAACAAGCCAGCCAGTGGTTTTCAGTGGAACCATACATTAGCCAACAGGGTGATCTCCCTGTGGGATAAATAATACTGCACTCAGGGTTTTTTTTCTTCTATTCTGTAATATTGTTGCTGATCCGAACTTGACCTATCAATTTCTGCAGTCACTTTGAGGGAATCATGGTCTTGGACCCTACAATTTCTCTGGACATCCGCACCGTTAAGGATCCCGCCATTAACTGTGCACTTCCGCTTTCACCTCACACTTGTCCAGATTAAACACCATCTGGCATGGTTTCAGCTCATGTCTGCAAATGATCTCTTTCCTGTTGCACCCTCTGGCAATCTTTGTGTCATCTGTAAACTTACTAACCCCACATTTCCATCCAGTACGTTTCAGAATCAGGTTTCATATCACTGGCATATGTCATGAAATCTGTTGTTTTGCAGCAACAGTACGTCACAACATGTTATATAAAAAAAACTATGAATTACAGTAAATCAAATAACTAGTGCTAAAAGAGTGAAATAAAATAGTGAGGGTGTGTAAACACGAGGAAATCTGCAGATGCTGGAAATTCAGACAACACACACAAAATGCTGGTGGTCCTGACGAAGGGTCTCGGCCCGAAACGTCGACAGTACTTCTCCCTATAGATGCTGCCTGGCCTGCTGTGTTCCACCAGCATTTTGTGTGTGTTGTAGCGAGGTTGTGTACATGGTTTCATTTTCCATTCAGAAAGCTGGTGGCAGAGGGGAAGAAATTGTTCCTGAAACTTTGAGTGTGTCTTCAGGCTCCTGCACCTCCTCCATGATGGCAACAATGAGAAGAGGGCCTGTCCTGGATGATGGGGTCCTTAATGACGGATGCCACCTTTCTGAGACGTCACACTTTTGAAGATGCCCTTGGTGCTGGGAAAGTTAGTGCCCATGATGGAGCTGGGCACTACACATATTAGAATGGCGGAAGCAAAGGTTGTTGGGAATGGCAAGGTGGAGCGTTGTGAGAGGGGTATGGGACAGGTGCCAGAGAAGGAGTGCCAGGGGAAGGATACGGCACGAGTGCAGACACACCCAGACCTGAGACTCCAAGCAAGGTCATTTCATTCCAAACAATTGGTTTACTGGTCATAACAGACTGTCTCTCTGGTGCTTCCCACTCCTTCCCTTTCTTCCAACCAGGATTCCCCTCTTGGTGCCCCCTTCCCACTCTCAGTCCACAATAGAGACCCATATCAGAATCAGGCTTATCATCACTCACATATGTCATGAAATTGGTTTTTTGCAGCAGCAGTACAGTGCAATACATAAAATTACTTCAGTACTGTGAAAAATTTTTAGCACCCTAGTTAAAAATATATGTATCCAAAACTTGTGTGTATATATATAGAGAGAGAGAGACAGACAGACAGACAGACAGACACACAGAGAGTGAGAGAGAGAGACAGAGGGAGTGGGAGTGAGAGAGAGAGAGAGAGAGAGGTCCCAGTAGAACATGAGTCACAGACCCCAACCCAAAGTAATTCCCATTGACCACTATTTTTGTTTCCCTGGCTCTTTCCCTTAATCCTTGAATGAGATGTGAATAATTACAGGAGAAACTGTGAAGAAAGGAAGTTCTCTTTAGCTACTATGTGTAGACTGTCCTAGACAGGAAGGAATGTGTATAATAGGGAATTCCAGAAAGAACAGGTTAGAGAAGAATGAAGTCTCAAATTTTTCAATCACAAACAAGAGAAAATCTGCAGAAGCTAAAAATCCAAGCAGCACACACAAAATACCTGAGGAGCTCAGCAGGTCAGGCAGCATCCATGGAGAACAGTACAGTTGATGTTTCAGGCTGAAACCCTTCGGCAGGACTGGGTTTCAGCCTGTAAAGTTGACTGTACTCTTTTCCATAGATGCTGCCTGGCCTGCTGAGCTCCTCAAGCATTTTGTGTGTTTTGCTCATATTTTTCACTGTTACTTTCAACAAATTTGCAGGCGTATTTAAAGTATGTGTATGCATTTATTCAATTAATAAGAAAAATATCAGTGAGTTTTGATTCTAATGCAGCAAACGGCAGACTATAAATAATACATGTTTTAGCAATGTGGCAACAGAGGTTGCAATCACCATTAACCCTCCAGTGAGAGAAGTATCAAAATCAAGCCTGGTATTGTGACATAGAGAGCCTGTGTGTATAGATCATAGAAAAGATTTTGGGAGACCAACAATGATTCAAGGCAGTCGTGGAATAAAGACCTTCATAATATCACAAAAAGGAGGAGAGTTGTTATTTCTTACATCCAATTCATCTCCTTCATTGCATATATTAACTTATAAATAGTGGTGAACTCAGCGGGGCAGTGACATAACAGCTATGCTGTTTGTGATCAAAACAGACATCTACTACATAAATTGCACTGATGTCTAAAGCAGCTTGTTGAAGGTAAAGCTCATTTGAAATTTAAGTGCATTGCTTGGTGCCATTGCTTTTCAAACATGAAAAACCCTTGCAATTCTGCTTTGTGCAAAAAAATAAGCAAATAATAAGCATTTAACAATGTGCTATAACAAATTAATTGGCAGCGTTCTTGCACTATTTGAGAGCCATGAATGAAAAATAAGAAGCTATTGCTTGTAGTATATGCCATATTAGGTGACAGGGAATACTGTGTGGCATCATCAGATTAAATGTTCTAGCATAAGCACAAGAGATTCTGCAGGTGACGGAAATGCAGAGCAACACATCGAGTAAGGCAGCATCTATGGAGTGGAACGAACAGTCGAAGTTTCAGGCTGGGAATCTTCATTGAGGCTAGAAAGGAAGAGCATAGAAGCCAGAACGCGAAGGTGGGGAAGGAGAAGGAACTGGCAGGTGAAAGGTAAAACCAAGTGAGGAGGAAGATGGATAGGTGGGAGACAGGGGAATGAAGTTAGAAGCTAGGAGGTGATAGGTGGTAAAGGTAAAGGGCTGAAGAAGAAAGAATCTGATAGGAGAGGAGAGTGGACCATGAAAGAAAGGGAAGAAGGAGGTGATGCATGATGAGGAGAAGAGAAGGGATAAGAGGAGAGCCAGAATGGGGAATGAAAAAAACAGAGAAGGGGGAGGGGACAGAAATTATCAGAAGTATACCGTAAAAATTCCAGAATGACTTGCGTAAAATAAGTAAATTAAAAGATGCTTGGCCTGGAAATGTTTATGGTTTTCCGTTGTACATGACATGAAATTTTTCCTATTTTGTGCTTAAGTTATCACATGCAGTTTGTTTAAAAAATCAAAATAACTAGTTCGGCTTGCAAAGAATCACTAAAGGAATTTTTGTCCAAGTGTCAGCAGTGTACTTTTTAGCATGATGGTACTCACAGGAAGATTGAACTATTCCACAGATTTCTGGAAAGGAGGGCCATGAAGCAGCACATCATTACTTAAACAGGGATAAGAGATTTAGACCTTCGAGCTGATTCTGGTCATTCAAATGATTTAGTGGTCTGAGATCTAACTTGGTATGTCCACTTTTGCCCCATGATCCTTTGCAACTCTAATAAAACACAAAGCTATGGGAATGCATGATCTGAAGCATTATCCTGTTTCTGTCTCCACAGCCTTTCAGACTTAAAGCATCTACAAAATTTTATTTTTTGTTAAAACAGAGACACCTTAGATTTAAAATTTACAATTCACCTGACTTCATTTGTTTTATTACACCGCTCCCCCCCCCCCAGACCAAAATATCTGATGCACTACTGTATGTTAAATTGGTCAGTAATTTATTTCCTGCAACACCTTGATTTACATGTTCTCCTTAATCCCAGACTTCCCAACCATCCAAAATAGGTTCACTTTGGCGATGCTATCTGTGTTTTGGAAATTATGATCACCCTGCCCTTTAACCTACTAAGTTCCAGGTGAATCTTCACTATACTCCTCCAAAACCATTGAAAAGATCTGCTGCTCAGATCTGCTCACTCTGTTCCATTGATGTCCAAATAAGGGTTTTCTTTGACTTACATTTGATCCTTGTAAATCTGAAGATCAATTTTCTATTCGTCCTTTTGATTATGTTCTGCATTTACTTACTGCCCATTACACTGCCTGGTCCTCCATCTCTGTCTGTCCTTGGCCACTCAGATGCAGAAGGATTCTTCATTGTTGTTTCCATAGCCAAATTTGTTTTACTGATCAGGGTTGTTAGTCCTCAGGGCTGGTGGGCCACTCTTAGTCTGGCCTCTACCCTTTGACCCATTTGGCATGGGTCAAAGTATAAAGCCCATGAAGCATAGCTGTTCAGGTAATTGAGGTACGTAAGTCTGCAAACCATAACAAGGTTGTGGCCCACTTAGACAATTATTTTCTGTGCAAGGCTACAATTAGTCCTGTGAATCACAGTTATAGAAACAGAGGGAAAAGGAAGGTTATGAGGAGGCTGGACAGGGATTAGAAGCACATTCATTTTCTGCAAGTTTGGCATTAAGCTTAACAATCCAGAAGATGCTCTTTATTTTATGATGTGTTCCTGATTCCAAACAACTAATAGCAAAGGGTGTTCAAATCACTAACTTCTCATCAGAATTTTTTTTTTTTTGGGGTCTGCCTTCCTTTGTTGTGCTAAGTTCAACGGTGTTTATGAACTGCTGTTAATGAAGGAAAGAGCGAACGAGATTATTTCATATTGTTAGATGTCAAAGTTGCTCAGTGTGTGTGTTTGAAGACTATGAGGAAATAGAGCTACAAGAGACGCTTAGTGTGCTGTAGATATTTGAGTACATCAGCATATTTCAGTGCTCTTTTGAAGGGGTTTAAGAACTTCTATCTTATATAAGCAGAGGCTTTATATGACAATATGAGTTGTTATCAACTTGATATTTGTGTGACAGACAGGCATGTATATAGTAACCCCCTTTAATCCCCTTCTTGAGGATTTGCAAGCACCAAAGCTGCTTTAATAATATTCATGGGTTTTAGGTAAATATTCTCTAAGTCTGGCTGTCAGACACTTATCCACGTTTTTCTTCCTACAACCGTTTACAATTGCAAAAGAGCAAACAGATTCGGAAGATGTGGATCAGTGCTTGAGACGTGAATTAAACCTTTGGAACGCTTCTCTGTGCAGTATCATGTTATTTTGCCACACAACAGCTTCAGAAATTATCCTTTAGAAAACCTAAATATAATGGATTTCGGATGCACATTACAATGAAGGACAACACCACGGGAAAAAGAACTAGCAGTCCAATCGGCAACTGCATGCTCCCAGTTTATTGCTGTTAATCAAAACAGCCCATCTCCTATGCCAGTCTCAACCCCACTTCCTAAAATGGATTTGAAAGGCGATCACTAGCCATTTTAAAACTGATAAATTTCAATCGCGTTATCGCCAACCTAATCCATTACAATGCACCTGAATCATGGATTGCTCTATTGTGAAGAAATATAGTTTAGTAATAGTCAATTTTTCCACCCTATTAGGAAGGAAAAGGATTAGCTTTGATTTCACTCTCTCGGGTCTGGTGCCACCACGTTGCCTGCAGTTTTACAATACAATTCTCCAGGGAAATTTTGTTTCAAACAACACTTCAGCTCTGCGTACAGAAAGGTTAGAAATCACCCTCTCAGTTGTACCACTAAAAAAATTAAATTCACATATTTTCTATTTGTAAAATTTTTTGCAGCGCAGAATAATCGAGTTATTTTTGTTTAAAATAATAGCTGAGAAGAAAGATGAAAGTGATGTTATATAACTTCTGCAAAATATTTCTTATGGAAGCGGGATGCTTTTACATATCTCAAGATTGACAAAAGTAATCAGGGATCACTTCAAAGAATTCGTCTGCAGCACTTGCTTCTAGTTCACTGAGCAAAGAGCATTATTTGATGTGGATTGAGGACATCAAGTAAAGCAATAAAAAAAACTTAATAGAGAGTATAAAACTGTTGAAAGAGCTTCTGTCCAAGAGTCAGATTATGAAAATTGAATTGGTAAATTGGAAATGTTGAACATGCTAAGAGGAATCTGACCCAGCAATATGTGCCAGGGAAGTTATTAAACAAGTTGGAAGATCAAAAGAGAGAACTACTCAAACAAGAGACCCGGTAGAAGACACAGTCATACAGTCATAGAACACTGCAGCATCGAAACATGCCGTTCAATCCATCTAGTCCATGCCAAACCATTATTCTATCTCGTCCCATCAATCTGATGGGTCCAAAGCCCTTCATGGGTAAAGTGATGGTATAAAGTAGAAAAGGAAACTGGGCATTAGGTGAGAATCTGGATAGAGAAGGATCTCGGAAGGGTAGGGACTGTATAGAATCAGGGACTGATTGCAGGGAAGGGGCAGGAAAGGAGATTTGTAAGCAACGTGGGAACCTTTTCCCAAGAACAGAATGAGTCAGAGAAGAAAAGAAAGATATTCTGCAGAAAAGTCCCATGAGTGGTCTGATGGGTCAAGTGCCCATCCCAGCATCTGTCTTGATCCTAGTCAGAATTGAGGATGGGTAAAGTCAGGGGGAGAGGGTAAGGGGAAAGGGTGACTCTTTGTCATCTCCCATTCAGCTGTTGTATAGACATCTCACCCTTTTTTAGTTCATCAACTCAATAATTCGGGTTATTATGATAAAAGGACATACATATTTTATATCATTTAATAAATCTGTGCAGTTACTATGGAAATTATTTTAAGGAACTGTGAGATAGGGACCCTGATGTTACCCTTATCATTATCAACCCAAAATTGGCTGTAAAAGTTACATAAAATGCTGGAACATTTATACGGATTCTGCAGATGCACACGCAAGAACATCACCGGATGGTATGGAAGTTGCTTTGAGGGGGTCAGGAAGTCTCTGCGTCAGGTAGTCAGAATCTTCACCAGCTCCAGCCTATCTGCCATCAAGGACATAGTATACGTACAGAAGGGTACTGGGAAGAGACCAGTAAAATCATAAAGAATCCCACTCATCCTGCTATGGGCTATTTGTCCCACTCCCATCACGGAGGACAACGTTCTCATCAGGACCACCAGACTCAAAAACAGTTATTTCCCCCAAGCAGTGAGGCTGATCAATACTTCCACCCATTAATCCACCCTCCACCTCCCCACCCCCCCACCACCACTACTTTATCATTTCTTGTCAGGCATATCGTGTACAGATACTATTGTGTCTAGTGTCACTTTATAGATATGCAATCAATCTACGTACAATTAGGTCTGTGCAAAATTCTTAGACACCCTACCTATATATGTGTGCCTAAAACTTTTGCACAGTACTATAAGCTATCTTATATATTTATATTAATTGTTTTTTTTTATTGTTGTGTTCTTTATCATAGTGTGTTTTTTTTGTGAAATCCGGAGTGACAATTTCTTTGTCTCCATTACACTTATGTACTGGAAGTGACATTAAACAATCTTGAATCTTGCGTTAATTGAAAGATTCATGGGGCAATAACAACAGATGTTACTGGGACTTGAGGAACTGCATTACAGGGATACAGGTTTAAACTCTATTCCCTGGACACATAAGAATGAGGGGAGATATTATAGAGGTCTTAAAAAAAATTAAGAGGGGCATACATAGGGTGTATGCATGCAGGCTTTTCCCCTTCATTTTGGGTGAGACTAGAACTAGGGGTCTTAGGATTAGGGTGAAATGTGAAATATTTAAGGAGAATCTGAGGGGGATCTTCTTCACCTCGAGGGTGGCATGAGTGTGGATCGAGCTGCCAGTCAAGTGGTAGATGCGGGTTCAATTGTAACATTTAAGAGAAGTTTGGATAGGTACATAGATGAGGGAGATATGCTGGTAGATGGGACTAGGGAAAACCAGGCTGGGATGGACTAGAAGCTAGAAACTGAGAGCATCTGTGACCATGGAACTAAGCTGACCAAGTACATATGTGAGAATATATTTACTTCTCGCTGCCTCAGTAAAACATCCAATGTATAATCAAAGGCCTCACCTGCCCTGGAAATTCTCTCTTCTCCACTTGCCCGTCAGACAGAAGATACAAAAGACAAAATGCACATAACCCCCAGCTCAAGAACAGCTTCTGCCCCTGTGTTGTAGGACCACTGAATGGTTCTGTAGAATGGTAAAATGAGACTCTCCACCTCACAATCAAACTCGTTATAATCTTGCACCTTATTGCCTGTCTGCATTGGACTTTCTCTGTAGCTGTTCTACTTTGTTCTGCATTTTATTCTTGCTTTACCTTTTGCTACCTGTATTGAATTGTTCCGTATGAACAGCATTCAGGACAAGTTTTTCAATGCACCTCCATACGCGTAACAATAATAAACAAATTCCAATTCCAATTATAAAATGTCATCGATCTCACCAGGGACAAGAAATACAGTTCAAGCATTGGTCTTTAAGGTACATGTTTTCAGTGAAAATATAAAACATGCTTGCCCTGAAATGAAATAAAATTGTAATTTTTTGACTAATGAAGTTGAAAAATTGCACTGCAGATTAATTTTTAGGTGTTGAACTATTGTTGATGTCATTCAGAAGAGTGTTTTGCTGGAAATAGAGCTGGAAAGAACAGAAATCCCACTGAGAAATTAGGAGATACATTACCCATTGGGCATTAAAGTGCACAGAAAAGTGCTCAAAATCATTCTTGTCAGGATTAAGGCAAGTTTTGACAGCATAGTGCCATATTTCTTGGAGTAGTATGAAGTAATTTCTCACCCATACATTCACGACAGACAGCTCAATTTATAGAACTACTAACTTGTGTGTTTGTCATCCTTAACAATCAGGTCAGTCCATACATGAGATACGTCATTGCACAGATTCAATCAATATCTCCATTCATCACCACTTTGTTTCGGCCTATGATATTGGAGCTGTGCTTAGCCACAGTGTCGTAAGTGTAAAGCAACTAGAACAGGGGGCTAGGCACACAGCCTTGTGGTACACCTGTGCTGATGGAGGAGATGTTGTTGCCAATCCAAACTGACTGTCACTATGGAATTTGTTGATTTTATTTGCCGTGACAGTAACATGCAATACTTAAAATAACTACAGCACTGTGCAAAAGTCTTAGGCACCCTAGCTATATAAATGTACCTAAGACTTCTGCATAATACTGAAACTGCTCCTGGGTGATAGTTTTTGAGACAGTTTACCATGTTCTTTGGCACTGGTATAACTGAAGCCTGCTTGATGCAGGTGGGCTCCTCAGACTACTGAAGCAAGAGGTTAAAGATCTCTAAATCTTTAAAGAGGTTAAAGGTTAAAGATCTCCAGCTAATTAATCAGCACAGGCTTTTAGCACTCAGCTTGATTTCCCACCTGGCCCGGATACGTTCCGTGGGTTCACCCTTCCAAAAGAATGATCTCGGCTCAGACTCAGAGATTGAAATCACAGGATCATCAGGGCCTGTGGGAGTTCATGTTGGTTCCCCCATGTTTTGAAGGTCAAAGTGATCATGGGTGGCATTGAGCTCATCTGGCAGTGAAACCCTGTTGTCACCTATGCCGTTTTCCAGAGATCGTACCTGGGCCTCTTGTAACTTTCTTAGTTGAAAGACTTGAATGCCTCTGATCTGGCTTTCAGCAGAGTGTGGGTCTCAAGATACATCCAGGGCCTCTGGTAGGGCAAGACTTTGAATGATTTTTTGAAAAAGCTTTGACATCCTTAGCAGTATATCGGTTATGGAATCATTTTATTAAGTACTAAATAAAATTCTAAAGCACAGTTTAATACCGCCACCTGAGGAAAAGTGAATAGTTTGATAGATAATATAGATAACACAACACCAAAGCAGGCATTCCACTTTCAGCTTGTAAAAAGATTCCATGCAGGCAGGTTTAGATGTTCAAATTAGGAGCAGAGCAAGAGCTGAACGTGCATTTATTTTGCTAGTTATTTATTCATAGGAAGGATGAACGTCAGCATATGGATTGAAAACGAAAGCTTCAAACATTTCCGTGTGGGTGACATTTTAAAAATAAAATTGACCTTATGAAATCTAGAAGCCTTGTATGGACAAGCTTAAATTGTGTTTCTCAGGAGTGGCAAGGAATTATGGGAATTGACTTTTTACATTAGCCTCTTGATGCTCAAGTTGCACAACTAGATTAAGCCCATCTCATTCAACCACCACATCAGACCAGAGCAAAAGGTGGAATTAATTTTGATGTTTGTCCCTTTTTCCAATCTCCTCTGTATGAATGGTGTGAATTACCAGCCATGCTCATCCCCCTGCAGTTCAGTGTGTCATGGGATTAGTTCCTCTATGAAGATGTTCGCTTGCCCTTTCTTTTCAGACAGCCTTTCTTTATTAAGCAGTGACAATTTTGAATGCTCCTCTAGCAGGATGTGGAAAGGCAGGGAGACCTCCAGTTTCCCTGATGACTACACCTAAGAGAAGCACCTGCAGTTTCTTACAGACCGTGTTAAGGAATTGGAGCTGGAGCCAGATGAACTCCAGATCATTCGGGAAGTTGAGGGGCTGATTGACAAGCAATAGAGGGAGGTAGTTACAAGGTGACAATGCACAGGTAACTAGGTGGCTGTTAGGAGGGAGAAAGGAGATAGACAGCCAGCTCAGAGTACACCCTGTGGCCATTCCTCTCAATAACAGGTATATCACTTTGGAAACTGCTGGAGGTGGCTGATTTGGCAAAGGAAATATGTCTTTGAACTGTAGGAAGAAACCGTAGCGGCCAGAGGAAACCCATGCAGTTCACGGGAAGTATGTACAAATTGCTCACTGTGCTGGAATTGAATTCTGAACTCCAGAACACCACAAGCTGTAACAGCGTTGCGCAAACTGCTACACTACTGAGGCACCCACAGTTACCTTACCAACATTTATTTCATATTTAACTTCTCAAACATAAAGAGGCACCATCCAACCCATCGAGTTAACTCTAGCCGTAAAAGCAATCTCATCACTCTACTTACCCCATTGAATTCAGTAATGAATTCTCTTTTACCTTCAGGTACTCGTTTGCAGAGTGAGGTGCTCTCACAGTTAGGTAATAAATTTCAGGATATAGAGCAAGAGACACTGAAGGAACAGCCATGACACCTCGAATGTGTGACTTGGGGAACTTGTAATTTTTGGTCAGTTGCTGCCCTTCAGGTTGTGGTGAGCCAGTTCAATTGTGCCTATGTTCTTTGATATGGTAGAGATTATGTTTTAGAAATGATGCGCTTGAGTCAGAGGATTGTTCTGAGCTTTCAGACTCCACACAGACGTTCTATATGTAATACCACAGTATGAGACATTGTCATCCATCTGCTCTCTTAAATGTCAATAATTTCATTGTGGTATTCAAAGGGAAGTCCTACTTTAAATATGGTTAATTAAGTTAGCAAGTGTGAAAGCAGATTGTCTGAATATAACGTAATTATAATTTGATTTATATCTATTTTAAATAAATATCTGAAGATGAGTTTCACTTCCATCAGAGTCATATGATACACACCACTGTCTACATTTGCTTCTACCATACAGACCCGTCAAACCAAGGTTGGTCAAGCCGAACCATTTCCTAGCGCCCACTTAAAGAACAGGTTTAGCTTTGCTTGACAGCAGGTTTCTCAGTGTGGACTGATGCGTGGAATTAAGAGAAGACTTAAAAAAGGAAAAAAATAGGCAGATGGAGAAAAGATCCTTTTGTATATAATTTTTCATTTACCGTCAAAAAAACAACTTAACCTTTGTTGTTGCCTGACAAAATGAAAATGCAGTTTTATATTTTAGAGACAGGGCACTAACACATCATTCAAAATATTAAAGTATGTATGAAAGTGAAACTTGTGCCTTACATACAGCAACGGGCAGGGCAAAATTAGCAACATCTTCACTACTAATGTAAATGCACATACACAGGCCAAATTAGATATCTGAATATGCGGAACATCAGATTAATTTGACCCAAAAATGAATATAAATGAACACTGTCATTTACATAAAAATGCTGTTGGCAGGATTTGTCAGACTTTAAACATTCATTACTCAGTGTGAAAATACTGCAACCATTACTAGGACCAAGATTTAGCTTAGAAGTGTCTGATGTTGGATTTTATTTTCCAATGTAGTTTATTTGATGAAATGTGTGCTGAACTTGGTGAAAAAGGAGACACTGACTGATAGGACTTTATTCTACTTGCATTCAGTGCCAATACTGAACATATTCTGTATAACTTCAGCTGGAGAATAAAATTGACCCATTCTGCCCTAACAATCTGCCTCAAACTCCATTGCAGAAGTCTGCATCAAGGAGGAACTATTTTCAATTGTGCACTTGGCCTTGAATTGTGGGCTCTTTTGTGCTGTAGCCCAGTAGCTATCAGGCTGATACCATCAAAACTGTTTCTACCAAAATGCCTGTAATGCCGTTATAAGAAGAGAGTCTGTCTGAAAGGAAAAGTTTGCATTTAAATGGTGCATTATCACGTCCTTCAAACACCTTGAGAACATTCCGCAAACACTGAAGTATTTTTAAAGTGTATGTACTCCAAGGCTCAAGTTGCAATCAAACTTAAATCACTGTGGTAAAAAGACAGTGTACAAACATGCTTCTCCAACCCACCTCAATGTAAAATTCTCAGTTAGTGTAATCTCGTGACTATTTGGGATCTACCAACATTACATTCAAAATACAATTGTAATTGAATTTGTGAATGCGAGGAACATTTGATAAATAAATGACATTTTGCTGTCAAAACTGTCAGAACTTTAATTACAGATCCCGAAGACATCAGGTAATAATGGGAGATTTGATTGAGTTAGTGACATAAGGACATAATGCCCTGAGGAGCTTGCAGGAGTATTAGGATAGATGTAAATGTCGATTGAGTACTTGGAAACTCCCTTAAATACCAGCCTCCTTTTTTTAGATGATAGTGTTATATATTTTTAAAATGAAATCTTTGGGAATTAAATTGAGCAAACTTTATTCATACTGAATAATGATCCTGAAGAGCACGAATAAGTTGTATAACAAAAATGGAAGAATACTATTATTTCCCTTTGAAGAATGTCATTGTATGTCTTCCCTGCAGTAAAAAGAAGGATGAATATTTGATTGTTCGAAGAATTGGATTTTGCTGAGATGTTATGTTTGACCATACCTGAGCAAAATTTGACATTTCAGATTTGGTTCAAGGTAAATCTGTGATAAGTAAAGCAGATTCATTTCAGTGGAATTATTTCTTTGATTAGAATATTAGAGATTTAGGTAAGCTTCTTTGATCTAACTCTCAAACACCTCGAGTTGCAATACTGAGCTACTGTTAGAAAAATAAGGGAAGAATATACTCTGTTCTTTCTTTGTGCTTAGCAAGATAGCAGCAGAAAAAATAGGGAAGAAAGGGGCAAATAAGGATGACATATGGGGAGAAGTCAGTGAGAGTCCTACTTGTCAATGCTGACTAGTGATGGCTGTTTTCTAATTCTCACATCGCTCACATTTTCAGCCCGAAAAACAATATTTATTCCAGCACCATCTGTTAGGGGTTTGTACATTCTCCCCATAAACAGCATGGATTTCCTCCTACGGTCCATTGACATACTACTTAGTAGGTTAGTTGGTCATTGTAAATTGTCCTGTGATTAGGCTGGGGTTAATTAGGTGGTTTGCTGGGCAGTGTGGCTCATTGGGCTGGAAGGGCCTGATCGTTCTATCTCTAAATAAAATAAAATAAGTAAAAACTTTGATTAATGTTTCACCTTATCCCAGCTTGTTAACCCTTAATGCGTAAAGGTGGTATGGTAGTTCAGTGGCTAAAGCAATCCTTTACAGCACCAGCTGTGAGATTAGGGTTCAAATCCCACTGCTATCTGTAAGGACAGTTCTCCCTTAACTATGTGGGTTTCCTCTGGGTAATCTGGTTTCCTCCCACATTCCAGAAGACGTGGAGTTTGCATGTTCTCCCTGTGAATATTCCTGAGTTTCTTTTGGGTGCTCCAGTTTCCTCACACATCCAGGACATGCAGACTGGGAAGCTAAATAACCAGTATACATTTTCCTTGAAGTATGGGTAGGTGAGTGTTAGCAACACACACAAAATGCTGGAAGATCTCAGCAGGTGAGGGGTGGGGGAAGGCATTACAGGAAGGTTGAGATGCATCAATTTTTCAAATTTCCAGTAATACCCCCCCTTCACCCCCTTGCCCGCCCATCACCTTCCTCTGCTGCTTCGCCTCCGCCCATTCTTCTTTCTTCTTTGGCCTTTGGTCTCTTTCACCAATTAACTTCTTAACTCTTTGCTTCATCCCTCCCCCTCCAAGTTTCACCTATCACCTAGAGTTTCTCACTCCCCTCCCGCCCCCCCCCACCTTTGAAGTCTACTCTTCAGATATTTCTCTCCAGTCCTTCCGAAGGATTTCGGCCCAAAATGTTGACTGTACTTTTTACCATAGATGCTGCCTGGCCTGCTGAGTTCCTCCATCAATTTAGGTGTATTGCTCGGATTTCCAGCTTCTGCAGATTTTCTCTTGTGAGTGTTAGAATTTTATTGGAATTGATGAAGATGTCGAGAGAAAAAAAAGGGGTTAATGTGTGTAGGTGATTGACAATGTCAGTCACTGGACCCAGGGCCTGTCTGACTGACTCCAAGTTTGACAATTTTTTAATATTGAAAATATGAATTTATATTATCACAAACTTTAAGTTTCAAATAAAATTACTCACTTGCTCACTCAGGTGGAATGCCCTACAACATCCCTTAAATGATCTTTCCTGCTCTCCTGGTGTTGTTGATAATGATTGAATCTGTTCATATGTTCACATTTATTTAAGTTTGTCGTTTGCAAACGTGACCATTCTGCTGATTGCTGATTGCTCATGGCTGTTTGCACTATTGTTTTGCAAATTGTTCATTGCTATTGTGTTGTCTGTTAGGACATTGACCTGTGTTTTATGCTTGGCAACAAACCACAATCAATTCAAGATTGTTTCACACACTGGCAAGTTATTCTAAAATTCGAACATTCTTGAACTTTTTTCATTATTTAAATTTTAAGATTTTAGTCCATTAAAGCTGTCAGGTGATATTAAAGTTTGGGCTTGGCGACTATTAGCCACGATCACTCCACAATCTCAGGAAGCTGTGCCAGCCTCCATGAAAAGAGAAATATAGAATTCAAAGACTAAAGCTGTAATGCAGCAAAGTTAGATCATGCCCTGTTGCAGTATGTAAAGGAGCTTTGGAAAATGCAGTCTGTACTTTAAAAATGCAGTTCAGTTATGCTCTTGTTTAAAAGCGACTTCAAATAAAATCCCAGGCAAATCCATATCAAACTTACCAAAGGTTTGAATTGCATCCTGTTCCTTTGAACTCATGAAATTGAGGTCTGATCTTGGATTTCATCTTTTGTTTGATACTCATCCCTAACACAGTTGAAGACACTCTCATGGGATAACACAAAAATCATCCTTGATGCTTACAGCAATCATAGCACCAAAGAATATTATTCCCTGTGTTTCATTGGACGGTATTGTAAAAAAACTGACCAATGTACAGTAGAATATTGTCATAATTGCATTATGTTATTGTATTACCATTGCTAAAACATTTTGCAGTATTTTCTTAATTTCATTGTAAAAGTTATTATACAGTGTCTTAATGTAAATGTTTACATAAATGATAACACTTGAAGCATCTGAGGAAAGGATGAGAGGTGGAAATAAGACATATTTGATAAAGATATATGGGTTGAACCTCACGGGCATAGCTCCACTAGCTCATGGCGACACCATCACTGCACTCGACTGTCATGGTAGCCGATATTTTCAGCCTGAGATGTTAAGCTGTACTGTGGGGCAACCTAGGATGCAACAGTCCCCCCAGTGATGCACTGATGTAGAATCACCTTCAAAACTGCTCCAAAAACTTTTACATCACCTCCTCAGTTTTGTCAGCTGACTCAACTATAAGGGATTTCAGATATTCTGAGATTCGGATACAGCTAAAAGTTGCTAAAAATGAAAACATATTTAAGAGTTATTCGAGATTATTATATAAATAACATATAATTTGTATAATATAATTTATAAATATTATATAAATAATAAGATAATATTTAAATGTTTAAATTCTCTGAAGCCTCAGCAAAAATATTTGAAAGCGCAGGTATTGAAAGCATTCCACAAAACTGGCAAATTCACAAATCTATAATCACCTTTGAAATCAATGGGCAGTTTTAACTGGTGGAGGATGTGAGGAGCTGCTCTCCACATAAATGATGGGAAAGCTGAAGGAAACCGAACTCCAGGACACTGACAAATCCGCTGTTCCAAATCTGTCACTTAGTCCAGTAATTTGTTGTTTGGCAATGCACGCATGGATGTCCCCAACTTGCTTGAATTTAGAAAGGTGAGTGATGGTGGTTCTGTTTGGAACCACTGACATTTACCAACAAGACTTGGGGCAATAATTTACTGTAAGAGGTTTGCATAGTTCCCTGTGGCATGTTTGCAATAATAATAATGTACACAATCTAGCTCTACACATTGGTCCGATGCACAATTTCTGTTTTGTTAGGATTTTCAATTAAAATATTAAAATTTCCTTTTCAATTTTTTCTTGGTTAAATATCATTTATTTTTTCTTTCAAATGCAGACTATGAACAGACAGATTTTGAGCCATTTAGTTAGCTACTAAGTTCTGTCATTGAGTGGCCAAGCATTTTAATTCTGATTCCCTTTCCTGCTCTGAAAAGTTGGTTCATGGGCTCCTCTTGTGCCAAGATGAGGCCACTGTCTGGGTGGAGGAGCAACACCTTATATTCCAGCTGGGTAGCCTCCAACCTGACGGCATGATTTTTTGATTTCTCCTTCTGTTAAAAAGAATTCCATCCCCATCCCCACTTCTATTCCCCACTCTGGCCTCTTATCTCTTTTCACCCGCCGTTCACTTCCACTTACATCGCCTCCTCCTTCCCTTTCTTCTTTAGTCCACTCTCCTCTAACATCAAATTCGTTCTTCTCCAGCCCTTGACATTTCCCCTCAACCTGGCTTCCCCTATCACTTTCTAGCTTTCTTCTTTCCCCTCCCCCCTCCTTTTTATTCTGATCCCTTCCCCTTTCCTTTCCAGTCCTAAAGAAGGGTCTTGGGCTGAAATGTCAACTGTTTTATTCACTTCCGTGGATACTGCATGACATGCTGAATTCCTCCAGCATTTTGTTTGTGTTGCTATGGATTTCCAGCATCTGCAGAATTTCTTGTGTTTACTATGGACTCTTTTTTGCTTGAGTGTCACCAATGGGCATTGATATATTGACAAAGAACTTGAATTGCAATGAACCTTCATTTCCTCTTCAAAAAGGTGCATGATGGAGCATCTCATTATGAAAGACAGTAAAATTCCCTGAGAAATCAATCCAATGCTCAACAGGAAGATTTATCCTTTCCCTTCTGCAGAGATTAAAAGATAGATCATGGCAGTGGTACCAACCGCAAAGTTCTCAAAACTGCAGCCCAGATCAGGATGGAAGAAGCAGCAGAGGAGAGGGCATGCTCTGCAACCTGCGTCACGTGCAGATTTTGACAAAATGACAAGCTGATAAATTCTTGGAATCAAAACAAAATGATCACTCTCTTCATCACTAGATGATGCATGTCCAATTATAGTCAAAATAGTCAATCTCAGTCTATTTCTTCAATTACAGTATAACAAAACTCCACAATCCAACAATTTGGAAGTTCCAGAAGTTTAGCACAGTGCCTCACTGAGTGTTAATTCCTGCACATGCTGAGGACTAGATTCCTAAACTGTCCTCAGTCACCAGAGCCATGGTTTCTGGACACATTGAGATCACAGCTCCCACAATCCCTTGAAATTTACCTGGTTCTGTTTTCCATGCTTCTTTGAAACTTACAGGTCCTCATTCCCCACACTCCCTTTCAATGTACTAGGTTTACTGGAAATTTTATTATTCTAGGGTATAAAATATTTTTTTTAAAGGATGAACTGAAATTGTGTTGATGCATTTGTAGAATAACATTCAATTGACTGGAAAAATCTGTTAGTTCACACTGCAAATGTACTGAGCTTAACAAAGTAATGGAGTTTTTCTGTCATTGTATTCATATTAAGTTTGGAGTTGGTACCATAATGAACAATGCAACTGATCTGCCCAGCATTCAATACTATCATCCCCTCAAAACTAATCAATAAGCTTCAAAGCCTTGGCCTCTGTGCCTTCTTGTGCAACTGGATCCTCGATTTCTTCACTTGATGACCCCGGTCAGTTTGGATTGGCAACAGCATCTCCTCCAAAATCTCCATCAGCACAGTTGCACCACAAGGCTGTGTGGTTAGTCTCAACTCTACTCACTTTCTACTTATGACTGTGAGGCTTAGCATAGCTCCAGTGCTATATTTAAGTTTGGTGAAAACAGCACTGCTGCTGGCCGAATCAAAGGTGGTGATGAAACAGCACATAGGAGGGAGATTGAAAATCTAGCTGAGTGGTGCCACAACAACACCCTCTCACTCAATGTCAGCAAGACCAAGGACCTGATTATGAATTCAGGAAGAGGAAAATGGAGGTCCATGGTAAGGGTCAGAGGTGGAGAGGGTCAGCAACTTTAAATTCCTTGGTGTTATCATTTCAGAGGACCTGTCCATGGATCAGCATGCAAGTGCAATTACAAAAAAAGCATGGCAGCACCTCCACTTCCCTTGGAGTTTGTGAAGATTCGACGTGATACCTAAAACTTCTATAGACGTGTAGTGGAGAGTATGTTGACTGGCTGCATCACAGTCTGTTTTGGAAATACCAGATTGTAAAGTCCTACAAGAAATAGAGGATACGATGCAGTTCATCGCCAGAAAAACAAATCCACATGGAGCATTGTTGCAGGAAAGCAGCACCCATCTTTCTTTTTTCAATCCTTTTATTGATTTAAAAAATGTGTGTATACAGACAGGAGGAGAATGTCTCTGGCATATATGTCAATAGTAGTACGTACAGAAGGTAAAGTAAACAATATCACAATCACATATAGTGTTGATCTACAAGAATAAATTTGATACAGAAAGTATAATTATTCTCTTATCACTTTATGAAGAAAGGAAGGACAATTAGAAATTTTTATATAAAAGAAAAGAGAAAAAAAACTCACTATTCTAAACAGAAAACAAAAGGACTGGGCAGCCCATCCTGAGAGAGAAACCAAGAGAAGGGAGACTCTCAGATCAAATCCAAGGTTCTGAAAAAAAAAATAGCTGGAAGAGAATCAGTACATGTGGAATCAGATCCTATGAAAATATTGAATAAAAGGTCACCAGATTTCTTCAAATTTAAAGGATGTATCCAATGTCCGACTTCTTATTTTCTCCAGACTTAAACAGGAAAAAAAGTAAGCCCTAGCCAGCCGGCTGTCCCGTCCATTCAGCTCTCCAATGGACATTAAATTGGACTACATCTCGGGCAACGAAATACTCGGCAGGAATACAGAAACAGATGGAATCCCAGACGCCGCCATTCAGCTGTTTATTTATGTAACAGATTTTCCCCCAAACCATCGGACTACCAACCTACTGACCCCTGCTGTGCCTATTGTCTTGTTAGTTATTTATAACTGTTTATTATTAACACTATTCTGTGTTACTTTATGCAGACCTGGGTAGGTCTGTAGTCTAGTGTAGTTTTTGTGTTGGTTTACGTAGCTCTGTGTAGTTTTTGTATTGTTGATGTAGCACCATGGTCCTGAAAAACATTGTCTCATTTTTACTGTGTACTGTACCAGCAGTTATGGTGGAAATGACAATAAAAAGTGACTTGACTTGATTTGACTTGATAGGAGAAAGCCAATGAACGGCAATAGGAGGGTTAGGGCCCTTGCAGCACTCATCATCAGAGACCCCCACCATCCATGTCATATTCTGTTCTCGCTGCTGCCATCAGGAAAAATGTACAGGAGTCTCAGGGCTTACACCATCAGGTTAAGGAACAGTTATTGAACTTCAACAATCAGGCTCTTCAACTGGACGGATAACTTCACTTAACTTCACTTGCCTCATCACTGAACTGTTCCCTTAACCGATGGACTCACTTTCAAGGAACCGTATGTTCTCAGTATTTATTGCTTCTTTATTTATTCTTAGAGTTGTAGAGTCATATAAATCTACAACACAGAAACAGGCCCTTCAGCCCCTCTAGTCCTCACTGAACCATTTAAACTGCCTAGTCCCATCGACCTACACAAAGCCCATAGCCCTCCATACCCCTGCTATCCATATACCTGTGCAAACTTCTCTTAAACATTGAAATCAGAATCACATTCATCACTTATTATTTTTTTCTTTCTTTCTCTTCATATTTGCACAGTTTGTTGTCTTTTGCACACTGGTTATCCACTCCATTGGTATGGTCTTTCATTGATTCTATTACGGTCAAATGAATCTCAGGGTTGTATACGGTAACATATATGTACTTTGATAATAAATTTACTTAGAACTTTGAACGTTGAACTTTAAGAGCTTCAGAGTTCTTGAATGTTGTGCTGATGATAAGTATTTTATGAGGAAGTAGGTACAGATGAAGGAATTAGTGGTGAGTATCATCTGATATACAACAGGTCTAGGGTTTGAACCTATTAGGTGATGGTTGTCTATTGTGTCCAACTATGAAAGGAGACCTGTGCAGGACAGTTTTTAAAGTGGAAAAGCTGTTGCACTGGGGCAATTCCACTCTCATGACCTCAGAAGTCCAGCTTCAGTGGCATAAACAAGCATCACAAACTGGGGTCTTCCTTGGTTGCAGTGGATGACCCTGACGTCTTCGGTGCCTTGTCATGCCCTTCGCTCTCCACGCAGCGTTGCAGTGCCACCAACCAAGCCATTAGATCTCACTGTAGATTTCATCTGCCCAGTGCACCAGAGCTGGCCTCGCATGCTAGGACAGACACATCCCTACCTCAACAGGGTATGAGGCTGCCGGCTACCCTCACCTGGTTTTGTTAGCCTGTTGAAGCGGTATACCAGGGTGCGGACTCATGCAAACAGCTACCTGGAGCCACAGGTGAGAACTGAGCACCAGTGAGCTGCCCTGGAATGCACATGGCAAGCTTCTCTACTAGAGGTGCTAACCCTCCCTGGACAACCCATGCACCCCATACCTCTAACTATGGGGTAGGTCCTGAGCAAAGAACAATACATAGCCACATGCCACATTTGAGGACATGGTTAGCCTATTTATAAACACAAGCAATTCTGCAGATGCTGGAAATCGAGAGCAACACGAAGAAAATGCTGGAGGAACCTACTGCTATTTATGGTTAACCTATTGCTATTCTTTCATGCGTATGGTACATTTATACAGCTGACACATTCACATTTTAAAGACAGGATGGAAAAGAAAGCTTTGCCTCGAGGAGTATACCGTGACACCTCTGAAGCTAATAAGCAAACAGCAGTCTAATTACAGCAGGAATTACATTAAACAGTCCTGCCAAATCTAATGGAAATCGTGATTTTGTAAATTTTTGTTGTGCTTGCCATAATTAGTGCTTTTTTTGATGAGATGTGGGTAGAAGGTGACATGCTTTTGATCATGTTCCCCAAAGCTGTCACATAATTAAAATTCCAAATAAGGCTACCATCCATTTGGTTTTGAACTGGATGTCATCACTGAACATTCTGCAGCAACGCACAGCAACTTCCATTCATATCGCCTTTCAGCACTGAACCGTAATGGGAGAACAGACACCTACAGGTTCGGTCAAACCAGTAGATTTCAAGGAAGGAAGATGATTCGAATGATGAGAGGTTTTGGAAGTAAATATGCATAATTCTTGGCAGGTGAAAGTATGACATCATCAACTCCAGGAGACTGGTCCAGAAGGCTAACTCTTCATCAGATTCTGATTCACTCAGTAGCTATACAAATAAATATACAACATTATGCGGGGTTTAGATAGGCTAAATGCAAGCAGGCTTTTTCCACTGAGGTTGAGTGGATGGGACTACAAACAGAGGTTGAAAATGAAAATGAGGTCAAAAATGAAAAATGGAGGGTTATGGGGTAGTGTGGGTTTAGTACTATTTTAAGGATTATATGGGTCAGCACAACATGGAGGGCTGAAGGGCCTGTACTGTGCTGTAGTGTCCTATGGTTCTAGGTCATTAGTTAAGGGGGAAAGGTTTAAGGGGAACATGAGGGGAAACTTATTCACTCAGAGGGCTATGAGATCATGGAATGAGCTGCCAGTACAAATCATGGATGCAAGCTCAATTTCAACACTTAAGTGAAGTTTGGGTAGATAGTTGGTTGGTAGGGGTATGGGGGGGGGGGGGGTTATGGTACTGATGCAGGGTGATGGAAGTATGCAATTCAGAATCAGAATCAGAATCAGGTTTATTGTACCAGCATGCGACGTGAAATTTGTTAACTTAGCATCAGCAGTTCATAATCTAGCAGAGACAGAAAAAAATCATAACAATAAATAAAATAAAACATAATAACAAATAAACAATTGTTTCAACACGAATTCAATGGCTGGAAAGGCCTGTTTCAGTGCTGCACTTTTCTGTGACTCTATTTTCGCTTGTGAATGAAAGTTTCCTCAGAACTGGTCAATGTTGGAAGTAAGCATTTTTTTCTAAACAAGGCTCATTCTGACAATTCTGAAAAATTGTCATAGGAAAGTGTCCCAGATGACAATGTATGCTATTATCCTTCATCAGGACAGTTGGAGTCTAGTGTAGGTAAAACAAGCCTCGACTAAATCAGCTGAATGGAAGTGAAACAGTGGTGCCAGTTGATGCTAGTTTTGCCTTTGGATATATTTGTTCTCATAAATTCAGCAGTCCTTCAACTGCAAAGACTTCTAGTAGTCTTACTGTAAAGTTCTACTGGACAGGAAAATGTCAATAAATAATGGTATTGCAAATTACTTTTAAAAAATCAAAATAAAATTTAATCATAATAAAAGAATATTTACAAGAATAAACCATGCAATGCCTTTCATTCTTACATTCATAGCATATATGTTATATAATATTCTATTACATTCCTTAAACCAATAGGACTGTTGTCACTTGGGGGCCCCTGGGGTAGTTCACTTCTACAACAATTGACAGGATTTCTCACCTAACTCGGCCTCACCCTGTCCAGTAGTGGAAGAACCTTGATTGTGCTCCTGCCCCATTCATTTATTAAAAGAATGAATATACCAGTCCATATCTGCTGTGATGAAGTGTTTTGAGAAACTGGTGATGGCCATAATCAACTCCTGACTAAGCAAGGACCTGGGCTGCTGCAACGCACAAGCACAGCTCAAACGCTATCTAAATTTTCCGATGACGCAACTACAGCTGGCAGAATTTCAGGTGGTGATGAGGAGGTGTACTGAAATGAGATACTTGGTTGAGTTGTGTCACAACTACAACCTTGTACTGAACATCAGTAAGACCAAGGAATTGATTGTGGGCTTTAGGAAAGGGAAATCGAGGGGACAAACATCAGTCCTCATCAGCAGTGGACAGGGTGAGCAGTATTAAATTCCTGGGTGTCAACATCTCTGAAGATTTCTCCTGGGTCCAACATATTGATGCAATACAAAGAAGACACAATATTTCGTTTGGAGTTTGCAGAGTCTTGGTATGTCACCAACGACTCAAGCAAATGTTTACAGATTTACCATGGAGAGCATTTTAATTGGTTGCAACGTTGTCTGGTATGGAGAGACCACTGCACAGGAGCAGAAAAAGCTGTAGAAAGTTGCATACTCAGCCAGCTCCATCATGGGCCCCAGCCTTCCCATCATCTTGAACATTGTCTAAATGTAATGCCTCAAAAAGGTGGTATCTGTCATTAAGGATCCCCATGATACAGGACATGGCTCTTCTCATTGCTACCATCATGGGAGAGGTACAGGAGCCTGAAGATACACACTCAACATTTTAGGAACAGCTTCTTACCCACTGCCATCAGATTTCTGAATGGACAATGTACCCAAGTACACTACCTCACTATTTATTTTTTTTGCTCTCTTTTGCACTATTTATTTAATTTAGCTATAAATTAAATAACAAGAATATATATATAGCAAGAATTAACTTTGAGATTAATACTTGTAATGTATTCACTTGTTACAAATACATTTTGTTGTTATTCTCAACCATGTGTTCTAGGATGTAACTCTAATAATAGTGTATGGACACAGGACAGACTGTAGAGTTTACAGTGTGTAGCTTAGGGCCACAGTCCATTATTACAAATATTTTGGTCCTAGGAGTCAGTTCAAGTCTCACATTTCACCACGGCAGCTTATTTATAAGCGGTATCTGAGTACACTGAGTGTGTTATGCTCTGAACTACTTCTTCCGTTGGTAGCTAAGCACTGGCATAGAACTATTGGCTACAAATCCTATGTGACATGAACTGAGGGTGACTGATCATGTTGCTGAGCAGACTTGGCCACTGGCAATTCTTGGAAAAAAATAGGAGTCATCACGAAAGTTGTCCTGATGGATAAATTTGGCATCTTTGGTGTAAATATGTCAGTTAACTGGCTAACTAATTCTGATATGGATCAATAGATTAAGTGGTGAATAACCAACGCCCTTGCAAAGTATAAAAAATTAATTTGAGATATTTATTTTAATATTATAATGAATTATATTAATAAACATTAAATATTCTTATGGTGTTCACCTCCATTTTTGTTTTTATGCTTGGGGAATACTTTACAATGCCAGCTATCACCGATCGTGGTTCAGTTCCCATTGTTGTCAGTAAGGGGTTTGCACATTGTTCCCAATGAACGCATGGGTTTCCATCTGGTGCTCTGGTTTCCTCCCACATTCCAAAAATGTACAGATTAGAGATAGTAAATTGTGGTCATGCAGTGTTGGCGTCAGAAACATGGCAACACTTGCGGGCTGTCCCCTAGCACATTTGTGGACTGTGCTGATCTTTGATGCAAAATGACGTTTTTCACTGTATGTTTCGATATACATGTGACAAATAAAGCTAATCTTTATCTTCAAATATGGCACAACCTCACCAGCATTAGTTTGGAAGTGTAATTTTGGATCAAACTTAGGGCATATGTCTGAATTCCTGTAGAACTTGAAATAAAAGTATTTGGCTGGATATTTTACACAATATTTTATCAATTTCTCTGCAACAATTGCAGGTCCAGCAATTACTGCAACTCACATTAAGTACAACATCTTTAATACAATTACATATGAACAAATACAAATATTGGTCCTAATTACATTTATTTAATGTTCAAAAACTGACGTTTCTTTTCTCACTGAACTCTCGTGCAAGCACATGCAGAAAAAATCAATCTTCAAACTTCAAAAGTAAATTTAGAATCAAAGTACAATATGTCACCATCTGCTACACTAAGATTAAGTTTCTTGCAGACAATCAAAGTACAAGAAACACAATAGAATAAATAAAAGACCACACCCAACAGGACAGACAACAATCAATGTGTAAAAAAATAAACAACAAACTGTGCTACTACAAAATAAAGATTAAAGAAAAATAATAATTCTGAGTAAATAAGCAATAAATATCAAGAAAGAGAGATGAAAAGTCATTGAAAGTGAGTCCATATGGGAACAGCTAATAACAGGGCAAGTGATGTTGAATGAAATTATCCCCACTGGTTCAGGAACCTGATGATTGAGGGGTAATAACTGTTCCTGAACCTAGTGGAGTGGGTCCTAAGGTTTTTGTACTTTCTTCCTGATGGCAGCAGTGAGAAGAGAGCATGGCCTGAGTGGTGGGTGTCCTTGATGATGGATGCTGCTTTCCTACAACAGCGCTTCATGTAGATGTGCTCAGTGGTGGTGAGGGCTTCACCCATGATGGACTGGACTGTATCCATTACCTTTTTGTAGGCTTTTCCACTCACAGGCATTGGCATTTGCAACCAATCAATCTTCTCTCCACCACACGTCTGTAAAAATCTGTTAAAGTTTCAGATGTTGTGCTAAAAATTCGCAAACTTCTAAGAAAGATGAGGCAATGCTGTGCTTTTCTTTTCAGCATTTATTTGCTGGTCCTGGGATAGATCCTCTGAAATGATAACACCTACAAATTTAAAGTTGCTTATTCTTTCCACCTCTGATTCTCCGATGAGGACTGGCTCGTGGATCTTTGCTTTTCTCCTCCTGAAGTGAATTATCAGCTCCTTGGTCTTGCTGAAATTCAGTGAGAGGTTGCTGTTGTGGCTCGACTCAGACAGATTTTTCAATCTCCCTCCTATATGGCTAATTGGTCACCACTTTTTGATACGGCCATGAATGTGGGTATCATCAGCAAACTTAAATATGGCATTGGAATTGTGCTTACCCTCACAGTCGTAAATGTAAAGTGAGTACAGCAGAGGGCTAAGCATACAACCTTGTGGTGTACACTTGCAGAGGGAGATTGTGGAGGAGATGTTGTTGCCAATCCAAACTGACTGGTGTCTGCAAATTAGGAAATTAAGGATCCAGTTGCACAAAGAGGTATTGAGGCCTAGGACTTGAAGCTTATTGATTAGTTTTTAGGGACTAATAATATTGAATGCCAAGCTGTAGTCAATGAAAGGGATCCTGATGTATGTACCTTCACCATCCAATTGTTTCAGAATTGAGTGGAAAGCCGAAGAAACGGCACCTGCTGATGACCTGTTGAGACCGAAGGCAAATTGGAGTGGATCCAGGTCATTTCTTAGGCAGGGGTTAATATGTTTCATCACCAACCTCTTAACCCATCATTTGCAGATTATTTTCTTTAACGTTGTGGTGTGTACCGAACTTCATTAGAAATATGGTAAATAATTTCTGGAAATCTTCTACATATATTGCTCAATCAGATGTTACATTGTTTTTCACCATTACATAATAGCAAATCAGCTTGGCTGCAATAAAACAACTAACATATTCCACCATTCTGGAAGTTTAACTAGATTGTTGTTGGAATAATTCACCGTAGCATGCTTAATGTAAGTTATGCATCAGGTTCAGACAATACGGTGTTATTTTCCTCTCACACCTCCTCCATTAACCACTTTCCTTATGAACATCATGAGGGGTATTTAAGCCAAGCTGTCACAGTCATGATTGTCCTTGTGTACTCCTGGGACAATGGGACTTTAATAATGTTTCTCACAAATTAAATCCCATTTGATACTCTGGATCCCTCCACCTCAATATAAGTCCAACCAACTCATTGTTCTTGTTCAATCCCCTGAGGTTCAGATGTTGCCCACCTTGCTATCTGGTTACTTGGAGAAAAAACACCCTCCATAAACTGATCGGCTTCATTTATATTTCTGGCATCATCTTCTGCTCCCATGGCCCAGTTATTTCACCCAAACCTCTAATCTTCTTCCTAGATACTTAGCTGATCATTGTTCCTGATGTCCCTGGCCAGTTTTCTAACTTTCATTGCTACCCATCACTCCTGCCCCTCTGGTCCATCCTTCTCTCCTGGCCCTACACTGGCCCCAGTGTTACTTACAGAATCCTCCTCCTCCTCCTGAAAGCTGACCTTCCTCACTTTCTTCATTCCAGTAGACAATCCTTAGCTTCTATGTGTCTGCCCTCTCTTCCCCTCCCCATTGTTGAGTCTCCATTAACTTGTTTTTTTTTGTTTTCGGAGCTCTCTTGCAACGCTCCGAGTTATTATGACACTGCATCTGATGGGCTGAGTGCTCTGCACTTTCTCAGTAACTGTAAAACTTTATTCTACATACTGTTATTGTTTCACCTTGCACTGCCTCAATGCACTGTTGTAATGAATGAATTGATCCATATGGACAGTATGCAAAACAATTTTTTCATTGTGCTTTGGTACGTGTGACAATGATAAATCAATTTGCCACACAAAAACCCCAAAATTTGCTTTACTCCATTGTGACATCTCATGGTTTCCATCCTTTCCTGTTTCTATTTAAATGTTATGCCACATAGAAAGTTAATTTAGAGATGAATAATGACATAGAATAAATAATTTAGAATGCAAAGCTTATGAGAGCTTTCTGAAGTTTTATTTGAGCACAGGGACAAACTTTGAAAACTTCTCACAAAGGCCATGGGAACTACTGATATTTGCAGGAGCAGCCCTTGACTAAAATAGATGTCAGTATCGCTGCTTTGACCATCTAATGTATTTGTTTGAGTGTACTGCAATATCTAGACCACATGTTGTAAAAAAAATTTAATCCAAATAGCAGCAAAATATTTTCATAAATATTTATGAACCAGAAGTATTTTTAATCTCAAGTATGGGGCAATTGTAAAAAGCACTTGAAGCAGGAGACTGAAATGCTTTAATTAACATTTAATCATTGGTTTCACCAAATGTGAGAATGTTGTCTTAGACAATGAGTACAAGGACCTTTTATACAGCTCTTCTCATATGTATCATTCCGGCTAATTTGTTTCATGCTGTAGAGTGACTTATGTCAGCAAAAGATTGAAAAAAAATCTAAGTAGAGATGAAAAGAAACAGCACAAATATGGAAAATCTAAAGAAACCTGAAAAACAGAACAGGACAATTGGTCTTTCCTGCCGCACTCGCTCAGCCTTCACCTGCTGACCTGAAGCGGCTTTCAGCAGCATTGGGCCAGGTACATTTAAATAAACCTCATGTCTCATATCAGTGAGCTGTGACAAGTTTGATATTTGCCACACTGTCCTATGCTTGCCCCTTCACCCTGGTGTGCATTGAATCTGCATGTGTTAGAGTAGATTGTATGTAGAGATTAAATAACATGAGTGAGTTTTGCAGAAAACCACATAAGAATATGTTGTATTTAAACTGACTTTCTAGCATCATAATTCAATTATCCATTGTACTACGTTAAATTGAAATTAAAGACAGCAATGTAAACCTAGATGCTATAGGTTGAATTCAGTACTTCCTTTTAATATTATTGTGCAGGATAATTATTACCCTATAACCTGATGGTAAATACTGAACCAATGTGGATAACTTCACTCACCTCAACTCTGAACTGATTACTCTATCTACAAGGATAACACTGGAATATAGTGTTGAGAAATGTATGATAATGCATTTTAGTAAAAGGAACAGAAGTGTAGACTATTATCTAAATGAACAGAAAATTCAAACATCAGAGGTGCAGAGGGACTTAAGAGCCCTAGTGCAAAACTCCAAGGAAGTCAGCTTACAGGTTGAGTCTGTGGTAAAGAAGTCAAATGCAATGTTGGCACTCATTTCAAAGTGAACAGAATATAAAAACTGTCAGATAATGTTGATGCTTTATAAGACACAACTCAGGCCATACTTGTCAAAAGTTTTGGGTACCGTATCTCAGAAAGAATGTGTTGTCATTGGAGAGACACAAGGATGATTCCGGGAATTAAGGGGTTAATATATGGGAAGCGTTTGGCAGCTTTAGGCGAGTACTCACTGGGATTTTAAAAAATGTGGGGGGATCTCATTGAAACCTACTAAATGTTGAAAGGACTCGATAAGGTGGAGGTGGAGAGGATGTTTCCTATGGTAGGGGTGTCCAGAACTAGAGGGCGCAGCCTCAAAACTGAGGGGCAACCACTTACAACAGAGGTAGGGGGGAATTCTTTTTTAGCCAGAGAGTAGTGAATCTGTGGAATGCTCTGCCACAGACTGCAGTGGAGGCCAAATCCATGGGTATACTTAAAGTGAAAATTGATAGTTTCCTGATTGGTCAGGGCATCAAACGTTATGGCACCAGGCAGGTTTATGGGGTTGAGTGGGATCTGGGATCAGCCATGATGGAATGGCAGAATAGACTCAATAGGCTGAATGGTTTAATTCTGCTCCTATGTCTTATGGTCTTATTGACTTCCTCACTCAAAGGGTGGAAAGAGGGTGACAGAGGAAGTGGTGGATTTAAGTTCAATTTCATCACTCAAGAGAAAATTGGATAAATACCTGGATGGAAAGGTATGGAGGGCTATGGTCCAGGTGCAGGTTGATTGGACTAGGCACAGATTAGATGGGCCAAAGGGCTTGCTTCTGCACTGTAATATTCTATGTAAAACATGGAAAAAAGAGGGTATTCAGTTGAATTTCTATGACAGTGCATAAATCCATAAGACCATAAGATATAGGAGCAGAGATAGGCTATTCAGCCCATCGAATCTGCTCATGGGCTGATCCAATTCATCCCATCATCCCCACTCCCCTGCCTTCTCCCCATACCCTTTGATGCCCTGGTTAATCAAGAACCTAACTATCTCTGCCTTAAATGCACTCAATCACTTGGCCTCCAAAGATGCTCGTGGCAACAAATTCCACAGATTTACCACCCTCTGCCTAAAGTAATTTCTCTGCATCTCTGTTCTAAATGGATGTCCTTCAATCCTGAAGTCATTCCCTCTTGTCCTAGACTCCCCTACCATGGGAAATAACTTCCCCATATCCAATCTGTTCAGGCCTTTTAACATTTGGAATGTTTCTATGCGATCACCCCTCTTGAACTCCAGTGAATACAGCCCAAGAACTGCCAGACGTTCCTCATATGGGAACCCTTTCATTCCTGTAATCATTCTTGTCAATCTTCTCTGAACCCTCTCCAATGTCAGTATATCCTTTCTAAAATAAGGAGCCCAAAACTGCACACAGTATTCCAAGTGTGGTCTCATGAGTGCCTTGAACAGCCTCAACATCACATCCCTGCTCTTATATCCTAAACCTCTAGAGATGAATGCCAACATTGTATTTGCCTTCTTCACTACTGACACAACCTAGAGGTTAACCTATAGGGTATCCTGCACAAGGACTTCCAAATCCCTTTGCATCTCTGCATTTTGAATTTTTTTCTCCATCTAAATAATAGTCTGCCTGTTTATTTATTCCACCAAAGTGCATGACCATACACTTTCCAGCATTGTATTTCATTTGCCACTTCTTTGCCTATTCCCCTAAACTATCTAAGTCTCTCTGTAGTCTCTCTGTTTTCTCAACACTACCCACTCCTCCACCCAACCTTGTATCATTGGCAAATTTAGCCACAAATCCATTAATCCCATTGTCCAAATCATTGACATACATCATAAAAAGCAGCGGTCCCAACACTGACCCCTGTGAAACTCCACTGGTAACCGGCAGCCAGCCAGAATAGGATCTCTTTATTTCCACTCTCTGTTTTCTGCCGATAAGCTAATGCTCCACACATGATAGTAACTCCCCTGTAATTCCATGGGCTCTTATCTTGCTAAGCAGTCTCATATGTGGCACTTTGTCAAAAGCCTTCTGAAAATCCAAGTACACCATGTCTACTGCATTTCTGTTACTTACCCTGCTTGTAATTTCCTCAAAAATTGCAGTAGGTTAGCCAGGCAGGATTTTCCTTTCAGGAAACCATGCTGGCTTTGGCCTATCTTGTCATGTACCTCCAGGTACTCCATAACCTCAATTGACTCCAACAATTTCCCAACCACTGATGTCAGACTAACAGGTCTATAGTTTCCTTTCTGCTGTCTCCCACCCTTCTTCAATAGCGGAGTAACATTTGCAATTTTCCAGTCATCCGGTACAATGCCAGAATTCTTCAGTTCTTGGAAACAGAATTTCCTTCATTTGTCAAACAGGAAGTTAATCGTCAAAGGAAACTTTATAATCAAAATAATTGATCACCTTTGCAATTTTGCATTTTTCAAGAGGCCTTTGGATTATTCTAGAGCAAGATGTGATCTGTGATGCATTGGCCTACTTATTCCTCATCATTTCTAAAGTTATCTGATTATTATAACTATAATATTTGCAGGAGTTTCCCCTGAACAAATTGGTTGCTATATTCCCTAGATTATGACAGGAACAATGCTTCAAAAGCATTCAAATATTGGCAAGCAATTTGAGTCATTCTGAAAAAGAGTCAAATGTTTTAAATAAATTTTATTTTTTTCTTTTGCTTTAAACCCTAACAAGATATACTCTGCTTAAACACAGAAACATAAATTGGCATCATTAGTTTGACCTGTTTATTGATTGGGAGCATCAATATCCTTACAAATTATGTGAAAGATGTTTCTGTGTCCCAAGGCTTGACACTGCAGTGTCATTGTAAGAACCCTTGGAAGTGTGCATCAATCCCTAAATTCTCTAACCTTGCCTAAAACTGAGCCTAATTTCAGGTTTGAGGGAATTAAGAATCCATTCTGAATTTCTCTAACCATTTTCTCTCCTGTCATAACTTTAACAACAAGGAGCTGTACTGCTTCAAAGCTAATGTAATTATATCAACTATAGAAAACTCAACGATCCTAAATACTACCTTTTTTATATTCACCACCATATTTGTGGTAACTTCTACTTTACAAAAAGACCGCTCGACAACTTGATGGCCAAAAGAGCATCTTTATCTGGGACGGCAAATGATATTTACAATACAGAGGCTTCCAGGTACCTCGTGGAGGAACTATTTACAATGTATACTGGGAGTAAAAAGAGCGGAAGTAAAGACCCCGCCAACCCCGGATCCCGCCTCATGCTGCCAACAGCTCCCCGACTAGTATTAACTTATTTTTAGTAATACTCACATTACAACAATATTTTTCTGGATTATTTCTTTTGAGAATATTTATATTTGTTTATATATGATATTTGATGCTGCTTTATGTATAATTCCAGGTAATATGTTTGATGCACCCGCCTTTGCCAACAATTGTATAAATTAATTCTGTTCTTTCAACTGTTTGAGAATGGTTGTTTGTGTCAATTCAGCATGACCTGATGATGAAATTATGTATGACCTAATCCACTCCATCATGTACTCCCCTGATATTTGTCTGGCTTGGTTTAAAGGTTTTGTCAGTTAGAAGTAATTCCAGTCAAACTGAGATTATTCTTAAGGATGTACATTTCTTTATTTAACTATATGCTTGGTTAGTATTCTCAAAGACCTGTACCAAGCTGGCAACCACTGAATATGGTGTGTTTCAAATTGTCATATTTGCCATATAATTTCCTTATGAACTAACAACTTGCTAGCGATATAAGTGCATGTCAACCCATTATGATCATAGCTGAAAACAGGTTTCATATTTACAAATCATTTTAAAATATGAAAGGCATGGATTTCCCATTCAAACCTTCATTTGCATATTTTATTGTACGTAGGGCATGTGGAATTTGTCTGGTCTTCCTGAAACATAAATGCTGCTAATTAAAAAAAGAGATTAATTTTGGAAAATCATGCCATGAGGATCATTCTGAAGCCAAATTATTTTGTTTGATGAATATTCAACAAACCTGCGGTGCATTTTTCCCCATCGACAAAGTATTGAGTTCCACAGCAGCCTACAGGTAAACATAAAAATGAGCTCTAAATGACATTAAACCTACACTAAATTTGCAAGCTGGTACAGAAGGGATAGTTAAAATGAGAAATGCTAATGTAGTATGCATTAGGGGAGTGCTATTATGAATTTTGGTTGAAACACCTGGTTAAGACTGAACAAAAGTTAGATGATGGTAACTGTGCTAATCAGCATCTTTCATTCCCTCTTCCAATCCAGCAAAGGCTGCAGAGGAGCTGGGGGTTATCTCCTGTTCCTGCCTTCTCTTATTCTATCCACCTGAAACTATTTTCACTGCAGGCCAACAGACGTGTTCACAGTCCCTGAGCCCATTGCTGGATTTAGTGATAGACAATAAATAAATATTTACTTAGATACAATTCAGAACAGGCCTTTTCACCCCTTCAAGCTACGCTGCCCCGCCAACCCCGATTTAACTCTAGCCTAATTATGGCACAATTTACAATGACCAATTAACCTACCAACTGGTATGTCTTAGGACTGTGGGAGGAAACTGGAGCACCCAGAGGAAACCATATGGTCATACGGAGAACGTACAAACTCCTTACAGGCAGCAGCGTGAATTAAACCGGGATCACTGGTACTGTAAAGCGTTGTGCTAACCACTTCACTACCTTGCCGCAAGATATTCCACTGGCACAAGGTCATGAGTTTCCTCTGGTGACAGGAAGAGGTCCTTAGCCTTCTTGCCTTCAACATTTAGACAGTCATGACTCTGCTCACCTCCCACATCAACTTACCTAACTTCATTCACCTTGAAGAGGACCATTTCCAAAGGTTGTTGGCAGCACCCTCTCAGTTCACAATTTTCCATTCCCACTTACCTTTATTAGCAATACTGTTGTTCTTTCACAAACAAGAGAAAATCTGCAGATGCTGGAAATCCAAGCAACACACACAAAGTTCTGAAGCAACTCAGCAGGCCAGGCAGCATCTACGGAAAAGAGTAAATAGTCGAAGTTTCAGGCCAAGACCTTTCATCACGACTGATTGATGCACCATCAATAACTCTCAGAGACGTGAGGCGAGAGATAGGTTTTTATTAGCTGGAAGAGAGAGCCCTGTCAGCAGCAAGAGACCATCACACAACATCCTGGAGACTGAGGGAGGAGCAGTGCCTCCAATCGCCTTTATACCGGGGTCTGTGGGAGGAGCCACAGGAGCAGTCAGCAAGTGGGGGGAGTGTCCAGACAGGTATATGTAGTTCACCACACTGATGTCTCTGTTTCTCTTCACTCTGATTCCGGAATAGGAGCAAAATTAGGTCTGATGATGAAACTGATTGCCAAAACTTGAAAAAAAGTCTTTTGTTCATCATCAGTCCCTGATCTCTACTCATAGGAACAATATTGGCAAGGGAAATAGTTCAAAAAATGTGTAGATCGGGTGGCTGATAACTCAACCCAATATCGGCAATTACTTTCTTCCCATTATTTCAATATGAGAACACCAGAAATTGTCAGGAACAATGAAGACCACTGAATTGGTTCATGCTCGACCAGCCTTATGGGTACATAGTCAAACAAAACCTGTCAGTCCTTATCATTTGTCTACAGTGGACTCAGCAATAAAATCAAAGTCAAAGATAAGCTTACCATCACATACACAAATACATGTACTGCACATTGAAGATCTTACTCCCAGCAACATCTCAAGTGCATAGCATCATATAAGCAGCATTCATTACAAAACATAAATCAAACACAATTTTTACAAGAAAGAGCACAGTTAGAACAAAAAAGTACCATTTTAGGTCAAAGTGCTAAAGTTGCTGTGGCGGAAACTCTAATGAATCAGTACTATTTGCTCTGCACTCCTGGAAGGCCATTTTTGGAAATACCATCCACTTACTGAAATATTGTTTCTGTGAATAAGTATTAGAATTATCTGACCTCAAAACCTTGGCCTTTGGTTTCATTGTTTTTGTAAGGAAACGTCATTTACACTGGATAAAAAAAAATTGAGAGTATTGCTTTCTCAGAATTTTTTTTGATTATGATAGACCACTTGAAGCAGAACACAAATATAATTTTAGACCACATATATCCCATAGGAATTTAGAGAAACAAAAAATTTATTTTATTGACCGTAATATGTTTAATCGCATGAAAGTGTCGATGCTTTACAATAGTTCAACAAAGCTAACAATGTTTTGTGGATGATTTTCATTTGTACGCAGTGTCTGAGGTTTCTAGCTGAAGTGTCCAACAATAATCAACCAGCATTGATGGATTCCTGATGCCCTGATACTCATGTTTCTCCATGATCACAATGTCCTGGTGAAACCTTTCACCATGCTTGTTGCTGACAGTGGCAAGATTTGTGGGGAAGAAGTCTAAATGGGAATGCAGAAAATTAATCTTTAGTGACATGATGCACTTCATGATATTGTATGCTTGACATATATTGTCAATCAGCTGCATATAGATTGGTGCTTTGTACTTGCCGAGAAAACTTTGAACAATATCATTGAATGCGTTCCATGCAATTTTCTCCAGTCCCACTAGAAGTTTTTTGAATTGCCTGTCACTGATGACCTGGTTGACTTGTGGACCAACAAAAATGGCTTCCTTAATTTTATCAGTTATTCCGACTTGAATTATGAATTGAAATAACAAATACAGGCAACTTCAAAAATAAATGTGCATGACAGGGAAATTACATGGTGACTTCAAGACCAGCAGCCAAAAATCTATAAGATACACCAAACAATATTCAGGAAGCAAAGCATTTGTTGTCTGGTGTAATCAAATTTTGCATTATCAAATTTTAGACTCAACAATTTTATACAAAACTTTTGAAACAAGTACATTTCAATGTCACTTTCTGATGGTTTGACATTTAAGATTATACAGCAGAGCCATGGAGTTGTACAGCTTGGAAATAGGCCCTTCAGACCGACTGGTCCATGCTGACCTAGTCTCCTATTTGTCCACATTTGACCCATATTTTAGTATTGTACACTCAACCAAAATGATAAGCCTTTAGGCAATATGGTCCTGAGAGCTGTTCACAAATGGGATATCATTTTCCAAGGTTCCATACTTTTAGTAATGTGCTAACAGCTGGTGTACAATTCAAATTATGTATGCACAGTATCACCTCAAAATGGATAAAAACCTTCAGCAACTTTGCTGAAGTAAGTACTAACCCATGAAATTCATTTCACATGCCTATAAAACACTTCTACCTAGAAGTTCAATTGCATAGCACTGTATTTTATAGAGTTATGCAACTGAAAATCAATTTCTTTCCAGGAAAATCAATTTTTTTTCCAGGATTGAATTTTGCTAACATCCATTTCTGTTTCTCTCCAGAGGTTTGACTAGAGAATTCTGGTGTGAGTCACCTTTGCATCTCTAAATGCAATTTCTAAAACATAGGTACAGTGACTGACAACTTATCCCTTCAGAACACGTTATCTTATGAGGGGCCATCATTAGGCATTTCTCAGATAACCTGAACCTCTCAATGGGGTGGGACACTAATCAGGATATTTAATGGACTTCCATCCTCCTGACTTAAATGTCTCTCCGCACACTATTAAATTCCTCCTATGACAAAACAACCCCTCCCATCTGAGCTTGATCTTTATCCTTCACTTCCGAATCATAATCAGATTTATTATCAGTGACAAATCCCATGATATTTGTTGTAATGTGGCAGCAGTACAATGCAGGAGATTTTAAAAAATTACTATAAGTGTAATGACTTCATCAAGCCTGTGTGGAGCGCCAGAGAGCTTTGGGCTCTGATGTTTATAGAGCTCCTGAATTGGTTAATTGTTGTTTAACGAGAGTCATTAATCATTTACTGTTACTTGTATTTATCTCAAGCAACTTGCTTTTTGTAATGCAGTCACCTGGTGCCTTCTGTTTAAGCTTGTTAAGTTTATTTTGATAGGCTCAGGGATTCAGTCTAACTTGTATTATGTAAGCAGATGTCTGATTAGCGCTAATGGCAGGTCCTAGTTTTGAGAATGTTACTTCTCCTGGTGCCGCTTGGCCAAAATTTTGGCAAAATTTTGGAATTATTATGAATAATACTTTCATCGCATCAGAGTCTGTCTTTCCTCTGCACTTGGATTCCAATATTGCCAGCGCCTATTGTGACAATAATAAAAGAGGAATAGTGAGGTAGTTTTTATGAGTTTGTGGACATTCAGAAATCTAATGGCAGAGGGGCAAAAGCTGCTCCTACTCCCTGATGGTAGTAATGAGAAGAGGGCATGACCTGGGTGCTGAGTTTCCTTAATGCTTGGATGTTGCCTTTCTGAGGCACCACCTTTTGAAGATGTCCTCATTGGTAAGGGGGCTTGTGCCCATGATGGAGCTTGCTGTGATTCACTGAGGGTCCTGAAAGAGAACCTGATCTCATTGCCAGCCCTGATCCTTTTTCAATCCTCAGTGTTACTTATCCCTGCCTCAGTAATCTTAACCTCCTCCAGCAAACACAACAGAGGGCTCTGATGCAACTCCCCAAATAGCTGTCCCATCAGCACATAATACTAGTCCACAGCACAGATCAGATTTCACCTATGGCAGTCTGCCAGCCTGATCTCCCCACAGTGACCTCGGGCCACACTGTTCGATAGTGCATTTTCTGGAAAGGAAATTAAAAGTTCCAAGCTAATACAAAGTAATTGCAAAAACAGTTTAATCAGTCATTCCCTACTGCAATCCAGCTAATGCTTAAATTGCTCACAAATTTCTCGTTTGTTGCAATAGTGGGAAAAAGCCTTAAGAACAGTGCAGTGTTCAATTTGTAGAAGCTTGTGGAAAAAAATATATTTCCAATAAGATATATATATAGTTAAATAAGTAGTGCAAAAAGTAGGACTGAGTTTGCAACTTCTGCATCTTTTTTCCAATCCTGTTCAGTTGCCCCTTCATACCAGACAGTGATGCAAACAGTTAGAATGCCATCCATGGTACATCTATAGAAAGTTACGGGCATCTTTGGTGACATACCAAGTCTGTCAGATTCCTAGAAATTTGGCCACTGTTGTGCCTTCTTTGTAATTGCATCAATATGTCAATATTGCACATTTGGACAATATCACATAAAGTACAGAAATCTTTGTGCAAGATTTGATATCATTACTTCACAAGAGGAATTGCAGTCATCATAAGTTATCATTGGGTATCAGAAGCGCATCTTTTGGTTATATTGAAGTCTTTTAATTTTATTGCTGTGAGTCAGTTTGCTCTTGGGCCCAGTGGCAAGAGAAGCCTCAGTGTGATGACATGACTGGGGCATGTTTGTTTCCGACCTGAGTCGATCACTGGGGGTGAGAGCAGGCATTAAAAATAAACAGCAGCTTTACAGCAAACAGTTCTGCCTATATACTTCAAGTATTCATGGATATATAATTCCCATATTCCTCCAGCAGAATTGATTTGGAGAAAACCATTTCTGCAATCGAGTAGATGACTTGGCTTTAGGGTTGACGTTTGTCATCATTATAGTAATATCTTTGGAGTCATCTGCTCAGGCTCTGGCAAAGAAAGTCGAGGTTTAATTCAGTCAGTGCTTTATGAATCAGAACAGCAAAAATGATTCATGATCAAAATCAATGGAATCATAATACTTTATGCTTGTAAAGTAGCTCCTTCACCCAGGAGAAGCAATGAGCGATGTAACCTTATAACTGCAAAACGATTGGTTACAGTCTCTAAGGACAGGCTGGAAGGGAGGCCCCATCAGTTCATACACATTTGTAGCTGTCATTTCTCTAAAGATTATAATCATGTTATTCTGATATCAGTTGCTTGGCAGTTTATTATAATACTGCGTCCTCTTCCTTCCCAAATTTCTCCTTCTCTAATGGACAATGAAGGGGAAGGAGACTTGTTTGCAAAAGCATCAGCATCACCCTAACAGAAAACTAGTGAAAGAGCTTCTTTAATGTCCAGTGGAATGTAGGCTAGCCAATGAAGCCCTATAGCACAAAAAAATTGAGGACCTGAGTTATAGGGAAATGCTGAATAGGATAGAGCCAAAATTCCCTCAGGTGTAGGAGAATGGTGGAGACATACAAAATGATGAGGGCTACAGATACAACAATTGTAAGCAGGCATTTTCCACTGAGGCTGGGTGAGACTAGAACAAGAAGTCATGGGTGAAATGTTTGAGGGGAACATGAGGGGGTGTTTATTCATTCAGAAGGTAGTGAGAGTGTGGATGTGGTGAATGCCAGTTTGATTTTCACATTTAAGAGAAGTTTGGATAGGTATGTGGATGGTTGAGGTACGGAGGGCTATTGTCCAGGTACAAGTCAATGGGACAGGCAGACTAATAGTTCAACATGGACTAGATGAACAGAAGGGCCTGTTTCTGTGTTGTAGTTCTCTATGATTCTATAAAGCTATTGATGCTGAGTTTAGTGTCCAGGACAAGGAAGTTCAATCAAATTTCCAATTCCATGTCATAAGTGATTAGCTACCTGAGTACATAGCACATTATATATAGTTAGCCAGTAGAAGAAAATGGTGGAAAACTCGAGAAATTGATGTGGAAAGTTGCTCTTACTATTTTAGGGCTTCATCTGTGAATTTCATTCTGAAGGGTCAACTAACAATGTAACAAATAGAGATAATCTGCAGATACTAGAAATCCAAGCAACACACAAAAAATGTTGGAGGAACTCGGCAGGCCAGGCAGCATCTATGGAAAAGAGTAAACAGTCGACATTTCGGGCCGAGACTCTTCGCTTTGGACTCTTGATGAAAGACCTTGGCCTGAAACTAACAACGTTAGGTCATCTGCAGGAATACTCAGAATAACGAGGCTGATGGAGACTTTCTTTTAGGTGTCAAAGTTCAAAGTAAATTTATTATCAAAATACATATAAGTCACTACATACAACCCTGAGATTTATTTTCTTGTGGGTATACTCAATAAATCCAAAATAGAATGATAATCATTATTGAATTTATCCCCTTTGTTTCAAGGGCCTGATGGTTGATGATTAATAACTGTTCCTAAACTTGCTGGTGTGGGTCCTGAGGGAGCAAGAAAAGGAATCAGTCAATTTCCTTGATCACTTGATTACTTTCCTTTGCATCCCCTCCTCCATTATCTGCAAACTGATTGCTCTATGCCCCAACTGCAAAATGAACTGCAACAACCCATCAAACTTATCTCAATGAAACAAACTCCTTTCAGCATAACTTCCAGTTCCACAAGGGCATGAGTGCTGAAGGAGGTAATCACCTCCAAATTCCATTCTGAATTATGCATTGCTCTCTCTAAGGGAAGTATTGTTATCAAAATACTTTGCTGTTGCTTTATCTCCGTTTATGTTAACACTCAGTCACCACCTTATTTCATATCAACTGTACCTACAAAAGTGGCCACTGAGTGTATACTTATGGTCTTTGCTGCTGTAGCCCATCCACATCATGATTTTGCAAGTTGTGCATTCAAAGATGATCTTCTGCACACTGTTGAACCAAGCTCTTGAACCAAAGGGGGAAACTTCACTTAACTTCAATTGCCTTATCACTAAAATATTCCCACACCTATGGGCTCACTTTGAAGGACTCGTCATCTCATGGTCTCAATATTTATTGGTTATTTATTTATTGTTATTATTTCTTTGCACAGTTTGTTGTCTTTTGCCCACTGATTGAACACCCAAGTTGGTGATTTGATTATTTTATTATTTTATTGTGTATTTATAGAGTATGCCCCCAGGAAAGTAAATCTCAGGGTTGTATATGGTTGTACTATGTACTTTGATAATAAATTTCCTTTGAACTTTGACTTTGAATGTAAACTATTTAAGTTACTGCCATCTTTCTGTCGGTTTGAAATATTCTGACATTTCCCTCCGCCCTCACTCACTAACAGGGCGTTTTTGCCACTAAGCTAGCTCTACTGGATTTTTTTTTCTCTTTCTCGCACCATTCTCTATAAACTCTAGACTGTTATATGTGAAAATCACAAGATATCAGCAGTTTCTCAGATACTCAAACCACCCCATCTGGCACAAACAATCATTCCACTGTCAAAGCCATTAGAATCACATTTTTCCCTATTCTGATGTTTGGTCTGAATGATAACTGACCCTCTTGACCATGTCTACATGCTTTTATGCATTGAGCTTCTGCCACGTGTTTGGCAGATTAGATATTTGCATTAACAGGTGTACAGGTGTCCCTAATAAAGTGGCCACTGAACGTATATTTTGCATCTAATCCATAAATTTTTCCAAGCACTTTATGCAAGGAATTATTTCAGAATTTAATCCAGGCAAAGTGATGGATATTAATATCAATAACGTTCCGCAATGATGAGATGAATGGATAGCTCATACATCCTAAGTGACATTGGACACTTATTTCCATACTACACACATTGTGTGAGCTATAATACAAGCCTTCAATTTAAAACAGCAATATATTGAAAACAGATCTCTGACATTCACATCACACTTAACAAAAGTCTCAAGAAGAGAAGTTGGGAAAGCTGCAGGCACAAACTATACAATCAAAGACGGGCTTAAATGGGAAAGTAGAATAAATTAATAAAAGATGAAATTTTTTTAAGATGTAGGTCAGAGAGAATAGCTCTTGCAAAATTGTTCATTGATACTCTGGGTGACAACTTTTAATTGTCTCTTCCCTTCCCAATTCATAAATATCCACAATGTAATAAAATGCTTTGTCTGCAGTGTGTAATATTACTCTGAAAACATTTTGAATGTGAGTAACATGAGATAACACAGGGAATGTATAATCTCTCTCAATTTTATAAATATATCTGTTTCTGTTTATTTTATTTAAATTGCAGTACTTGGATTAATACTAAACAGCTTGCGCTAACATTAATCATTGCAAACTGTCACAAAACACATCACTATATAATAGGTTATACACCAAAGCACCAACAAATATCAATCACAGATCAGCAGAGTATACAAACAGGACCTATGGCCCAGGAAGTGTGTGCCACCAATTATACCATTTCAACCTAATCTGTGCGCTGTCCATCTAAATGCCTCCATCCTCTGCCTATCCATGTGCTTATCTCAGAATCAGAATCAGCTTTAATATTACTGGCATCTGTTGTGAAGTTTGTTGCCTTCAGAACTGCCACTCATTGGATGTTTTCTAGACTTTCATGCCATTCTCTGTCACCTCTAGAGACTGTTAGGCATGAAAATCCCAGGAGATCAGCAGATCCTGAGATACTCAATCTACCCCATCTGGCACCAATAATTATTCCATGGTCAAAGTCATTTAGATCACATTCCTTCTCCATTCCCGCCCAACCATGCTTGCATGTTGTTTTGCATTGAGTTGCTGCCACATGTTTGGCTGATTAGTTATTTGCATTAACAAGCAGGTGTACAGGTGCACATAAAAAAGCGGCCACTGAGTGGAAGCGCATAATTGAAACAGAGCTTCCAGTCTATATGCAAATTATATGGAAGGGAATAAAAAATTGACATTACAGGCCCAGGCCCTTCATCAGGATCAGGGTAAAGGGCATCGGCCCAAATCATCAGCAGCTAATTCCCATCGATAGATACCGATTTACAGCTGAGTTCCTCCTGCACATTATGTGCATGTATTGCTCAAGATGTCCAGCATCTGCAGAATCTCTTGGTTTTAGGCAGTGCATGAAATTTGGCAAGATCCCATTTGTATTTGTGCTTGCTTCTAGATCTAAACCACCTTGATACTGTTTGAAGCTGGATTTTGGCCAATTCTGCAATTATTTTTACAAGGATTCCAAATGAGTGCTAAACCCAGCCATGTTTAGTCCAATCCAGTTTCTAGGCAATTGCACTTAATTAATAAATTTAGCAAAAGGACCAATGCTTATAATGCAAGATGCTGTCCAAGCCATAAAGAATAGGAGACTATTACATGAAATCAGTTTTGAAGTGTTGGTTGGAGGATGCCAAACTTGAGATTTACCTCTCAATTGTCACAAGTAAAAGCTGCCATCCATGTTGAACTTTAAAACACTGATCTTCAGAAATAATCTGAAGAAACAAGAAGCTTTTATCATTTGGTATTGTTGGCTTGTATCCGAATTCCATCTGTGCAATACAGAGAATTTTTACTTTGTGTGCAGTGTATAAAATTTCATGGCAGATGGATAATGCACTTAAGAGGAATTGACTCCACATTTGGGGGTAGTCAACATTATCTGTGGTATTTCACACAATAATACCAGGGGACTGTAACAACACTGGTGAGGCCTGCGCTCAATAGAGTTCCAAACCTAATTAGCACTTAATGATCTGGGCAGCTGCCGGTGTCTATCATCCAATCTTGGCCTCCTATTCGCTCTCAAACCTTAATTAACCTTTAGGAATAGGATCCACTGAAGAGATTCCTCGGAGAGATCATTGGTTTTATATAGTATCCAGTAAAAAGAAATCGCAATCCTGCATACAGCTGATCAATTTTATTAATTAAACCATCTTTGAAAATCACTAATTGATAGGGATGCTGTCTTTTGTGCAGAGGGAACAACCTTATTCATCATTTAGTCTTTTAAAGATCCAAATGGTGTGTTAATTAATGGTGATGGACTGGACCGTTTTATCAACTGGGGGTAAGATGGCCAGGCAGACTATAGCTTTCTTGTACAACAAAACTGGAATTTTTATTGTGGCAGCAATGGCCTATTAGACCACACTTTGTTGCAGTTTTGATGTTGCCGTCTATATTTCAATGAAAAAAGACACACAAATTATGAGTGAGTCAAGGGCATCCCTTCAGATTAAGTTAAAGGTCATACTATAATGGGAAATAGGTACTGCTTGTAATTTTGTCCACAAGTACATAACTAATTTTGTCACAGCTAAGAGAGAATCTGAACGTAGAACTCACTAAAATGTTTCATGAAGTGTGATTGGTATCTCACAATCCAATAAAATGCACCATATTTTAAAGTTATGCTGATATAAATTCATTTTGAAAACCTTGCAACCTTCTTTTGACCTCACATCCAAAAACAGAGGGCCAAGTGATATTAATGTTATATATTGCTGCACATTAATGTACATAGAAGAAGAGTGTAGAATTGGGGGGGGGGGGGTTCTCATTTGAAACCTAGCAAATATTGAAAGGCCTAGATAGATGTGGATCCTCCAAGAAGACCATAACCTTGTCACAGGTTTTGTAGGCTTGCTTGCCTCAATGACCCAGAGGGTTATGTTGGCTGGTGTTAGGGCCTTGTGCTTTGGCTCTTGGTAGGGCTGTATATGCCAAACAGGACAAAGGGTAAAGGCCAAACTAAGAGTGGTCCACCATTTCTCCAGGTTCAGGGTTCAGCTCAGGGCTAACAGCCCTAACTGGTCAAATAAAAAGTTGTTACAGAATCATCACAATGAAGAATCCCTCTATATCTGTGTATGACTGAGGACCTTGAAACACACCTGAGGCACAATAGAAAAGAAGGCCAAGGACAGACAGAGATAAAGCATCTTGATTGCTGCCCTAAAAGCCAACGACCTAATGGGCAGTAAGGGAGTAGAAGTGGAGAGGATGCTTCCTCAAGTAAGACCAGAGGGCAACAGCCGCAGAATAGAGGGAAGCCACTTTAGAACAGAGAGGAGAAGGAATTTCTTTAGCAAGAGGATGGTGAATTTTTTGCCACTAATGGCTATGGAGGCCAAGTCATCAGATATATTTAAAGTAGAAGTTGATAGGTTATTGATTAATAAGGCATCAAAGGTTATGGGGAGAAGGCAGGAGAATGGGACCAAGGGAGATAATAAATCAGCTTTGATGGAATGATGGAGAGGACTCAATGGGCTGAATGGCCTAAATCTGCTCCTAAGTCTCATGGTCCTACAGTCTATTACACAGCCACTGAGTTCCATTTACAATGTTATTTCTATAAGTTTTAGAGGTAAGGAGGTAATCACAGTCAAAATATTAAAACATCTGCGCTGTCTACCTGGTACACAAAGCAAAGTGCAAAGTTCTAGGATATCTACCAATGATGCCAACCTACAATTTTGTAATGGATGGAATTGTGCTGGGGCCATATTTATTTATATAGAGCTAGAATGCAGAAAAGGCCTTCTGGCACAACGAGCCGTGCCACCCAGGAATGCACCTATTTAACATTATCCTAATCACAGAAAACTTACAATGATCAATTAACTTACTAAGCAGTATATCTTTAGACTCTGGGAGGAATTCCACGTGTTCATGGGGAGAACGCACAAACTCATTACAGATAATGCCGGAATTGAACTCTGAACTCTGGAATATCCCAAGCTGTAATTGTGTTGTGCTAATCGCCGCGTTACCATGGCGCCCATATTGTATTGTTGCATTGCCATATTGTAATATGGTATTCTTCAATACAATATATGAAAATCCATGGCAAAGCTTATCCCTGTTGCTATTAATTCTTTTCTTGGCTTGCTATTCATCCAGCTGCTCTCTGAATGAGTTAATCAATATAACATTTACTGGTTAACCTTCTGAGCAAATGTCCGGAATTTCATTCTCCAGACTTCGAATTTGCAATTTTCAATAGAACATTCACAAAACCAACAGCAGCAGTATGTTTTAGGTCTTTTATACATCAATCATGTTTTTAAATATAATTGAGCCTTTCTCTGATAATGCATGCAATCACTGTTAATTATCTCTGTCCCTGTATGGTATCTCCTGAATTTTAATACATCTAGATTTTCTGAATTCAATTGCATTAAATAGAGGATATATGATGGCCAGACATAAGATGTGATAAGATCTTTCACAACTAAGGCTATTTGAATAACTTGTGGTTTGTGGTGTGACTGACAACATTACAGCTCATGGTGTTATATGTTGTATTATTTTTCTGTTGATCAGAGTGGTTATGATACTGATCTAGTGATGTAGATTTCAAGACAATAATTCAATATAATAGCATCACTCACCATGATCAGTTGTAAAATACTTTATAATCTTGAAATGGAAGACCATTCAGCCCATAGTTCCAGTGCTGGCTATTTCAAAGCATTACTCAATAAGTCCTACTACATTGGCCTTTTCCCATTGCATGGTAGATGTTCTTTTTCTATCCAATTAGCCATTCAATGCTGCTACTGAACCCACTTTCACCCCTTGTTCAGACCATGCATTCCAGATTAGTGCAACAAACTAAATAAATAAAACTATCTCCTTTATTGATACAACCAACACACACAAAATGCTGGTGGAACGCAGCGGGCTAGACAGCATCTATAGGGAGAAGTACTGTCAAAGTTTCGGGCCAAGACCTTTTGTCAGGACTAACCGAAAGGAAAGATAGTAAGAGATTTGAAAGTAGGAGGAGGGAGGGGAAAATGGGAAACGATAGGAGAAGACCGGAGGGGATGGGGTGAAGCTGAGAGCCAGAAAGGTGATTGGCAAAAGGGATACAGAGCCTATCATTTCCAATTTTCCCCTCCCCCTCCTACTTTCAAGTCTCTTACTATCTTTTCTTTCAGTTAGTCCTGACGAAGGGTCTCAAAACGTCAACAGCGCTTCTCCCTATAGATGCTGCCTGGCCTGCTGTGTTCCACCAGCATTTTGTGTGGGTTGCTTGAATTTCCAGCATCTGCAGATTTCCTCGTGTTTGTCCTTTATTGATACTTGGTTCTTTGATGACATGAATATTGATTTCTCCTTGAGGTGGACAAATTTCCCCAACCTCCTCCCACCTTCCTCTATTCCCCACTCTGACCTTTCATTTTTCTCATCTGCCTATTACTTCCCCCTGTGTCGCCTCCTCTTTCCCTTTCTCCTATTTCCCTTTCCCATTGCCATTCCCTTTCTCAGTCTTGTCTTTCTTCTTCTGCCTTTGATCTTTCCCATCCACCTGGTTTCACTTATCACATGCCAGCTAGCCTCTATCCCCTCCCTCCCACCTTTTTATTACACATATTCCCCCTTCCATTCCAGTCTTGAAGAAAGGTTTTGGCCCAAGAAGTCAACTCTTTACTCTTTTCCATAGATGCTGCCTGACCTGCTGAGTTCCTCCAACATTTTGTGTGAGTTGGTATTGTCCTTTGGCCAGTTGTGGCAAATCTGTTGTTTTAGGCTAATCAGCCATCTGGCAAATGGAACCAGATTCTCCTCAGTCACTTTAACAAACTTACTCATGAAAAAGGATCTAGTGCTTTCTGGCGTATATGACAAATAAACTCTTCTTAGTTTTAACCAACGTTTTGATGACAATCTCTGCCACTTTCATCAGGGATGATGTCTGGGCACATCTAGACTGGTGGTATTCATATCCCCATCATCCATCCCTCCTTGAAGGGTTAGCCCTCATCCAATCAGTTTTCCACTATCCCACCTTGTTTGCAATCGAATTCCAGTTCTTAGAGCAAGACATTCGTCTTTGTTAAAACTCTTTTCCTCTATTTTATTTCAATGGCTTCCTTCACCAGGTGGTCCCGAAAGCCATTGGCATGGCACAGTAGTTTTGTACTGAAGGTGATCCTATGGCCATTGCAAACGCAATGTCCTGCTATGGCCGATTTCTCTGGGTAACCCAAACACATACACCTCGTGTGCTCCTTGATGCGGGTTTCCACCGTGCAGCCCATCTAGCCAATGCACACTGCTCCGCATTCATAGGGAATCTTGCGCCAGGCCAATAGTTTTGGGGACCATCTGGTGATGGAAGCCATTGAAATAAAACTAGAGGAAAAGAACTTTAACCAAGACAAAGGTCTCGCTCTAAGTAAGAACTGGAGTTTGACTGTAAACAAGGAGGGACAGCAGAAACCTGATTGAGTGAAAACTAACCAATCAGGAGAGATGGAAGATGGGGGTATATATACCACCAAACAAGACATGCCCAGGCTTCATCCCCGATGAAGATGACAGAGTTTGTCATCGAAAAGTCAGTTAAAGTTGATACCTGGGCCCAGCTGGAAGCCCGAGCGCATTCTGAGAGCAACTTTCTCATGATTTCAAAGATTTCTTTCAAATCTTGCATCAGGCTTTTTGATTCTAGAAATAATAATCAGCAACTATAAATTATATTTATATAATACTTCAAACTTAGCTAAAACATTCCATTCTGTTTGATAGTAATATTATCAAGCAAGATACCTGCAGTACTCTGCAAAATCTTAGCACCCAGGATTTTTCACGTGGCTTCAAATGTTATGACCTCCACAGTGTCCTAATCTCAATATAATTAAGGCTGCCAAGAATTACCAGAAGAGACAGAAGCTACTGAGACAGCCAAAGTCTGCAGAAGAACTTTGGCAAGTTCTACAAGATGCTTGGAACAACCTATCAGCTGATTTTCTTATAAAACTGCATTACAGTGCACATTAGAGAATTGATGCAGTTTTAAAGCCAAAGAGTAGACAATAGATAAGGATTTAATTCAGGGTTTTTTTTACTGTTTACTACTCTTTATAGCATTTTTTGATATTTAGAAACTTTCCATTTCATTATTTTTGAATGCATCTTCACTTTAAAGAATTTTTTTTACATGCACCTAAGACTTTTGCACAGTATAGTCTACCAAGCAACATACAGTAAAGCAAAAATTTGAGGGAAGATAGAGGATTGGGAAGTTTTTAAAAACCTACAGAGAACAACTAAAAAAAAATCATTAGAAGGGAAAAGATGAAATATGAAAGCAAACTAGCAAATAATCTCAAAGTGGTAGCAAAAAAATTATTTTGAAGCATGTTAAAAATAAAATAGAAATGAGAGCAGATATAGGACTGCTAGAAAATAAGGCAGGAGAAATAATAACGGGGGACAAGGAGATGGCTGATGAACTGAAAGAGTATTTTGCATCGGTATTCACTATGGAAGCCACTAGCAGTATGCCTAATGTTGCAGTGTGTGAAGGAAGAGAAGTGGGTGCAGATACGATTACAAGAGAAGAGGTGCTTAAAAAGCTGAAAGATCTAAAGGTACATAAGCCAACCGGACCAGATGAACTACATCATAGGGTTCCGAAAGTGGTAGCGTTACAGATTTGGTGTCATGAGAAATGATCTTTCAAAAATTATTGGACTCTGGCATAGTGCCAGAGGACTGGAAAATTGCAAATGTTTCCCCACTCTTTAAGAAAGGAGGAAGGCAGCAGAAAGGAAATTATAGACCAGTTAGTCTGACCTCAATGTTTGGGAAGATGTTAGAGTCAATTGTTAAGTATGAGGTGATGGAGTACTTGGTGACACGGGACAAGATAGTACAAAATCATCATGGTTTCCTTCAGGAAAAATCCTGCCTGACAAACCTGTTGGAATTCTTTGAGGATATTATAAATAGGATAGATAAAGGGGATGCAATGGATGTTGTATGTTTGGACTTTCAGAAGGCCTTTGACAAGGTGCCATACATGAGACTGGAAAGGATGTTTCCCATGGTAGGAGAGTCTAGGACAAGAGAGCACAGCCTCAGGGTAGAGGGGTGCCCTTTCAAAACAGAGGTGTGGAGAAACTTATTTAGCCAAAGGGTGGTGAATTTGTGGAATTTGTTGCCACATGCAGCTGTGGAGGCCAGGTCGCTGGGCATATTTAAGGCAGAGGTTGATAAACTGAGGTTAAGGAGAGAAAAAAAAAGAATCAACCATGATTGAGTAGTGGAGTAGTCAACCAAAAGCAGTCTTGATGGGCTAGATAGCCTAATTCTACTCCTATGTCTTATGGCTAATGATTTTTGGACAATTACCAAACTGTTGGTCAAAATATCAGGTTTTGAAGGGGGCCATTAAAGCAGAAAAGAGAAGATTAATGCAGCTGAAGGTATTGTTACCAATAATGGAGAAAGAAGCCAAAATTAGAAGCATACAAATATCTCTGAAGGTTATTGAGCATAGGAGATTAGAGAGATAGGGTATGGAGACCATAACGAGTTTTAGGAACACATATGTGCATTTGAAAGACTGAGGTTTATTTAACCAGGAGCCAATATAATTCAACGAGCACAGGAATGAGAGAAGAGTTTTGAAAGGCCTCAGGTTTATAGTCAGTAGAACAAGGAATATCAACTAGGAGCGGATTTGAACAGTCAAGTCTAAATCGGTAAATTTGTTCACTATTGTCGCGTGTGCCACAGTACAGTGACAAACGTATCTTGCATACATTCCATAGAGAACAATTCATTACAATGGTGCATTGATGCAGTGCAAGATGAAACATCAACTAAGCACAGAATAAAGTGAACTCTACAGAGAGAGTGCAATGCACGTAAACAGTGATGTGTAAGGCCATATCAACGTAGATTGTGTGCTCAGGACTCCATCTTGTCATACTAGGGACACATTCAATTGTCTTGTAGCAGCAGGATAGAAACTGTCCTTGAACTTGGTGGTATATGTTTTCAGTTTGTTGAATTCTCATACCAATGGGAAGGGGGAGAAGAGAGAATGCTCTGGTGGATGTACTCTCAGATGATGCCAGGTACTTAACTGAGCGAGTGAGAATTATAGCCAGAGTCTAGGGAGAGGAGGCTGGTTCCCATGATGCGCAGAGCTGTGATGACAGCTCTCTGCAGATTCTTGCAGTCATGGTCAGAGACAGTCCCACACTAAGTGAAGGTGCATCATACAGGATGCTTTCCATAGTGCATCAATAAAATTTGGTGAGGTTTAAAAAAGACGTGCTAATTTTCTTTAGCCTCCCATGGAAGTAGAGGCAATTTACCAGTCTGATTCATTAAGATGCATTAGGGAAGAAACTGCAATTTGTACCTGATATGGTGTTTACGTGGCTTCTGCCTACATTAATATTGTCAGAGATATTTAAAAGCAATTAAAAGTCACTGATAGCCTTTACATCGGCCAATTTTGCTGATCTGAAATCGTCTCTAATGGCACACTGAGGGAGTCAGCTACATCCTAAAGAAAAGGATGAACTGAATAATGCGTGGACTGCAGAGGCACATGATGTAGTACTATCACACACGGTAATGTAGTGGTTAGCATAACACTTTACAGTGCAGGCGATCGGGTCAGTAAGGAGTTTGTGCGTTCTACCCATGACTGCATGGGTTTCCTCCCACAGTCCAAAAACATATTGGTTGGTAAATTAATTGGTCATTGCAAAATTGTCCAGTGTTTAGGCTAGGATTAAATTGGGGGATTGCTGGGGTGGCATGGCTCAAAGGGCTAGAAGGGCCTACTCCACACTGTATCTTAATAAAATAACTAAAACACCTAGTCACGGCAATTAGGAATGGAAATAAAACCTTGTCAGAAATGCCTACATTTAAAATTCATACTGTATTATAGTTCCAATATTGTGAGCACATCAATACCTCATCCAAGTGAATCTCTACTTTGGATGTCAATATTCACTCGTCTTTCATGTTTTTCATTTCCCAGAAGATTACATTAAGAAGGCCAACTGCAGCTGATCTGTGCCTCCCTATCCTTGGCCAAATATCGTATATAGTTCAGTCATTGCCACCTGCATGACTGAATTCCACCACTGCCCATATATCAGGGGAGATAAGACAAATCCGATGTACAATGGACCAAAATTCACTATATAGATTTTAGTAATGAAGGGTGGATGTCAAATAATGTGCTCCAATAAGCATGCTATCACGCTATCACACTTGGAACGTAGCAGCCAAAAGTTTGACTCACATTTAAAGTGCTGGCTACGACACTGAACACCATAAACATACCTTATCATGGAAAATTCAGATTTGTAAACTTATAGAGCACTACAGCACGGAATCAGGCCTTCCAGCCCATCTAGTTCATACTTGCCTGGCCTTCTATCTAATCCTGTCTACCTGCACTGAGAGCGTAGCCTTCCACAGTTCTCTCATTCAGGTACATATCAAAACTTCTCTTAAAGGTTGCCATTAAACCCGCATCTTCCATTTCCACTGGCAATTTGTTCTACTCCTACTATCCCCTGAGTGAAGTTTCCCCTCAGGTTCTGCCTAATCATGATGGTCAAAAGTCACTTTCATGGTGATTGGATAGTTTAGAAACCACAGCTGCTTTTCCCATGGATAATGGCCTGGCACCCAGTTTAATATCCAGGGTATATAAAATAGCATGTGGAACAGGCTGGCTCCCTTCTTCCTTTGTTTAAGGCAAGGATGCACATGATGATTGGGAAGGTATTCTCTATGTGCACTTTTAACTAAGTATGTTCATGAATGTATGTATGTTTGTTGAATATTCAGCTTTGTAGTGTCTGTAACTTGGGGAACATGAATGTTTGGTCAAATTTTTACTGTTTGGAAATAAATGATTAATTTACTTATTTGCAGAGAGTGTTTTCTGTATCACTTGCTAGGTCCACGAACCTGAATCAACATTATAGGTTCCCCTTAAATATTTCTCCAATCCCCCTAAACTTATAACCTCTAGTTCTAGTCTCTCCACGCCTGATGTAAAAAGCGTGCAAACATTCACCCTATCTCTTTCACTCATAGTTTTGCTTACCTCTATAAGATGTCCCCTCATTCTGCACTCCAGGGAATAAAGTCAAAACCTAAACATAGAAACAAAGAAAACCAACATCACAAATCGGGCCATTTGGCCCACAGTGCTGTGCTGAACACATACCTACTTTATAAGTTACCTAGGGTTACCCATAGCCCTGTATTTTTCTAAGCTCCATGTAAGTACCTATCCAGGAGTCTCTGAAAAGTCCCTATTGTTTCTGCATCCACCACCATCGCCGGCAGCCCATTCCACACACTCACCACTCTCTGCGTTAAAAAACACCCCTGATATCCCCTCTGTACCTCCTTCCAAGCACCTTAAAACTGTGCCCTCTCATGTTAGCCATTTCAGCCCTGGGAAAAAACCTCTGACTATCCACACGATCAATGCCTCTCATCAATTTATACACCTCTATCAGGTCACCTCTCATCCTCCATCACTCCAAGGAGAAAAGGCCGAGTTCACTCAATCTATTCTCATAAGTCATGCCCCCCAATCCAGGCAACGTCCTTGTAAATCTCCTCTGCACCCTTTCTATAGTTTCCACATCTTTCCTATAGTGAGGTGACCAGAACTGAGCACAGTACTCGAAGTGGGGTCTGACCAGGGTCCTATATAGCTGTAACATTACCTCTTGGCTCTTGAACTCAGTCTCACAGTTGATGAAGGCCAATGCACCATACGCCTTTTTAACCTATTCAACCTTTGACTATAATTCAGGTCCTTAAGTCCCAGCAATATCTCTTAAATTTTTTCTATACTCTTTCAAGCTTATTGTAGGTAAATGATCAGAACTGCAGCAATACTCTAAACTAAGCCTTACCAACATCTTATACAACTTCAGTATAATACCTTAACTCTTGTGCTCAATGTCATGATATATGAAGGGCAATGTACTAAAAGCTTTCTAAGATTAAGAGTCGCAATACAAGGTCTCGATCCAAAATCTTTAGAATCCTTTTGCCACCACAGATACTACTTGACCTGCTAAATGCTTTCTTTTTAAATTTGAATGTCTGCAAACTTAGGGTTAATGGTTATGATTGAATATTGTGGTGCTCAGTACTTATGGAGAGAATAACTAAGTCATGTTGAATTTAATGGATGAATTTATACTGAAACAATATACAGATATAAGTTAGCATTAAGATGAGACATGTATGTATAAGTTTGTGTCCTGAACTGAGTGCAATCTGCAGTCATATTTCGTTACTAGTTGCAAACAACTTTAACACACCACATCAATGGATATTAATATAAAATAATTAGTCAGGGACAAATTAGTACAGGCTAGGTTGTAAAAACACAATTCATTTGAATTCAGTTTTAAGATCTCAGTAAAATAGGCATTAAAGATGTTACCTCTGTAATCTGCAAGAGGATTGAATGCATTACAGTTACTAAGACCTCTGTTGCCTTTCTGGTTCCTCCAGTATTTGCAGGAAGTTCCTGGGACGGTCCCCTCACTCTGTGTGCTTCAGACCATTAAAATTAGCCAGCATAAAAGCTATAATGGACTTCAAGTTGCCATTAGATATATCAGACAATGGGAAACATTTAAGATATTCTTAAAATCGAACAAAACAATTTAAAATAAAATTATGGACATTTTTGGCCAAGAGCCGATAAAGGGTCTCAACTCCAAACGTTGACTGTTTATTCATTTCCATAGGTGCTCCCTGACCTGCTGAGTTCCTCCAGCATTTTACATGTGTTGCTTCAGACTTCCACCATCTACAGAATTTCTTGTAATTATAAAATAAAATAATTACTTAAAGTTATTTTTAAATAAAGCTAACTATAACCTTTAAATTTTTGGAAAAATTGAAAAAAAATATGGCATTGAAAGGCAACATGGCTTACTTTTTCCCCATTTTTGCTTCTTAATTTTTTTGATACACAATCCCGATTAAAGAGATCAAAAGTGTATTTGCCCAACATCTTTGGGAATCCTAGCGTACCGGTGCTCAGCTGCTGGTCTCCATGGAGACCCAGCAGCAGAATGGACTGATAGACTCAACCTTTCATATCTGCCAAAGAAGTGCAGTGGCTCAGCAGGCGAAGTGCTGCATCGCAGTTCCAAAGCCCAGGTCCAATCCTCAGCTGCGACACAGCTTGTGTGGATTTTGCACTTTCTTACTGGGCTCCACTTGGGTTCCTTCCAGCTGCCTTGGTTTCCTCCCACATCGCAAAAGGGGGGGAAAAAAGGTGCAGATTATAAACACGGGGGATTCTGCAGATTTGAAATTCCAGAGTAACACCCGCAAAGTACTGGAAGAACTCTGTGGGGCTTGCACATCCATGGAGAGGAACGTACAGTCGAAGTTTCAGGCAGAGACTCTTCAACAGGACTGATGAAGGGTCTCAGCATGAACATTCGACTGTTTATTCCTCTGCACAAGTGTGCAGGTTGGTAAGTTAATTTGCCTCTGGAAGTTTCCCCTTGTGTGAAAAATGAGTGAGATTTGCTGGGCCTGGTGGGAGTTGATGGGAAGGCTGGGAATAGGAATTAATTATCATGATAGGAGCACTGCCTCAGGTTGCCCACCACCAGATTCAGGAACAGTTATTATCCTTCAGCCATCAGGCTCCTGAACCAGCATGAATAGCTTCATTCACCCCAGCACTGAACACTCAACAACACAATCTACAGACTCACTTTAAAGTACTCTACAATGCATGTTCTCAATGTTTATACAGTAATCACTATTTTTTTCTTTATTGTATTTGTCCAATTTGTTGTCCTTGCATATTGGTTGTTTGTTTTTCTTTGTTGGGTGCAGTTTCTCATTGATTCTACTTTGTTTCTTATCTTTACTATGAATGTATACAAGAAAATGAATCTCGTGGTCGTATATGGTGACATAAATATACTTTGATAATAAATTTACTTTGAAAATTGTAAGCCAAAGGTCCTGTTTCCTGTCATTGGGTATATTTCACAAGGAGGTTGATAGGTTCTTGATTAGTCAGGGCATCAAAAGTTACATGGAGAAGCCAGGAGAATGGGGTTAAGAGGGATAATAAATCAGCCATGATGGAATGACAGAGCAGACACAAGGGCCTAAATGACCTAATTCTGCTCTTTATGTCTTATTATTTTATGGTCTTATTGATGCAGCCTGCTAACAAATGTTCTCAACTCATCCATGCTAACATCTTTCCATTGTTAATCCCATCTCCCAGCCTTCTATAATCAAACAATTCCAATGCTCATTTGTGCACTTCTGAAATGCTGTCAGTGACCTAGCTTCAATCTTTCTTTCAGCATGTATGATGCGTGGAAATTGTAGGCCTAATACACACAGAAGTTATTTTATTTGGTACCTTCTGTACCGAATAAAGTAGCCACTGAGTGTATATTCGTTGTCTTCTGCTGCTGTAACCCATCCACTTAAACGTTCAACCTGTTGTGCTTTCAGAGATGCTCTTTTGAACTCCACTGTTGTAAAACATGGTTATTTAAGTTACTGTCATCTTCCTGTCAGCTTGAACCACATGGGCCATTCTCCTTTGACCTCTGTCATTAACAAGGTATTTTTGCCCACTCAACTGTGTCTCACTGGATTTTAAAAAAAAATTATATCATTCTCAGTAAACACTAGAGAATGTTCTGCGTGAAAATCCCAGGAGATCAACAGTTTCTGGGATACTCAAATCACCGCATCTGGCACCAACAATCATTCCACAGTCAGAGTCACTTGGATTTCATTTCCAATCCATTCTCCCTTGATCGCATCTACATGTTTTTATACATTAAGCTGCTGCCACATGGTTGGCTGATAAGGTATTTGCATTTCAGAGCAGGTGTACAGCTGTTTTTAATAAAGTGGCCACTAAGTGCAGATGCTAAATAATGCACCTTTTATACTTTTGTAAAGTAAGAAACAATGCTTCAGCTTTGGGGCAAAGGTCATTATCTGTGGTCAATCATACCTCACTGACACTGGGGCAAGCACATGCAGAGTATCTTGGGGTGACAATATGTCTGTAATCTGAGACATACAAAAAAAATCACACTGCAATCAATCAGGTGCCTGATAATAATTAATGTATCTGATAAATTGTACATCAGAAGACAGTGTGAGAGTTTAATTGGTAGATTAATAAAATGGTGGTCAGAATATTATATGAATTAATCACAAAAAATGATGAGACTGCTGTCAGAAGGATCTGCTCTGTGAAACCTAATCTCCATCTCATCTTCATTCATACTAATACTGAACAAAAGCCCTCAGGCCATCAGATAGAGGTCTGACACAAAGGATAATAAGGAGTAGAACTCTCATAAGTTAGAAATTCAGGAAATGGTTTCTGAATAAGACTAATGATAGAGATAACCATGTATATACTGTATTCAAATTGAAAATAACCAGGAATTATTTTCCTTTCTACTTTTTATTTCTTCTTCCTATTCATTGGGGTTTGGTATCTGGAATGCTAGCTCTGTTGCAGGATTTTCCCTGTGTGGTTCTACTTCAAATAGTGAGCTTCATGAGAAGTATTAGCAGTTCATTGATGATGGAGGATATCACAAGCAACATTTATCAGGGCCTCAGCTGGGGCCGATGTTTTTCATCTGATTCCACTGAAAACAGCAAAGAGTTGACCACGAGGAAGCTGATCTGTTCTTTCACTAATATTACTCCAGAAGATTTGAGCTTTTCCTCCAGCACCATGACTAAAAGTTATTGCAACCTACTCAGATTTACATTTCCCAAAGCTTGGAAGGTGTTAGTTATCTTCTCACCTACATTCAGAAGCAGAATCAGATTTAACATCTTCAGCATATATCGTAAAATTTGTTGTTTTTGCGGCAGCAGTAAAATTAACAAATCATAAGAATAAAAAAGCTGTAAATTACAGTTAGCATATAAATAAATAAATATAAATAAATAAATAAGTGTGTGTGTGTGTGTGTGTGTGTGTGTGTGTGTTAAATAGTTAAATTATTCCAATCACCAATTCTTTAGTATTGTCTAATTTCTACTTAGTTATCCCATCAGTACTAACTAATGCTCTTTACCCTTGCTTTAGTTTCTCAAACTATGAAGTTAACTTGATTGAAACTTCTCCATGTTTGGTAAAATATTATCAGAATTATATCAAAATAGATTTTGCATTTTGCTAAAAAAAATTTGGAACTCTAATCTTAAACATTCTGAATTCACAGATATAAAATAAAAGCCACAAAATATGTTTTGATTGCAACCAGATGTCTCATAAATGTGTTAAATATTCAATAGGAAGTATCTACAAGCTGCTTGCTATATATAATTCTGAAATCAAGAATATTATAAGTTGTAAAGAAATAAACTGATTTGATCGCAAAATGCAGAAATAATAAAAGTGATGTGCAGTAAATCTACCAGATTTAGATCATGAGCTGGTTATATCTGGTATCAGACGAAAGGGCATCTTTTGGAATATTTTTGTATAAATATAATGTTAGTTGCACAGATTTGAAAAATATAATGTCATATTGCTGATAATTATAAAAACAAACTGAGCTAGATGTTATTCTTACTGCAGTAGGATTAATATACCAAATCCCATTCTAATGGTAATACCTTCAGCAGAGATCACCTGGGTGTCCTCTCATATTAGTGTCCGCAAACGTGGCTTACACAGTTACTTTGTTTTTAGTATAAAATATTAAAATGTAATATTGTTCACATAACATAACAATTAAAAATGACTCTTTATTAAATATTAATGACAAAGTATGCCATCTCTCTACAGGATGCCATGTGTAAATGCGTTCTGCACACCATTTCCAATGTCAGCTGATTATGATTAGAATTTTTGTTTTTCAATTTTGTGCAGCTCTGATATGAATCACAGCAAACTGAGTAAATGCCTCTTTAGAATCAACTAAATATTTCTGTGTGATGATAATGTACCAACGATAAAGGAACAATGTGTCACTGAAGGAATCTATTTTCTTCACTCCATAGGTGTGTTAAAAGTTAACTCACACCTTCGCCAACAGATGGAGCTTGATTTTGATGACCCCGGCTCCTACCCGATACCATCTACACCAAAGATTGCAATAACAGCCAAAATAAAATGCATTGACCATCTGTGTTCAGCTGGTACTTTTTTGTGTAATATCTCATAAAAAAGGAATAATTTATCTCAAGAAGATTCTGAGGAGATCAGTTACCACTTTCTACAATACACCTACTGCCGTGTAAGTCTTGCAAAAGTACAGTACTGCACAAAAGTCTTAGGCACATGTATATAACTGGGATGTCTAAGACTTTTGTGCAGTCAATGGAGAGCAAAGCGTGAGTTTGTAAATCTGGCAGGAGCAACGTATGGTGGGAAAGGTGAGGGTGGAGCACTGCTGGAGTGGCGTGGGAAAGGTGGCAGAGAAGGAATGCCAGAGGCAGGTGGGATGACGCAGATGTAGACACACCCAGCCCTAAAACGCCAATTTGGAATCTATCAATTGGGTTCAATCGATTGTTTGACTCCAAACAACTGGTTTATTGATCATCACAGAATGTTTCTCAGGTGCTTCCCGCTCCTCCCCTCTCTCTTCCCCTTTTCCCAACCACAATTCCCATCTCCCTGTTCCCTTCCCACACTCAGTCCATAATAGAGATCCATATCAGAATGAGGTTTATTGTTGCTCATGAAATTTGTCATAAAATTTGCTTTTTTTTGCGGCAGCAGCAGTACAGTGCAATACATAAAATAACTACAGCACTGTGCAAAAGTCTTAGGCTATATATATGTACCTAAGACTTTTGCACTGTACTGTAGATATTCCATTAATTTATGCTTACAATTTCAAAAAAAAAATGCGCCCTGATGAGGAGGGTGTATGTTATAAACAGGAGTTTAATGTGTTTTAAGATTTAAAGCACATCTATTGGAAAAAGTAATACTACACTTGTATGCAGGACTATTAGAAGACAAATATTTTTGTAGTGTAGGCTCAAGAAATTATATTCCTTTTTCCATATGTAAGATCTATTATTAGCTCAGATCTCTTATTTTAGCAGGTTTAAATGCTATAATTATGATTAGTTATGTTTTATCCCAGTTATACATGGACTCCGGCAAATCAACTAAAACAAGCTATTGTGTAGATTAGCTATTTTTTCAAAAAACATATATCAAACCATCATTGTTTACGTGCACCTGTATAATATAAATTCTCTTTTTTAATCGTACATTCATCTATTTCTCAAATCAAACCTTATAGTTTTTTTTCTAAAGTGAAACAGATACTATTTTATTCTGCCATTGTTTATAAAGCTGGCGTTAGAAGTTTGAAAAGAATTTTAACAGGAATGGAGAAGTCAAATGCTAACTGCCTTCATTGAGGTTAAATATACTTATTAAGCTTCGACAGGGCCATTTGGTTATGGATTTAATATATGTCTTCCATAATAGATGAGGAAGTGGAATAGTTTCTTTGTGCTCGTGCACGTTTTATGAAATCACAAATTAGATTAGAGTGACATGAGTATGCATAGTCCATGGTGGTTCATAGAAATGACACGCATCATGCCTTGGCTTTTGTCACTTGCATTTGCCAGGCAAGTACATGGCTGGTTGCTAGGTAACCGGGTGGTCTTGTGTTTATTCAGGGACAATAGTAATCAGACAGGCCTTCAGCACAAGGTAGCAAGTACAATAAAAGCAGGGCTGAAGTCATTTCTCCCAATTGGAACATTTTCCTGCCATCAGTGCTTTTAATTAATGTGACAAAGCGATCACTTGAGCATAGGTTATGTACACTAACTCCTTGGTTTAAGCACATCTGCTAGTAATAATTTACCGCATCTACATCAGCTCTTCGACAAAAAAAACATGTTTGATTATAGTCATGAGTTTTATGGCTTAAATGACCCATTTGTGTATCTGGGACCCGATTTTCAAAAACGCTGCGATGCCAGCAGGCTATTTGCAACATGCATACAGCTGAGAATTGGCCTTGTGACATTTGTTTAGCAGCAAACATAACATCAAAGAGCCAGATGTGGTGTGATGAGGGATATGTATCGTTCCAGGGCCAGGGACCGAGATGAGGCAAATCAGTTCTTTTCAAATCCCGCAAAGCTCAGCAGAGGCCAATTTTATTGCAAGTCGCTTAAAGCCGTATGAATGATGCTATTTGGAAAGAGGCGCTCAGAAGGAGGATTTCCTCTTCCAAAATGTACATAGTTCTGATCTCTCCCACTGACACACTCCTGTAATATGACTTCTGCATTTGTTAGAAACCAATCAAGTTGTATTTTAGCCTGCTTGCTTCAGTCATTCATGTAGATAACTGGCTTTGTGGCTGTGGACTCACTTTCGTGGACTCCAGTTCTGAATGCTATTTGCTTACTTTTATGGTTTGCATGGTTTTATTTTCTGCACATTGGGCATCTGACGGTCTCTTTTAATGCGTTCTATCGGCTTTGTTTGCTCTGTGGCTGCCTGTAAGAAGACAAATCCGAAGATTGTATAATTTATGCATACAGTACTTTGTTAATAAATGTACATGACCTTTATTTTATTTAGAGATACAGGGCAGAACAGGCTCTTCCGGCCCAATCAGCCACGCTGCCCAGCAACCCACCAATTTAACACCAGCCTAATCACAGAACAATTTGCATTGACTAATTAACCTATGAATCAATATTTCTCTGGACTGTGGAAGGAAACTGAAGCACCCATAGGAAACCTAGGTGTTCACAGTGAAGAAGCTACAAACTCTTTACAGACAGCAGTGTTATTGAACACCAAACTCCAATGTTCGAGTTGTATTAGTGTTTATCTTATACAACCACTGCCAGAGTTAAAAATGATCATATTCTCATGGATTAATTGAGGACAGAAGATTAGTTTGCTTTGCAAGTAAATACAACTTTGTATATAACTACCAACAGTGCAGGACCGCTGAGATAACCAAAGTCAGTTCTCAGTAAGTCTTAATCTGCATTGAGCATCAAATTCTCTGAATGTTGAGTGCATCATTGATGTTGACAATGTTAAACAAAATTATGTTGACTATACTGAATATTCAGTTTAGTAATTGTTGACTCAGCAAATCAACACCTCCGATCTCTGGCAGTATTTATATCCTCCAAGAATCTCCCCCAATTCTTCATTGTTCAGTCTTTCGTTAAATATGTTTGTCGGAGTCATGTAACTATTTTCTATCTGCATTGTATTCTGTGTAGCACGTTTATTACATTTATTATAGGAACTAGTCACATGGGTGGGGGTTAGTAAAAGCGAAGGGTTTAGGTTCTGGTTCGTTTTTGAGCTGGGGACCATCAGGTGCCATATCTTTTGTTGACTCCTTAATTACGTTCAACTTCACCTAATTACATTTGACATCACTTAACTCTACTTAACTTCACTTAAGTCCACTAATATGTTTAATATTGCTAGTTTTAGTTTGATAAATTTCATTGCTTCAAGATCGAATGTTTTGCTAGATGCCAATAGAGGATTGAATACATTCCTTTGACTTTTTAGAACATAATTATTGGATCGCTCAGGGGGTGTGTCATACAGGATAATAACCCGTACAAGATCTCCAGCAAAGGCACTGGATGGTTCAAGTATCCACAACAATGTTCAAATGATATCCGCCAACCACTTAAAATGATATTGTAGTTCAGATTCTCATGTCAAAAAAACATGCTCAGACAAAACATTTCAGAATTCTTCTATTCAAAATAGGTCACTTCCTAACCATACCTAGAGAAAGGAAACTCAAGCATATGGGTATAATCATATATTGCTGGCTTCATCACTACACACCCTTTCCACTACACTAACTTATTTTCACAGACTGGGAACTGTACACAATTCTCTTTTATTTATTCAAAGCTCAATGCACTTTTGCATATCTTCATGACTTTTCACTATCCATTTAGAAATAAAGTGGAGGAATACTATCGTCTTTGAGCTTGCAATAAAGGTCAGTGAATTTGTGCAAATTCACAAAAGCTGTGCTCGATGCACCAACTTAGGGAGGTATTAAGCTAATATGTCATACACCAATATGCAGGATCACTGATACACAAATACTTAGAACAGCCAGTGGTTCCCTACTGAGCAATCTGTTAGCCATCAAAATACACTGAAACAATGTTTTCTCCTGTTCCCAATCTAATATTTATAATATCAGACAGGAGATAAGCGAGCTACAGTTCTACAGATAAGTGGAATGAAGAAGTTTTATGAGCAGCTTTAAATTGGTTCCATTGTGTGGTAGAAGTGGACAAGATGATAAGTGGCAAAGATGAAGAGTGGCATAGATGAAGCCACTGACTTTTTTCTAGGCATCACTTTTAGGTGGTTGCAGGAAGTATAGGGGCATGTCAGCAGTAAGTATTTTACAGAGAGTGGTGGGTGCTGCCAGAGTTGTTGTCGGAGGTTCATGCTATAGGGACATTTAAGAGACAATTATATTGGCACACCAATGACAGAAAAATGGGCAGCTCTGTGGGAGAGAAGTGCTAGATGGATCTAGGAGTTGGTAAACAGAGCAGCACAGCATCATGGGCCAAAGGGCCTGTACTGTGCTGTAGTGTTTTATGTGATATGCAACAAATTTACAACTATTTTCAAAGTTATTGAAGAATAGATTCCCAGATGCACAATTATCCCAAAGGGAATTATAACTATTCATCATCATCATCATCATTCATATGATGTGAGCAATCATGGTGTTTGAACATGATTGTTCTTGGCAAATTTTTCAACAGAAGTGGTTTGCCATTGCCATTGCATAATGGGTGGCCACAACCATTATCAATGCTCTTCAGAGATTGACTGCCTGGCGTCAGTGATGGCATAACTAGAATGTGATCTGAACCAGCTGCTCATATGATCATCCACCACATGCTCCCATGGCTTCATGTGACCCTGATGGGGGGGCTAATCAGGTACTACACCTTGCCCAAGGGTGACTTGCAGGGTAGCGGAGGGAAGGAGCACCTTACACCTCCATTGGTAGAGACGTATCTCCACCCCTCCACTCATTGTAAATATGACAGGAAGAAAAATCAGAATAAGAATCAGGTTTACATATGTCATGGAATTTGTTCTTTAGTGGCAGCAGTACATAAAAAGATAGATTACAATGATAAATAAATAAATAATACTAAAGAGGAAAGTGAGTCAATATTCATGGGTTAATGGACCATTCAGGAAACCTGATGGCAGAGGGAAAGAAGCTGTTCTTCAAATGTTGTTTATGGGTCTTCAGGCTCCTGTACCACCTCCCAGATGGTAATAATGAGAGCTGGGCATGTCCCAGGTAGAGAGGATCCAGAAGAATGGATTATCTTCTTGACTCAGCATCTTTTGAGAATGTCCTCAATAGTGGGGAGGCTTGTGTCCACGATGGAGCTGGGTGTGATTCACTGAGACCCCTGAAAGCGAAGTTGATCTCCCACCAGTTCTGACCTTTTGCAAGGTAAATAAATAAATAAATTGTGTGTGAAGAGAGGAAAACAGTGAGGCAGTGCTGATGCATTCACGGACTGTTCAGAAAACCTGCCAACAGTAGATTTGTAGTGTACTGTCCGGGAATGTTTTTTTTCAGCAAGTCTTCATGCGGCTGGTTGTGCAAAGGTTAATGAATTCTGAATAAACGCAGCACCACAGCTTTAAGATTAATGCAAATTTGCAGAAACCCCTGGGCACACTTCCTTGTGTGTGCCAAAAATTAGACTCCTGTTCAATGAGGTGTGAGTTTGTGCCATGTCAGAAATGGAAAAGGTACATTGTTAACAAGTATGTTTCCTGGCTAAAGTAATTCCCAGTAAGCCCATTAATGGGATTTCTGCCATCTTTTGGGATGCCCTTAGCCATTTTGAAACTCTCCGATTTACCTGAAATGATAACAACAGAGCAGAGTTTCTTTTTACAATTCAAAGTTGCTTTTTATTTCTGTTGACCCATGAAGAGCAGAATTTTTTAAATCATTTTAAATAGGTCAGGAAGAAAAAACTAATGGTTTTCTGTTTCCGGCGAAGTGTCTCAGCCTGAAATATCAGCTATTTATTCTTCTCCATAGATGCTGCCTGACCTGCTAAATTCCTCCAGCATTTTGGGCATGTTACTCAGAAAAACTAATGTCATCGGGCATGGGCTTACTGACTATATAAGGGAGACAAAACTGATCCAGAAATCCACCCTGTATGTAAATATTTTTGCCTGAACAGCCAATCAGCATGCGAGGTGCTGGAGAGTTGTTTGCTGTGTTCCCAATCACTTAGCTGACAATACATAGAACGTGGAATGTAGAACAGCACCAGTCCCACAATGTTATGCCGACCTTTTAATCTACTCAGAATCAGAATCAGGTTTATTATCACCAGCATGTGACGTGAGATTTGTTAATCTAACCTTTGTAGCCCATAGGTTATCCACGTGCCCATCTAAGAGTCCCTTAAATGTCCCTGATGTCTCTTCCATCAACCCAGAGAGTGCTTCCCAGGCATTTACCATTCCCTGTGTTTAAAAAGGTTACCCCTGAGATCTCCCTTAAGCTTTCACTGAAGAAGCAAGATGTCATATTGGTGATAGGCACTTGAGAAGAGCTCAATCCCTGACTAAATTATGATGCTTGCAAATAGATACAATAAAGTAAAGGATCTTGTGTGATGTTCTATATTCATTTGCTGAAGATGGCCTTTGAAATTTATCAGGAGACTTTATGGAACTGTTTGTCAAGGTTCAACCAACAGTACTAACATCTATTTGTGAGCTTTTTGAGAGTTGTCCAACTCAACCTAATTGGATAACTTTTATGAGTGATCAAAAGAAAGAAGGACTTGGTCTATCCAATGGCAAATTCGGCCAGCAAGATTTATGAGTGGAGTGAGGAGGCCGGGCAACTTAGCATCAGTTGCCATGAAGAGAGAGCTAGGAAGTCAAAATACATTATTTTTCCCTTTTCAATTTACAGCCCTCTCTCTTCCCCTTCTCCCATCCACCGCACCTTCAATGCATGAGTTTGTGTCCCTTGATAAGGTATATTTTTAGACAGCACAACTGGAACATTTGGTGGGAGTAAATGAGTCGAGTACACAGACATATGCCCCATGGAAATTACTTTTAATTGGCACTTGACTGTAAAATCTGCAGGTGTCTGTTCTTAACACCTCCAAGCAGGTTAAATCATCTTAATCGATATCTAGACCAGAACTGCATGCAAAATACAAATGGTCAGACTGCTGAAACTTTGTCGTGGCTGCTTTCACCAAAATAACATCTTTAGATTTTCCAGCAAGCCGGTGATCAAACAAGACTGATTGGTTTCAATCCTCATTGGCACAAGACAATTAAGCCAATAACAGTGGCTTGTGACCTAGTGATTCACTGCTACCAGGTAATAGAAAACATAACCATTCTGGGTATAGGTGACAAACGTGTGCTGCAAGGATAATTTTCCATAATCACACTCCTGTTAGGGAATTGTGTCGACCAAGAGATTATAAATTTTTTGCACTGCCCATTATATTGCTATAGCAAAGTAACGGAAAATCAGTTAGAGAGGATTTGTACCCAATCACTTGATATCTGGTGTTGGAGATTGTGAGATTGTGTGCTCAGGTAATGGGTCTTTTCAGTTGTTCTGTACTAAAGTTATTCAGTGAAGAGGGACAGGGTGTTGTGCTCCTTGCCTGCCTGGAGCATTGTTTGAGTACTCAAAGTGAACAAATTATTCCCAAAGCTTTCAAATGTCCTTTTTATCAACAAACTAAACTGAACTGACTTTACAAAGGGAAGCGATGCAAGTTATCTCTGGAAAGAAAATCAAAAAGTATAGATCCTGGAAATCTGCAACAATAACAAAATACTGGATTGAAAACACTCAGGAAGATGTGATGAAAGATCTTTGACCTGACAGATTACCTATTGTTTCTCTTCCCACAGTTGTCGAATATTTCCAGCATTATCTGATTGCACTGTCTTAGTAAAGAAGTTATCTTGTCTCCCTTAATGAAATTTTAAGCTTGCTCAAACAATTGATCAAAGTGGCTTTTCCCGAACTCATAAAGCTGAAATAATGGGCTCACAATGCAGTATTGCCACTCAGTCTTCTTTGTGTTAGAACACAGAGGGCCTATCTTACTGGCCTTAATACTAGATATCAAAAAGATGTAAAAGCTATTAACACAATTTAATAATATACTTAATTACAACAAATGCAATTTAAAAATTAACCTAAACAGAAATATTTATTAAGTATCACTTATGTTTCTCCTTGCCTCTTAATACACAGCTCCTTGTACACTACTGATTTCAACAGGATATCAAAATCTGATCCATGTCTAACACATAACTCTCATGCTAAAATTTATCAGGAGGTCGAGGATGTCTGGGTTTGATTTACTTTAATTTCATTTGGATGTGTTGGCAGCAAGCAAGGAGACTTAGCCCAATATAACTTCTAAACTGATAAGAATAAAAAGAGAACACTTTTCTTGTTTTGGTTGAAGGCCTTCATCAGATGAATCATTCAGATACATTTTATATCTTCAAATTTCAGATTTTAATTTTATCAATATTATGTTAGAGTGGGTGTGGAAAGGATGTTTCCAGTAGTTTGAGAGCCTAGGACCAAAGGGCAGAGTCTCAGAGTAAAAAGACATCCCTTTAGAACAGGGACAAGGAGGGATTCTTAAGCTGGAGGATAGTGAATCTGTGGAATTCATTGCTCCAGATGACTGTGGAGGTCAAGTTTTTGCATATACTTAAAGCAGAGGTTGATAGGTTCTTGATTAGGAAGGATGCTTAAGGTTACAGAGAAAAGGTAGAGAAATGGGAAAACTAAATCAGCCATGATGGAATGGCCTAATTTTGCTCCTATGTCTTCTGGCACACTGTGTTATTAGTTTGGTTTGTCAATACAGGATTGTGGCATCACTAATTGCATAGTTCCTGTTTACAACAGCAGTTCATGGTTAATTTAGAATCAGCATTGAGAGAAGTGCAACCCTCTTGTGCCATTTTACCACAGTGGTTTATACAAATGTTGCTCTTTAAGTGATTCTACATAATCCTTAATATCTAAACCTTGCTTTTAAAAAGCACACTGATATCAGAATCAGATTCAGAATCAGAATCAGACTTTAATCGCCAAGTACCTGTGCACATACAAGGAATTTACTTCCGGCAGATGTTGTCTCTCTGCTCATAACAATAATAATGATAAATATAAATGAAAATATAGATTATACATACAAGTAGTGCAATCCAAGTAATAGTTAGCCGACAGTTAACTGGCAGTTAACTGTTCAGCAAAGTGACCGCAGTAGGGAAAAAATTTCTCCAGTGCCTATTAGTCTTAGTCTGGAGGGATCTGAAGCGCCTACCAGACGGAAGCAGTTCAAACAGTCTGTGCGCAGGATGGAAGGAGTCCTTTATGATGTCTTCTACAGTTTTTGATATTGTGGCTTGAATACTATTTTAAATAGAGGTGTTCCTCTAAAGCATCCTTTGTTTCCTCCACCAGTTTCAGCCACAAATTTAACCAAGTTTATACAACAGTTTAGGAAATGTGGAGTGAAACCTTTTCCATAATGGAAGCCTGCATCACTGGATGTTGTTTTTCCATTGACAATTTGGCTTCCTATCATCCGTCCATATTTACAGTTTGATGATTGAGACAATAGGACTGATTTTCAAACTCAGATGTGTTAATGCTGCATATGTTTCAGTCTCAGCAAATTCCAAATCAGTATAACTTGCACCATATTGTTAGGAGCTCTCCTGATAACTAAACCATGTCAGCCAAGGCTAACAAAAGATGTGATAACCAGAATATTTTGAATCAATCTCTTTAACACATCTGTACAATGGGTCACAGTGTCCAGATTAGAGGGCAGAAAATTAACTAGGCTTCTGTTTCAGATTATTGTCTACATATATTCCATTGTCACCTCATTAAAAAATACTTTGAGGGCATCTGGCTAAAAAAGGTCAGACGCTTAAAGATAATAACCTTATTCTGGCTAGTGGCTCAAAATAGGCAATAGAAAATCTGCAGCTAATTTAAAGTCCCCTGATTTTCTATTGGAATTGAATTGAACACAAAATGGGATAGAATTATCCTGCTGTGTCTCGCTCTCTTTCCCCACAAACCTCTAAAGAACACAATTTCCTTTAAATTAATCAGCTACCCTGCAGTTATTTTTAGTTCTCTTACATATTGTGGAGAAGCAGAGTATAAAAGGTGGACAGTCAAAATTATCTTGGGCAAGGTCCTGCCTGAGAATGGATCAGATATACCAGCCACTTCTCATAAGATGTTCTATTAATCCTGTCGCACTGAACTCATTTTAGGTTTTGGCAACTTCTTCCATGGATGAATGATAAATCTTATTGGGTTTTTAATCTGTTATGGGACTTAATAAGACCATAAAGGTTCTTCCATGGAACCTCATTGTTCTTTTTTTCTCCCTTTAGACTGGCCTGAATTGTTACTATAGTCTGTTGAAATTCAGTTCAAAATAAGTTGAAACTCCTGATATGAAAACTACATCAACGGCAATGTCTGGGAATTTTTGATAATGAAGCTTTACCTAAATTTAAAAAAAAAACATAATGACTATTTCTTATCTTGGTCTGGGTTATTTCAAATTACAAGTTTTAGTAATAGCATTAACATTTGTAATAAGCCATGGTTTAAAAGCATTACATCTTGAATGTAACCCTATCTAGGTCAGCAAGCAACGGCTACTCCACCTATAATGCAATAAAGCATCTCATTTATTGAAAATTCTTATCTGGAGATTTAGCATGGTAATATGCTGTGTATTTTCATATTTTACTCCAGTGATCTCCAATCTTCTGGGCTGACTCGCATGGAGCAGTCAATACAGATTAATTTATCTCACATAGATTTACTGTGACTTTCATAAATCCACTGTAATTTGCAGCTAGAACAATAACACTTCATTGGATAAAAGAGGCATTAATGTTCTGTCAGGGAATTGCATTGGCCATATTTATGATTAACTTTGTAACCTTGTCCTCTTTAGTACAGAATATATAATTAAGGAGATAATGTCTCATTGTTAATCTTAATGCTCTGCTTTCTTTTCTGAAGAGAATGTTTTACTCCAAGAAAATAGCTTTCTTTTTTTAAGCCCAAGTTAATATTCTGAAGTATTTTCCTGACAAGTTGACATAATTATCAAACCACCTTGTAATACCCTTCCTTAATGATGTTGTAATCATCCTTAATGACATCACAAAGGGCTATGTCGGCCATGTTTAAAACATGCCATGCCACAAATGGAACACAGCCTGCATTAAAATTTCTAATGGAAATGTGGACTAGAGTGATTGAGGCGACAGCTGAATATCAATGTTGTATCATGTAAAGTAAAGAAAGTACGCTTTTTCCTCTTCTCTCTTACTTACTTTTCTTTCTTTCTGTCTTGTCCTTTCACCAAAGTCATAAATCTTACCCAAGTCAAGCCCAATTCAGTACTTGAATGTCAGCTCCAACCCTACCTTACACTCTGCAGAGGGCACAAGATGCACGATCTGTCTTTTGCCACAGTTACAGGATTCCGGTTCATGTGCTTCATTCCTCTTATGAAATTAGATATAATGTTATGTTCTTATCCATTAGCTTTACAAACAAAAGGAACAGACTGCTAAGACTGCTGTTTTAGTATAAATTATACTCAATTACACAAAAAAAAAGCTTTGCAAAGATTTCCCTCACTTTGCCCCATCTTAAATAAATTACACTGAATTTAATTTTTTTTAAGTCTTTCACTAATTGTTTGTAACAACATACCTTATGTTTCACTGATTCTGACAGTTTGTAGAGCATACTGGAGGCATACATCCCTGTCTTTTGTTCTTACATAATTATTCAGGTATTTAATCTATTAAAAATATTTATAAGTGTCCTCAGCACGAGAATCCACAGATGCTGAAAATGCAGAGCAACAGACACAAAATGCTGGAGAAATTCAACAGGTCAGACAGCATTTATGGAAATGAATAACATTTTGGGCATGAATAACAGTTAACATTTTGGGCTGATATCCTTTATTAGGACTGCTCTTTCCCCTCTTGCTCATTCATTTTCTTACATCCTTGCTGGATTGATAAAGAAGCAAAAATTGCCCCAGTGTTATCCAGTAAATATTCAGTCTTCAGTCCCTAAACTTTCTTATCATTCTCGGACAAAAGTAAAAACAACTTTTGTACATAAATAGAATGGGAAATGGGGACTTCCATTGGAAGTGTTAAATTAGAAATTGATACTGTAGCAATGATAAAACAATGGGGAAAGCATGGCAATGCTTGCAGGATGTCCCACACGATCCTCGCTGATTTGATTTGATTTGATGCAAAACTATGCATCTTATTGTATGTTTTGATGTTTCTATTTATATGTGATAAATATAAATATTTATATTTATATTCATATTTGATTAGCTAATCTAATCAAATTCATCAAAACTTGACATAATGAGTCAGAAACATGTTTAATATCATTGGCATATGTCATGAAATTTGTTCTTTTGTGGAATTTGTTGTTTTATATATAAATATAAATATTTAATGCATATTTAAATATGTAGTGCAAAAAGAAAACAAAAAAGCAAAAAATAGCGAGGGTATATGGGTTCGTTGTCAATTCAGAAATCTGATGGTGGAGGAGAATAATAATAGTTAAAGCAATTATAGTTTCTGCACTGAAGACACTCCACTTAGTTCCCCACCCTCCACCCTAATAGTACTGCAGAAATAGATGCTCATTACAGTACTTACTTTCCTGAAGTATTTTCTACATTTTTTAAAATACTTTCTTGAATAAACCAATAGCCTAGACTCATTAAATGGGTTTATCACAAACCTGGCAAAATTCTTTTTCGAAGTCAGAGTTAATTCTACTTTTGGGCTTCCAATTCTAAATTAAGAAGTTGCCTCAACAAATCAAGGAAGGTTACTTTTCATTTATCCTGGTTCAATTTAATGTCAGACAATGCATGCAGTAAACAACCTGAAATCCTTACTCTTCACAGACATCCATGAAACAGAGAAAAAAAACCCAAAGAATGAACAAAAAAAGTTAGAACCCAAAATCTCCCCTCTCCCCCCCCCACGTACAAGCAGCTGCAAAGTATCACAACACCCCGCTCACCCAACCTGTTCCAGCAAACACATCAGCCCCACCCCACCCACTCCCACCATGCAATAGCAAGCTCCCAAAGGCCTGGATCTATAGTCCATCAAAAGCTGCTGTTCATCCCAGTGTCTTGACATCTCAACAGACCCTTCCTCTCACTAATGAGGGAGAGAGAGAGATATCAATTGTTTTAGTTATTCTCTCGTCTCATTGAATTTGCCTATTCATTGACATATTATTTGCTCGTTATGTGCTGGGTTGAATGACATTTGTGATCACGGTCTACTCATGGCCATGATTCTATTTGGCAAATTTTTCTGCAGAAGTGGTTTGCCATCACCTTCTTCTGGGCAGTGTCTTTACAAGGTGGCTGATCACGGCGATTATCAATACTCTTCAGAGATTGCCTGTCAGGCATCAATGGTTGCGTATGTGATATGCATCAGCTGCTCCCATGACTTCACGTGACCCTGATCAGAGGGTCTAAGCTGGTGCTATACCTTGCCCCTTGCTGACCCCCAAGCTAGTGGAGGGAAAAAGCACCTTACACCTCCTTTGATAGAGACGGACTCCCCCCAGCACCCAGAGTCCTACAGGAGCTTAAAAAGGTGCTGCCCTTTATTACTTTGTGGAAGAATGAGTTGGCTTCCTTACTGAGCAGCATGGTACAGTACTGAATATGGTGGCACTGTATAATTAGTCAGTTTGACATTGCATCTGACCCTAGATTTCAAACTTCTTGCAGAATGTTATAATGCATTACCAGAGTTAATATAAATACATTCCTAATTATTAAAATGTCATAACCTTTTAATTCCATTTTCATAGACTTGTGCTTTTAATCATTGGTGAATGTTCCATGGCAAACCTGTATAATATCTTTTCATAAGCTTAAATGTGTTAAAAGTTAAGAATGTGTTGTATTAAAAACAGAAAATGTATTGACTCACAATGTCCATGGCAATCATTTTGTCCATCCACACTAATCTCATATGCCTGCATTAGGACCGTATCCTTCTGGGCCTTGCACAATTAATTGTCTGTATAAATGCCTCTTAACTTCCACTGGCAGCAGATATCAGATTTCAAGGACCCTCACGTCCTCTGCAAACCACCCTTCTTCTCACCTTAAGCCAATGCCCTCTTGTTTTTGATGCCCATATCAAGGGAAAAATGATTCTGACTATTGACCCATCTGTTCCTCTCATAATCTGATATATCTATTCCTGGCAACCCTTCAGCCTCCTTCACTCTAGGGAAAATGAAACCATTCTATCCGTTCTCTCTCCATAACTAAAGTTCTCCAATTCAAGCAGCGTCCTGTTGAGTCACCTCTCCCAAACTTTGGGAGGAGAACAGAGTTAAAGTCTCATGTTGAAAGACCTTCATCAGGGCTAGGGAGCAGAGCGGGTGCTGACAGATGTCACTGTCAAGGTAAAACCATGGTGATAAGCTGCAAAGAAGTTTATTTGTCAATAATTGAATGGAAGCAATTCCAGCCTGAAGACATAGACAAAATGATCTAGGAGCAGCAAAATACCGAGCAGGAGGATATTGCAGGCAGATCAAGCTGGGTGTGTCCTCTGCTTCCGCAAAAAAGAAAGGAAAATAGTAACAAAATAAATAAACCAAGGCAATATCACAGATGGATATCTGATACAGACAGAAATCTGGTGACCTGAAGTTGTAGAAATCAGTACAAAGTCCAAAAAGAAATAACACGGACAAAAGAGATTCTGCTGATGCTAGAAAAGTAAAGCAACACACACAAAATGCTGGAGGAACTCAGTAGATCAGGTAGCATCTATGGAGCGGAATAAAGACTCAGTATTTCAGGATGAGACCATCATCGGGACTGGCGAGAAGAGGGAGGAAGCCAGAATAAGAAGGTGGGAGGTGAAGAAGGTAGGTGAGACAAGGTGAAGTGGAAGGTGGGTTGGTGGGGGGGGGGAGGAATGAAATGAGAAACTGGGAGATGATAGGTTAAAAAGGTAAAGGGCTGAAGGAAGGATCTGATAGGAGAGGAGAGTGAACCGGGAGAGAAAGGGAAGGAAAAGTGACACCAAGGGGAGGTCATGGGCAGGTGAGGAGAAGGGAAGCGGTGAGCAGGAAGCCAGTCACAAACAAGAGATAATCCGCAGATGCGGGAAATCCAAGCAACACACCCAAAATGCTGGAGGAACTTAACAGGACAGGCAGCATCAATGGAAAAGAGTACAGTCGACGTTAGAGGCCGAGACCCTTCGGCAAGACAAGAAAAAAGAGATGAGGAGTCAAAGTCAACAAAGTGGGGGGGGGGGCAGCTAGGGGAGCCTGATTGGGAAATGGAAAAAGAGGGGGAGGGACGGAAAAGAAATTACCAGAAGTTGGAGTAATCAGTGTCCATGCCATCAGATTGGAGGCTATCCAGATGGAATATGAATTGTTGCTCCTCCAACCTGAGGAAGGCCTATCATGGCAGTCGAGGAGCCTGTGGACCAGCATGCTGGAACATGAATGGGAAGTAGAATTTAAATTGGTGGCCACCTGGAAGTATTGAGAAGTAGAATTAAAATGATTCAGGCAGGTGCTGTGCCTCAGGCTTGTGTTGGGCCTTGTTGAAATGGTGTAGAAAGCCAAATATGAAGAATTAAAGAGAAGTGTCACCCCCACAGACTTAACGTGGGTGCCCCACAAAGCAGTCACCCAATCTACATGAGGTTTCTCAATGTGAAGGAGACCACATGATGAACACCAATTGCAGTGAATTAACTAGAAGTTCAAATGAACCACATCTTCACATGGAGCATGTATCCACCTCCTGGGTAGAGGGAACTGCAGTGGTCAAAGAACAAATGTTTTTGTAAGGGAGAGGTTGGGAAACGTGTGATTGTTTGTTTGGTACAGAAGAGAAGGTGAGTAAGGTGGGAAGAGAATGGACCTGCAAAATTCTGAAAACGTGGGAAAGGAAGAAGTGTAGTCGTCGAACATCTTTAGAGCTGTCGGAAATTGTGGAGAATGATCTATTACATGCAGAGATTGGTGAGTTGGAAGAGGAGGACCAAGGGATCTCTGTCTGATGCACCATCAATAACTCTCTGAGACGTGAGGCGAGATATCGGCTTTTATTGACTGGAAGAAAGAACAAGCAGTAGTTGACCACCATACTACATCCTGGAGACTGAGGGCAGGGCTCAAGCCTCAATCGCCTTTATACAGGGGTCTGTGGGAGGAGCCACGGTCGGTGGGAGGAGGCACAGGAGTAGTCAGCAGGGGGGCGTGTCCAGACAGGTATATGTAGTTCACCACACTGTCCTTGTTCTATTCTGGAGGAGGGGGGTGAGAGATGAGGTGTGATTGAGAGCTTTGTTAACAATGGTAGAGAGGATATCACAATTCAGGAAGAATAAAGGACCAGTGCAAGCTTGAGGCATAGAGTCATAGAGCACTACATCACAGAAACAGGCCCTGCAGCCCATTTAGTCTGTTCTAAACTGTCCCAACAACCTGCACGAGAACCATAATCTGCCATACATCTTCCATCCACATACTTCTTTTTAATGTTGAAATCGAACCTGCATCCACCATTTTGGCTGGCAGTTTGTTCCACACTCATATCCCCTGTGTCTGAAGAAACGCCCCCTCAGAGGGTGGTGCGAGTGTGGAACTATCTGCCAGAGGCCATGGTGGGAGGATACAGTTTGAGGATACCTGTTTGAGTCAGTCACCCACCTAAGATATAGACTCAACATGTTTTGTTTGTTCTCCTTTCCCTTTTATTGCCCAGCCCTTGGGCTCCCTGAGCTTTCCTCCTCGACATTTCACAGCTTCTGCGTTCTTTATTCTTTGTGCTCATACTCTGATGGCTCCCATTCACTCAATGCTCAGATACCTTGTTTACTGCTTACCTCCATGGGTGCTCCTGTTTTACCGTATCGTCACACTTCCAACTGTACCTGCAGTTTAAAAAGCTTCCTTTCGGTGTCCCAAACAGTCCCACTAGATGTGGCAACATTTCACCTGCAATTCTGCTGGGGTCATCTATTGTATTCAGTGCTACCAATGTGGCCTCCTCTACATCTGTGAGACCCAACGTAAATTGGGGAACAGTTTTGTCATGCACCATTGTCCATCTCATCTGTCAGAAGTGGAAACTACAAGTGGGCAAACATTTTAATTCCCATTCCCATTCCGACATGTTGGTCCCTGATCTCCTCTTGTGCCACAATAAGGCCACCCTCAGGGTCGAGGAGCAACACTTTATATTTCGTCTGGGTAGCTTCCAACCTGATAGCATGAATTTTAATTGCTCCTTCCCCCTCCTCTCTTCTACCATTGCCCGCTCTGGCATCTTACTTCTTCTCACCTGCCAGTCACCTCTTCCTGGGTCCAATCCTCCCTCCTTTTCTCCTATAGTTCACTCTCATCTCCTGATTATTTCCTCTCCAGCCCTTTACCTTTCCTACCCATCACATTCTAGTTATCTTCCTTCCCCTTCCCCGACCTTCTTTTCCCACTCTCTTCTCCCTTTCTTTCCTGTCTTGAAGAAGAGTCCTGACCTGAAATGTCAACTGTTTATTCATTCCCTTAGACATTGCCTGACCTGCTGAGTTCCTCCAACATCTTGTGTATTTTCCCAGTTCTAACAAAGGGGTTTTGACTTGAAGTATTATCTCTCTTTTTGTTTCCATACCTTGACCTGTTACATTTTTCTTTTATTTTTTATTTTTACATTTTAAGTTTCCAGCATCTGCAACTTCTTTGATTTTTTTTCTTTTCAGCATGTTATGAGGCTTCTCTGAGAAATAAAAGGATAATTGAACTTTTCTGAGGATCTAACGGATTGTAAAATAATTTTGTGGCTTATTTAAAGCTGTAGAAGACTGGAAAAAGATTGTTACATACAATAGTTTCCAAAATTTAGTAAGTAACATTCAGCACAGGTACTTTTGAAAACAGATTGATTCTAATGAAAGACGTAAGCTGCAGGTGCATAATCTTTCCCATACATCTTTTTATATTGGAACCACACATTTTTTTGTTGTTGGTCACAGCTTGCTGTCTTCAAAAGAAAGAATATAAAACAAAAAAAATGGAGTAAGAAAGTCACAATTCTCAAGGCAGAATTTCAATCAGAAATTGTTCACAGTCTCTATATAAAGAACAGTATGTCAAAGTGTTTAACCATTGAACAGACCCACCAAAATTCTTTCAATGGCTTTGAGAATCCTGTTACGAGCTACCATGCAAAGGTCATATGGACCTGACTTTCTTGATCTATACCAATGAAAAGACATATGTAGAGCAATGCTTTCCATAGAGACAAATTGCTATTTTAGCCAAGTAAAGTACTGTTTAGCAGCACCCTGCCACTTGCTTCTACTTCTGTGATAATGCTGGGTTTTCAGAGGATGTCACAAAATAGTGTACAGTATCACAATTTCCTCATGTATATCTAAGACAGCATATGCTCTGGTGAACTGTTCCAGCATATATCATGAGGGCTGTTTCTTTTTCTTTAATTATGCCATGATTTCTTGTTCCCACCCTCCTTCAGCACAAGTAAAGATCATAACTGTGCTTGAAAGCCTTTCAAGTCCATCCAAAGACATTAAGACACTTCATGTCTCGCACTTCAAAGTGCAAAACTTTGAAGTAAATTTATTATAAAAGTACATATATGTCACCATATACGACTCTGAAATTCATTTTCTTTCAGACATTCACAGGAGAACAAAGAAATACAATAGAATCTGTGTATTGAATAGAAACTACACACAAACAAGAGAAAAACTGCAAATGCTGGAAATCCAAAGCAATACACACAAAATGCTGAAGGAGCACAGCAGACCAGGAAGCATCTATGGTAAAGAGTAAACAGTCAATATTTCAAGCGAGCCGAGACTGGAAAGGAAGGGGGAGAAGCCAGAGTAAACATACAAACAAAACTGATGATCAACCAAATGCAAAAGACGAAATTACAGAAATACTAAAAAATATACTAAAGAACATCAGTTGTAGGTTCTTTGAAATTGAGTCTATAGGTTCCAAGGTGAGGTGAGTTCATTGTTCAGATGAGTGAGATTACCCATGCTGATTCAGGAGCCTGATGGTTGAAAGGTAATAACTGTTCCTGACCCTGGTCGTGTGTTCAAATGCAGGGTATAAAATGCCTTGTACCTCCTACCAAATGGCAGCAGAGAGTATGGCCTGGATGGTGGAGGTCCTTGATGATCAATGTTGCTTTCTTGTGGCAGAACGCTTTGTAGATGTGCCAGATGGTGGGGAACAGTTTTCCTGTGATGGACTGGGCTGAGCTGTGTGCAACACTTTTGTAGTCACTTAGTGATGCATTAGAAAATGTGCTTTGAATTGTCCCCTCCCTTTAAATTTTATTTCCATAGGAAGTTACATTGTGAACATAGTTCTTCACTCATTTGAGTGCATGTTCATGATCTTCTACTGCTTTGGCCCATCCAGTTCAAGGTTTGATGTATTGTGCATTCAGCGATACCCTTCTGCCCACCACTGTTGTATTACGTCATTATTTCAGTCACTGTCACACTCCTGTCAGCTTGAAGCACTCCGACCACCCTCCTCTAGTTTCTCTCATTAACAAGGCATTCACCCACAGAAATGCCACTCGTAGGATTTATTTATTTATTCATTTATTGTGCCATTCTCTGTAAACTCTAAGGACAGTTGTGTGTGAAAATTCCGGGAGATCAGTAGTTTCTGAGGCATGCAAACCATCCCATCTGTCACCAACTATCATTTCACAGTCAAAGTCACGAAGATTATATTCCGTCCCCACTGTAATATTTGGGCTGTACAACAACTGAGCTCTTCACCATGTAGGCATGCCTTTATGCATTGACTTACTGCCACATGATTGGCTGATTAGATATTTGTACATGTGCACCTAATAAAGTGGCTGCTGAATGTATATTGTGAGTTATAGTTGAGCTAAATTCCAAAGCAATGGCTTAACAGGCATGAAGAGTTTTTTGTTGAATGCTCCTCTGAAAGACAGTACTTCTGACAAGATGTTACTTCATCAGCATCACAGTGAAACATATGTTTGCATAAGAGAGTGAGATAGAACCCACAAATTTCTGACTCAGAGTTGTGAGCAATGGAAGCCTACTATAGAGTAATTCTGGGCTTTGAATATCTTTATATATAACTGTGGGATCATTAAAATTCAATCAATTTTAATTGGAAGAAGTGCAAAAATTTGGCTTCGGGGAGAAGAGCAATACATTTAAGTTCAGTCAAAAAGTGTAAAATTTAGAACAATCATCACTGCAAAGAGAACTGAGGCAGATGACCATCAGATTAAATAATGACACAGAATCTCAGCAGTTACAACAGGGTTTTATACACTTGTTATGGAAAATATTTTACCTTAAAACTGGAAAAGAGATTTAGTGAAAGGATTATTGCTGAGGTTATTGGTGCGATTTTTTTTCATACCAAATGCTATATTTAAAACAATGAATATTTTTTTTAAATTGGCCTCAGTACTCAGCAGGCGAGGAAAGAATTCATTTTCAAATTATCTTTCTGTTTTAAAAAAATGTTCTTCCTGTTGTTTTGGATTTTCGACATGAGTTTGCTTGGCCATCCTTTACTGTCCTCAGTGAAGCATTGTCAACATCCCACTACACAAACCAGCTCAAAATACACTAGCTAACAGTAACATTTCAGCAAACAGATATTAGTCATGAATTAAGAACAGTGTATGTGATTCTGTAATGTTTACGTAGCCTGCAGCTACCTTCTGTGCTTCAGTAAGAGTATTATCTTGAGCAATGGCACATGAAAGGAAACCTTTCCTGTGCCTCACCATCTGTTTGATGTGCCAGTACTGAAGATAATACCAGGACTAACCCCGAAGTTCCACTAAGTGGTATCAAAATAATATATTAAAATCCTTTCTAAGAGATTTGTTTTACCCAGTCAGACATTGGAGTTGCTTACTGTTGTAAAAAGTTAAAACAAAATCAAACATTTTGCAAGATGGTACATTTCATTCTCTTAATATTTAAACATTATTGACAGGCTTTTTGTCTGTTTATATATGGTATTATTTTCCCCAGTGCATTCTAAAGTACTTTTGAAAAAAAATGTGTGTGTTTATGCAGGAAAACAAAATGCTTTTGAATAAAAGCTAGGCACGGGATGCAGACAAAAATAACAAAAAGTAGATGGAAACACAGACCGCCCTGCTCTTAAATATTGGTGCATTGAGGGAGAAAGAGAGGGGTGGGGGGATGTAATTATCCCAGGAGAGAATGACTTAAAACGAGAAAGCAGTGCGGTAGATCTTGATTTCAACACCGGTATGAGACGGTGAGAAGAGCCTGTGGAATGATAAAATAATTTAACAAAGAAAGAAAACTCCAGCGGACCAGCGACGATAGCAAAAGTAGAGAAAGATTCTAAAGGAGAAAAAGTGGAAGATCTGCCGTAACAGAATTGTCTACCATATTATATGAATGATTCTGCATATTAACTTTGCCATGTTTCCTTTGACAATCTTGTGTCATATTTTTACTAAACTAAATCGCTCGGCTCTTATTGCAGTAAATACACGAATTTCCCTGTAAGTGCTGAATCTGATACTCCGTTAACCATCAGTTATTATTCTCCAGCACTGCAGAATGAGGCTCTTGCAGCCAAAATGACCCAAATCCAACTTGTCCAGAAACATGATCCCATGATTCAGCGTCGCCACCAAAACCTTCATTAACTTTCCATTGCCACCTACGACTTTTTAGGCATCAGTAGGAGTTTCACTGCATCAAAAAACCTGACTCACAATAGTACTGAGGACAGAAGATACAATTGAGTTGGAGGATTAGAAAATTATAATATTACTTTGAAGTACTGACATAGTTTATGTCGTCAATCCTTTTTGAAGTGGGTTATTTGGATATTGACTTCTGTTGTCTGGGAATACGAAACAACGCTTCTGTAATATAAGGTTTCGGGCACAACAGAACGGGAACTTGTAAAATACCAGGTAATACGCCTGGTGCCGAAAGCGTTAAAAAAAACCATCCACAGTACAAAGCGTTCCGCCGTCTTTTATGCTAAACATATCCCTCTTGCATTGTAGAAAATAGGCTAATATTTTAACAAGATATTAAAATGTCATACTGCACCGGGGTTGTATTTGCTAACCATTAACTTTTCCATTAAAATATTAAAATAACCCAAATATATCAGAGTAAATGGCAATTTGAAGCTGGTAATTATTTTTGCATATGACCTCAGTTATTGTCCAATTAAAATCTCTTTCAATCAAAAGCCATTCAAGTGCAGCCCAAGGCGAGTCGCTTTGCTTTCCCGTCCGCGGGTGATCTATCACTTCGAGCGAGCTGAGGTCACTCTGAAGAGAATAATGACCACGGGTGAGTTCAAGTAAATAGCAAAGGGCGAGTATTGGAGCTCAGCTGGAGAGTGAGAACTTCACAGAGCAGCCCGTCGGAAGCTAACCAGATGAACTCTGGCCAGGGATCGATCATTGTATTTATCCTAATTGTAACGTAATTTTCCCCCAGAGCTTGGTTCAAATGAGTTTGACATTATTAAAATTTTAATGCCCATTTCCATAGCCAAATTAATATTTTAAGTGCACGCCGGGCCTGGGCTATGATAATGAAGAAATTAATGGGACGTCTTGCTTGATGCATCAGGTGCTGGCTGTTAGGAAACAATTGTCAGTGTTTCCGCGTAAATTGGAGTGGAGGAGGATGCGCTGACACATTCGTCAGGCCGAGTTTGGAGTCGACCTCATCCTTTACTAGCCCTTCAACTACACAGAAACTGCTCAGAGATCGTTCACCTTCACCCTTCCCAGACAATACACTGCCGCAGAAGCACCATGTTAAACATCCACCACCTCCCTTGCGTCTTCACTTTTGTTTCCTCAGAACTTCTGGACGCGATATTTCAAGGTGTGTATTCCTTAGTGTAGCTGGCTCTTGTTTTCCCGTTGAGGAAAGGGGTGCAACATCTGGAGGTCTGCGATTCCCACAGGAAGAAAGGGTTTGAATGGATAAACCTTCTCTTCCTGCGTGTTTCGGCAGCATTTGGAAGAATATTGGAAATATGTGAGAAAATACAATAGGCTTTATAGAGTGACACAGCTCTTGAAAACATCTTCCAGCAAATACAATTAATGACCTCTCTCTCTGGCGGGAAAATGGGATAGTGGGGTAGAACCCATGGTTGGGCGATGTAACTTGGTAGAAATGGATTCCGCCTGCTGCACTCGGTGAGATTTTTCCCTCGTCTTACTTCCCCGTTTTCCCCCAGTGCTGCAAGTGTAGCCGGCAGGGTAGCTAATGGCGAAAGAACTAAAGCACGAAAATATCGTGCTGCAGGTGCTTGAAATATGAGATTTAAAAGTGATTTTTAAATCAGGCGACACCCCTGCAGAGAGATCGTTTCAAATCAGCTTGCCCGTCCGCTCATTCTGGAAATCAAAATTTGGAAATATTGATGAACAACGTCTAGGTTTATGGACAACGAAGAGAGCTTAAAATCTGGAGTTAGAATGGAGTGATTAACAAAAACAATGCAAGAAAATGGAAATCAATTTATAATGGTAATAAAAATGTTGGGATAGTCCATAGGCCGATCTTACTACAAAACTGAGTTAAAGAGTGGTAGAAACATTCCTCTGGATTACCTTCAGTTCTAGTTGCTTTTTTTTAAAAGATTCCTAAATAACCAAATGCATTTCAAAACAGTCCAAATACTCTTGAATAAGTTTAACTGAAAATGTTAAGCATACATTTAATTTAAATCTTTTCTTTTGGATAGCAGAAATTAATTAAACATATGGATAAAGAAAAATAAGCAAACGAGATACTTTTGCTGGGAGACGTAAGAGAATGCAGATGTTGGAATCTGGAGCGGCAAGTGAACCGCTGGAGGCGCTTGGTTGGTTAGGCTGCATCTATAGAGGGAAATGCACAGTCAGTGTTGCGAGTCACCGCCATTCCTCTGGGCTGAATGATTTGGGAGGGGCAAGTGTGGGGACACCAACTGTTTGGATACTACCTGACTCACTGATTCCCTCTAGCAGATTGTGTTTTGCTCACATTTTACTGAAGACATTGACTACATTCAGATGAATCAAATTGTCTAACGTACACTAACAATGACTTACCTAAAACTGAGGGAATGGAGGGCCCACAACTCATTTAACCTGCTCCATTAGTGGACTCTATGATGAAGCACAGCAATGGAAACAAAATTGGATGTGACCCGTAGATTTCTGTGGTATTGCTCTCCCTACATAAATACAGTTCAGCCAAATGTAATATGAAGAGCACAATTCTAAAAGGAGTGTAGCAGTGGAGACCACTGGGTATATAATGTCTTATATGTTTGAAGGTGCAGAGAAAATAGTGAAAAGTGATAAATGCATTCAATGAAGAATGTAGAGAGAGGAGATTTTATGTTTCATATTTTTGTCAGCAACATATTGTTTTGGCAACATAATGTTGCCAAAAATTTAATAATGTTCACGATAAAAAGGATCAAAATGCCAAACTCTGGGAAACCAGTTGTTCTGAATAGTATTGTGACATTGGACAGACTAGCATCTCCTTAGTAATTCCTGAGATACTGTCATTGGGAAATGCATCTGTTTCCAACAATATCAAGTGTTATTGTCCTGTTATTCACATTCCTAATAATTGGGTTCATAAAAATGCTCTCATGAAAGAGTATATAATTTGCCACATCAATGAGACAAAATTTTTTTAAAAAATTAATTTGTTCATGGATTTTTCAATTACCAGTACATTTCACCAGTTGTTCACAATGGAAATTACAGGAATAATTATTTAAACAAGCTGGACATGCAATAGACCATAGCTTGTTTCTAATGATCTTGTAATAGGCCATTTCCTGTTGGTAAGCTAAGAATATTCATGAATGCTCACTCTTGGAATTTGTTGTTCTATTATATTGACAGTGTGGGCCTATTATAACGAAATGAGTATGACTTAAAATTTGATTGTTTGTTGCCAAATCTAGAAGTGTTTGATCATTTTCACATCTACTCTCCCAGTTCACAACTGACACTGCATCAGAGTGACACTATTCTCTATTTTTATTCTCTATTGTATTCTCTATTATATACTCTATTGTAATGTTAAAATTGTACAAGGCATTGGTAAGGCCAAATTTGGAGTATTGTGTACAGTTCTGGTCACCGAATTATAGCAAAGATGTCAACAAAATAGAGAGAGTACAGAGAAGATTTACTAGAATGTTACCTGGGTTTCAGCACCTAAGTTACAGGGAAAGATTGAACAAGTTAGGTCTTTATTCTTTGGGACGTAGAAGGTAGAGAGGGGACTTGATAGAGGTATTCAAAATTATGAGGGGGATAGATAGAGTTGGCGTGGATAGGTTTTTTCCATTGAGAGTAGGGGAGATTCAAACAAGAGGACATGAGTTGAGACTTAGGGAACAAAAGTTTAAGGGTAACATGAGGGGGAATTTCTTTACTCAGAGAGTGGTAGCTGTGTGGAATGAGCTTCCTGTAGAAGTGGTAGAGGCAGGTTTGCTTTGTCATTTATAGCAAAATTGGATAGGTATATGGACAGGAAAGGAGTGGAGGGTTATGGGCTGAGTGCGGGTCAGTGGGATTAGGTGAGAGTAAGTGTTCAGCACGGACTAGAAGGGCCGAGATGGCCTGTTTCCATGCTGTAGTTGTTATATGGTTGTATGGTTATATTCTCCTTACAAACTGCCTTTTCCAAAATACCTCCTCCCATGAATATGTCTCATGCTCTTGGGCAATAACAAGCAGACAACTGGCAGAGCTTCAAGGTATATGGATAGCCAAGAACTCTAATTACCTGCAGTATGTCCTGTTAAAGCTTGACATCAATTTAATATCAAAGTATATATATGTCACCATATACAATGCTGAGATTCATTTCTTGCAGGGATTCACAATAAATACAAGAAATACAATATAATCAAATAAAAGCTAGATCCAACAGGATGGACAAACAACCAACATGCAAAAGACAACAAACTGTGCAAATGCAAAAATAAAGAAATAAGATTAATAAATATATAAGCGATAAATATAGAGAACATAAAAGGAGGAGTCCTTGAAAGTGAGCCCATAGGTCAGTGAAGGGGTGAGTGAAGTTGAGTGAAGATATTCCCTCTAGTTCAGGAGTCAGATGGTTGAGGGGTAATGACTTTTCCTGAACCTGGTGGTGTTGTATTGAGATGGCAGCAGCAAGAAGGGCGCATGGCCTGGATGGCGGGATCCTGGGTGGGTGATGATTGATTCTGGAATGTGCTACAGGGCTATAAAATAAAAGCTTTACACATCTTAAAAGTTTCTTCCCTCAGGCAGTTAACTTGATCTAACATTCTTGTTATCCACTCCACTCCTCTCTATCTATTACTGCAGTCACTGCACTGAAAAGTAAACACTAAACCACTTTATATAAAGCTGTTTACATTGTAAATACATGATAGAATTTATGTATTTTAGCACATTTAATTCCATATCGGTACTTCAGCCTCTGTTTATTTTTTTTATATATCTTTATTCTTATAATTGTTGAATGTTGATTTTCGTTGAAAGTTGCACCAATACGTCACAGCAAATTCTTAATACATACAAATGTATTTATATGTCGAATAAAGTTGACCTTTGATTCTTCTTTTAGCTTCCCATCAGTCAAGAAACCATCACCCACTCTTGTCCTTTTGACCTTTGGAGTTTTACCTTCAGAACCAAATGTACCAGTTGTTGGTATGCCCATCCTAGCTATTCTGCTTTGGTTTCCTGTATCTTTTAGAATTGATTTTAATGTTCTCTTACTTACTTTTAAAGTTCTTAATGGTCTGGGACTGGAGTACATCTCAGAATCGTTTTTGTTTTATAATCCTGCTCAAACTCTCAGGTCTTCTTCTGCTGGTCTCTTAAATTTAAAGAACCTTCCTGAAAAAAAAAATCTTCAGCTTTTTTGAAATATTGACACTTCTAACTTCTAGCTCAAGACCTCAAAAGCTTGGTTTTAACTAACATCTTTTTGTTTTGTTTTTCATTTACGTGTTTGTACTTTTATCTCATTTTAAAATACATGTTCTATATGAAAACTGTTCTATAGATAAAGTTATTAATATTATTATTATGATATATCTATTTCAAAGCTCTGCACAACTTCCTCTGAAATGGCCAAGTGAGCCATTCAGTCCAGGAATAATTGGATATAGGTAATAATTGTTGGCCCAGCCTTTGATGTTTACACACTCTCAAAAAATGTGCAAAAATGGAGGTCTATGTGGTAGGAAAGGGTTAAATTGATCTTAGAGCGGGTTAAAGGGTTGGCACAACACCATGGACTGAAAGTCCTGTACTATGCAGCACTGTTTAATACTCTAATCTCTCTGCAACTTCCTCTGCGTATTTAAAATATAAACTCAAATCTCATAATTTCAAAGTCTTGACAATAATGCTGTTTCATTTGTGGGTCACTGGATTTATATGTATACATAACCTGGCAGCCAAATATTTTTATACTTTACTTCTTTCTTAATGTCTTGCATTATATGCTTTGGGGATTCACCTTATCTTTTATTAACTCACAAGCAATAGGTTACACACAAGATAAGCTATACATATAACATTAAACGGAAAGCTACAATGGGAAACATAATAGGGCAAGGGTCTTTCAGTCAGCAGGATGCGAAGTATTATACAGACCGGGTTGTCATTCAAAAATACTAGTCTCACCTGGTGCTCTCTCAATATTTATCCTTTAAAATAATTTCGCAAATGATGAATAAATTGGAAGTCACTCCCGCACTCACCCATACCATTTCAGACTTTATCTCTGTCAGCCAGGTACCGATCAACTAGCATTAACAGAGGCTTGAGAACCTCTGTGGCCTAAAACATTGATCGATGGTGGATGACAGTCAAAATGGAAAAAACTAAAATAAAAATTATACATTGAATTGAAGTAGCACAGCTGAGTGTATTTTAATTGATCTGAAAATTTTAGTCCTTTTAGTCAAACATCATAATTCAAAGCTCCCTTCAAGGTTTTCTTAATGGTGAGGCACCAATGAATCTATTTGAGACACTTTACATCAATTTTAATTACTCCAGAAATAAAAATGTCATTCTGTTAATTTTTCATCAAAAGCCATTATATATTGTCCTTATAAGAAATCAATTTATTGACAGCTAAAGCATATAGTTTGTGGTATTTATAGCTTAAAAACTAGAGAAGTTCAAGTGAATCCTATTTTCAGGACTATAGTCTCATCCAGTTTATCCTGAACCCATCCAACATTTGTTTTTTGCAACATAAATGGATTGTTTTGCACTGTACTTTTACTCTTTTCACACCCAGGCTCACAGCTCTATGCACCGAGGTATTTGGGATTTCAATGCATGGTTAAATAATTACATTTTCCCAGTTCTGAAGAATGGCCTTCAACCTGAAATGTTCCCTCTATTTCTCTGCCTTGCCAGCTGTGTGTTTCCAGCAATTTGTAGTTTTTCAATTCAATTCACATCAAGTTTATTGTCTTTTAACCATACATGAATACTCAAGAATACAGCCAAACGAAACTGTGCTACTTTGGGGTCAAGGTACAAAACATAGTATCAGCAGGCACACACAGTACAAAGCACACACAAGGTATCAAATACAAATGGTATCACAATCATGCAGCAAAAGAGTCCAAACCTCACACCATCAATCCACAGTTGACCACAATAGGGCCCACCTCCCACTGAGTATACACTGGGGAAGGCAGCACCTACTTCAGCCTGGACACCACACTCCACCCCAGTGGAATGCCCCGCCCCTGACAACACTGCAGCTTGAGACCCATTCCTCGCACATATAAGACAACAAGCACATATAAAACATCAGTAAAATACAACCACATAAAATATTTATGTATATAGTCCAGATCCCCTCGCCCATCAAAATCTTTAGTCAACCACAATAGAGCTTGCCTTCTACCAAGCAAACACTCCAGCCTGGACACTGCCCCATACCGCCCCCAGTGGAGCACACCAGCCCCAACGTCCCTCCCACCTCGTCGTCGCATCTCGAAGATAACAAGCAACTTCTTATTTTAGTTTCCAAAGATTTGACAGTTGATCTGTAGATCTGAATTGGTAATAAGGAAACCTGAATTGAACTATAAGTAATTAAATAAATCTCCAATTATGACTGCTATTAAATTATGAGAATGTTGCATTTATCCATTTGGTACAGTAATATTAGTTTGACCTATATGGAGTGTCAAATACCACACAAATATTATTTCACAACTGCCTCTGGGAATTGGGTGAAAGCTAATTGGGATAGGCAATAAACGATATTCTAACCAGTGGTAACCTTATCTTGTTAATAAATAACTAAAAATCTCACTGCAATTCCCTGAAAAAATACACTCAACTTCATTTCAGAACTACTGATTGCAGAATTTATACATCAACACATCTTAACATCCATCATTAGCAGTAACTGTAGGGTGTATTATTAAGACTTAAGTGGCACGGTAGTGTAATTGTTAGTGTATTGCTATTTCAGTGCCAGTAATCACCGATCAAGGTTCAATTTCCCCCATTGCCTATAAGACATGGGGAAATCATGTTCTCCCCATGACTGTGTGGGTTTCCTATGGGTGGTCCCAAACTCCAATGACATATGGGTCAAGGTGAGAAGGTTGTGGGCATGCAATGTTGGTGCCGGCTGTGTGGCACTACTTGTGGGCTGCCCCTAGCAGAATCCTCGCTGATTTGATCTGTCACAAACAATACATTTCAGTGTATGTTTTGATGTACGTGTAACAAATAAAGCTAAACTTCTCTATATGCTAATAAATGTCCACTGTTGACTTGATAAGAGCTGAACAAGCAAGTTTCCTGAAAGAATTGGGCAATGCTCACTATGAGAATTCTCATTTCATTCCTCATCCAGGACAATTTGCTGGAATTTTTTTTTGCTTCTTGTTAGGACTGACATTGGCTAAGTCATCCATTCTGATTAATGTTACTTTTGGAAGATTTGGACATAGCCCAAATGAGCTGGCACCTGGAGTTAAGGATTTGAGTAAATGCATGAAAAGAGCCGTCAGTAGATTATGACACCATTGTGATGGGAATAGAAATGGTAGCCAGGATAGGTCATGTGACAGATATATTAGTTAAGGGATGTTTCTCATAACATCTGTTTGTTGAATTAGATGATAAGCCTTTGGTTATAGACATTTCAAGATGTTGCTTCTCTTTGGTTCTGGTCATTTCTGGATGCTGAATAATTCTGAAGAGCAACCTTAAAACTGAAGTATGTGAATATATCTTGTAAAATCCTATAATGGCCCCAGTCATTAAAGAAGAATAGAAATTGTTTAGACAATGCTTATCCAATGAGAGAGGGAAATGCATGATCTCCTATGATATGATTCAAAGGGGAAACAGTGAACTCATCAATCTGTACAGACACCTAGTCTTTAGTTGTGGTGCAGAGGTGCGATGAACTGTTTAAATATAAATGTATTGAAGTAACTTTTATTAAATGGTAATAGTATAAATCAGTATTGGAAGTCAGAAATGAACTTGAAAGTGAGACATTGGGGTTTCTTTACACAAGAGATTCTGCAGATGCTGGAAGCTTTGATCAACACAGGCAAAGTACAGAAACTTAGCAAGTCAGACAGCATCTGTGGAGGGTCAATGTTTTGGGCTAAGACCCTTCAGCAGGGTTGGAAAGGAAGGGAGAAGAAGCAAGAGTAAATATGTTAATAATAATATTAAAGTTAAGTTTTCATAAATACTGTTTGTAGCAAGTGTCAAAAGTTTCTGAAATTTGCCCAAGATCATTTTCAAGAGCAACACATTTATGGTTCAGAAAGGATGAGACATTGAACAGTACCACACACAAAATGCTGCAGGAATTCAGCCGGTCAGGCAGCATCTATAGAGGGGAATAAACAAGCATTGTTTTGGGTTGAGATCTATCATAATGGCTGAAAACAGAATAAGAAAGTGGTTGACCGCTGCCCCTTCCTTTCCAGTCCTGATGAAGAGTCTCTGCCCAAAATGTCAACTGTTCATTTCCCTCCATAGATGCTGCTTGACATGTTGTGTTCCTCCACTATATTTTGTATATTGTTTTGGACTTTATTTTTTCTTATTGAAATGGGCAAAGACATCGAAGAGAGAACAGGGCTGGTCAAGTGACTCCTGACTCCTGACATCTTTGGAAGTTCCCATTGCTAATGCTAAGAAGATTTTCAATTGGTAAGCAAATGAACTGACATGTGGTAGCATCTGTACTTGCCTTGTGACTTGCAACAGCAGCTGTTACTGCAGGCTGACTGGCTCTTGCTACTAAAGTCCCCAGTGACAGTTGAAATGATCTTAAACACAGAAGTTCAGGGTGGGTTGTGACCTTTACAGCATTTGTAAACATGAAGCCCACAGCGGACTGCAAGGCATATTGTGATATCTGTCTAATGCACGAGGAGCATCATTTATGAAGCACATCCTTGGTAATCAGTGTCCCTGAGTCAGCTATACAAAGCAGCAATTCAGTCTTTGTATTCCACAATGAGGACTATCAAACACTGCCTAACTATCATTTTCTCAATAAATTTCTTTGTTCAAAGCTGTGTGATGTTACATTGAACCCATTATCCTCAGTAGATACAAAATTTATCAGAATTAATGCAGAAGTATATATTTATGCCTTTCCAGAGATGCTGCCTGACCTGCTGAATTCCTCCAGCATTTTATGTGTATTGTTCAAGATTTTCTACATCTGCAGAACCTCTTGTGTTTAGAATATGTTTATACATTTTCTTTTCTTAAAAACAACCAGAATTGGCATGGCTGTGTAGTGGTTAGCACAACACTTTACTGCACCAGCAGCATGGGTTCAATTCCAGCTGCTGCCTGTAAGGAGTTTGTACATTCTCCCCATGACCGCGTGGGTTTCCTCCCACACTTCAAATATGTACCGGTTGGTAGGTTAACTGGTCATTGTAAATTGTCAATTGTCTCTTTACTGTACTAGGGTTAAACTGGGGGGTCAGAAGGGTGTATTCCACACTGTATCTCAATCAATCACTAAATAATCCACCCATATATCTAACCTGGATCTTGATCTCCCTTTTATATGGCTGTAAGTAACAACCTAGATTAGTGATGTGGCCTTGGTAAAAAAAAAAATGTGATGGCAATCCTGCCAGGGTAAGATGGAAACATGGACTGTTTGTGAGAGTTGTTGGGGAGGGTTTAAACTAACTTGGAAGGGGGATGGGAAGGGACTCAGGATAAGGATGGATGGTAAAAAAAACAACAAAGATAGCATGCAGGAAGTCTGTCAGGAAGGGCAGGCAGATGTTAGGACAAACTTGCAGCTAACAGAATGAGTATCCGTGCATTAGGGATGCAGAATCAAAAAGGGTAGCAAATACAGTACTCGAAGTGTTATATCTTAATGCATGGAGTATAAGAAATAAGGTGGATGATCTTGTTGAGCTTTCACAGATTATCAGGTATGAAGTTGTAGCCATCACTGATTCATGGCTGAAGGATGGTTGCAGTTGGGAGCTGAATGTCCAAGGTTACACAGTATCAGAGGATAGCAAGGTAGGCAGTGGGGGTGTGTGGCTGTGCTGGTAAAGAATGACATCAGATCACTGGAAATATGTGACACAAAAGACAAATCCTTGTGGGCTGAGTTAAGTAACTTCAAGGATAAAAGGACGCCAATGGCAAGTTATATACAGGTTTCCCAACAGGAGTTGAGATGTAGATTACAGATTACAATGGGAAATGGAAAAGGCCTGTCAAAAGGGCAATGTTATGATACTCATGGGAGATTTTAACATGCAGGTAGATTGGGAAGATCAAGTTGGTAATGGATCCCAAGTGAATGAATTTGTTGAATGCCTAAGAGATGGCTTTTTAGAGCAGTTTGTCATTAAGCCTAATAGAGATCCGCTATACTGGTGTTATGTAATGTACTGGATGGAGTTAGTGAGCTTAAGGTAAAGAACCCTTAGGAGGCAGTGATCACAATATGATTGCGTTCAACTTGAAATTTCAGAGGAAGAAGGTAAAGCTTGACTTAACAGTACTTCAGTGGAGTAAAGGAAATTACAGTGGTATGAACGAAGAGTTGGTCAAGGAAAATTGGAAGGAGGTGGTGGAGGGATGACAGCACAGCAGCAATGGTGTGGGCTTCTGGGAAAAATGAGGAACAAAACAAAGAAGTATTCAAATGTCAGATGGTACAACCATGGCTGACAAGGGAAGTCAAAGCTAATGTAAAAGCAGAAGAGAGGGCATTCAACAAAGCAAAAATTAATGGGAAAACAGAGGATTGGGAAGCTTTTATAAACCTACAGAAAGCAAGTAAAATGATCATTAGGAGGAAAAAGATGAAATATGAAAGCAAGGTAGCAAACAATATCAAGGTGGATAGAAGTATATAAAAAAATAAAAGAGAGATGAGAGTGGATATAGGATGACTAGAAAATGCTGAAGAAATAATAATGGGGGACAGGGAGATGGCAGATGAACTAACCAAGTTCTTTGCATCAGTCTTCACCGTGGAAGACACTAACAGTGTGCCAGATGTTGAAGGGTGTTAGGGAAGAGAAGTGAGTGCAGTTACTATTACAAGGGAGAAGTTGCTCAAAAAGCTGTAAAACCTAAAGGTACTTAAGTCACCTAAACCAGATGAACTGCACCCCAGGGTTTTGAAAGAAGTAGCAATAGAGATTGTGCAGGAATTAGTAATGATCTTTCAAGAATCATTTGACTCCGGCATAGTTCCGGACTGGAAAATTGTAAATATCACTCCACTCTTTAAGAAAGGAGGAAGTCAGCAGAAAGGTAATGGGAAGATGTTGGAGTCAGTTGTTAAGGACGAGGTGGAGTCAATTGTTAAGGACGAGGTGATGTAATACTTGGTGATGCAGGACAAGATAGGACAAAGTCAGCATGGTTTCCTTAAGGAAAAATCATCCCTGATGAACTTGTTGGATTCTTTGACGGGATTACAAGTAGGGTAGCTAAAGGGGATGCAGTTGATGTTTTATATCTGGATTTTCAGAAGGCCTTCGACAAGGTGCTGCAAATGGTTGGAGCCCATGGTATTACAAGAAAGTTACTAGCATGGTTAGAGCATTGACTGATTGGTAGGAGGCATCAAGTGGGAATAAAAGGATCCTTTTCTGGATGGCAGCCAGTATCTAGTGGTGCTCTGCAGGAGTTGTGTCAGAACTGCCTTCCTTTTATGCTGCATATCATATGTTGTATTTAGATGATGGAACAGATGGCTTTGTTGCCAAGTTTGTAGATGATATGAAGATTGGTGGAGGGGCAGGTGGTGTTGAGAAAACAGGAAGGTTACAGAAAGAATTAGTCAGAATAGGAGAATGGGCAAGAGCGTAGCAAATGAAATACAATGTTGGAAAATGCATTGTCATTCACTTTGGTAATAGAAATAAATGTGCAGACTATTTTCTAAACAGGGAAAAAAATCAAAAAAATCTGAGATGCAAAGGGACTTGGAAGTCCTTGGGCAGAACACCCTAAAGGTTATCTTGCAGGTTGAGTCATCGGTGAGGAAGACAAATACTGTGTTAGCATTCATTTCAAGAGATCTAGAATATAAGAGCAGGGATTTGATGCTAAAGCTTTATAAGGCACTGGTGATGCCTCACCTTGAGTATTGTGAACCAATCTGGGCTCTTTATCGAAGAAAAGATGTGCTGGCATTGGAGAGGGTTCAGAGGACTTTCAAGTCAAGTCAAGTCAACATTTATTCTCATTTCAACCATAACTGCTGGTACAGTGCATAATAAAAATGACACAATGTTTTTCAGGACCATGGTTTACATGACACAGTACAAAAACTAGACTGAACTACGTAATTAAAAAAAAAACACACAGAAAGCTATACTAGACTACAGACCTACACTGGACTGCATAAAGTGCACAAAAACAATACTGGCATTACAATAAATAATAAACAGGACTGTAGGGCAAGGTGTCAGTCCAGACTTCGGGTGTTGAGGAGTCTGATAGCCTGAGGGAAGAAACTGTTATATAGTCTGGTCGTAAGAGCCCGAATGCTTCAAAGCCTTTTCCCAGATGGCAGGAGGGAGAAAAGATTGTATGAGGGGTGCGTGGGGTCCTTCATAATGCTGTTCACTTTGCAGATGCAGTGTGTAGTGTAAATGTCCGTGATGGCAGGAAGAGAGACCCCGATGATCTTCTCAGCTGACCTCACTATCCGCTGCAGGGTCTTGCGATCCGAGATGGTGCAATTTCTGAACCAGGCAGTTATGCAGTTGCTTAGGACACTCTGAATACAACCCCTGTAGAATGTGATGAGGATGGGGGGTGAGAGATGGACTTTCCTCAGACTTCACAAAAAGTAGAGACGCTGCTGGGCTTTCTTTGCTATGGAGCTGGTGTTGAGGGACCAGGTGGGATTCTCCGTCAGGTGAACACCAAGAAATTTGGTGCTCTTTATGATTTCTACCGAGGAGCCATCGATGTTCAGCGGGGAGTGGTCGCTCCGTGCACTCCTGAAGTCAACAACCATCTCTTTTGTTTTGTTCACATTAAGAGAGAGGTTGTTGGCTCTAAACCAATCCATTAGCTGCTGCACCTCCTCTCTGTAAGCTGACTCATCGTTCTTGCTGATGAGACCCACCACGGTCGTGTCATCGGTGAACTTGATGATGTGGTTCGAGCTGTGTGTTGCAGCACAGTCGTGGGTCAGCAGAGTGAACAGCAGTGGACTGAGCACACAACCCTGGGGAGCCCCCCCCATGCTCAGTATGAGGGTATTGGAGATGCTGCTCCCAATCCGGACTGACTGAGATCTCCCAGTCAGGAAGTCTAGGATCCAGTTGCAGAGGGAGGTGTTCAGGCCCAAAAGGCTCAGCTTTCCAATCAGTTTCTGAGGAATGATTGTGTTGAATGCTGAACTGAAGTCTATGAACAGCATTCTAATGTATGTGTCTTTTTTGTCCAGGTGGGTTAGGGCCAGGTGGAGGGTGGTGGCAATGGTGTCATCTGTTGAGTGGTTGGGACGGTACGCAAACAGCAGGGGGTCCAGTGAGGGGGGCAGCAGGGTCTTGATATGCCTCATGACGAGCCTCTCGAAACACTTCATGATGATGGATGTAAGTGCAACGGGACAGTAGTCATTGAGGCAGGACACTGAAGACTTCTTAGGCACGGGGACAATGGTGGCGGCCTTGAAGCACAAGGACGATTCCAGGAATGGAAGGGATCCATTTAAAAAGGAAGTGCAAAGAAATTCCTTTAGCCAGAGAATGGTGCATTTGTGGAATTTGTTACCACAGGCAGCTGTGGAGGTTAAGTTGTTGGTTGTATTTAAGGCAGAGATCGATAGGTTCTTGATTGACCACAGCATCAAAGGTTACGGAGAGAAGGCCAGAGAGTGGAGGTGAGGTGGGGAAGAAAGGATCAGCCATGATTGAATGGCAGAGCAGTTTTGAATGGGCCAAGAGGCCCAATTCTGCTCCTATGTCTTATAGTCTTTTTGGAATTGAGGTTGCCTCCAGATCAGTCAAGATCTTATTGAATGGCAGAGCAGGCTTGACAGGCCCTTCTGCTCCTAATTCATAGATTTTTTAACTTTAAGTTCCCCTGAGAAGCTGATGCCAACTGCAATCTGTATTGATGCCATCCACAACAATGCCATTGCATGACTATAGCAGTGAACAGAAAATTCGTGCTTTTCAAGTCCTTAGAATCTGTAGAAGTTAATTGTCATGTCCCATTTTTCCATTTGTATGCTATATTACGGGATGCTGCAGAGGGTTGCAGACTTAGCCAATCGTCATGAGTACAGCCTTCCTCACCTCTGAGAACGTCTTCAAGAGGAAATGCCTCAAGAAGGCAGTATCCATCACTAAAGGCATTCTTCTCATTACTACCATTAGAGAGGTGGTACAGAAGATCTACACTCAATGATTTAGGAACAGCTTCTTCCCTAGCCATTAGATTTCTGCGTGATCCAATGAACACTATCTTACGTCCTCATTTTTTTGCATTGTTTATATATTTTTGTTGTTTATGGATTGTTAAGTCTTTGCACTGTACTGCTGGCACAAAACAACAAATTTCATGTCATGTGCCAGTGATAATAAATTTGAGACACAAGACATTCTGCAGATGCTGGAAATCCTGAGCAACACATAGAAAATAGAGGAGGAACTCAGTAGGTCAGGTAGTATCTTTGGAGGGAAATGAATAGCTGACATTTCGGGCTGAAATCCTTCATCAGGACTGTTGCTGATAGTAAAGATGAATCTGATTCGGATTCAGCTTTGTCTTATATGTAGAAATTGATTCAATCTCACTTCCTGCAAATTGTCACATTGTTAATGACTCATTTTATAGCTTAACCTGAAGCTATTCTGCTGTGAGAATAATTTGTTTTGGTTGGTGGGAATGCAATGATAGCCCTGGAATTCTTATCAAACTCTAAAATATTTTTGTTATTTTCAATAGTTGAATCAGATTGTTCCCTAAATCAGCTCCAGTGTTATGGTTTTAAGGCTGACTTCAGTGTTAAATACTGAAGCATCTAACTGAATCCACATTGAACCTTTTCTCAGGGCTTTAATACCAGCCAATTAAAGTTCTTTTTTCAAAACAGCAAATAGCTATCCAGTTACCATCCAATAAAGGTGGTGTAAACATCTTTCACCACCTTGGGACTTTAATAATAAATTCACTTTGGTTTTGTTGTTCATACCACATGTATAATGTATACAAAATAGGAGTATCAACCGGTGTTTTATTTTTTAAAATGTTATTTTTATTCATATACACATTGAGTGTTTCTGCAAAGCCAATGGCCATTATCTCTTCCTAACCATCTCTGGCAAGAAGTGAGATCACTTCTTGAATAGTTACCTCTAAACACTGAATGTATGCTTGCTGTATGGTTGAGTTAGGACTTACATAATTTTTGTCTTGGTAAAGGTTTCAAGGGTACATTTAACGTCAGAGAAATGTATACAGTACACATCCTAAAATGTTTTTTTTTGTCTCAACCATCCACGAAAAACAGAGGAGTGCCGCCAAAGAATGAATGAGAGTTAAATGTTAGAACCCCAGAGTAACCCCCCCTGCTCCCTTCCCTCTCGCACATAAGCGGCAGCAAGCAACGATCTCCCACCGCCAAGAAAAAGCAGCAGCACCTGCCACCAAGCACTCAAGCATGAGCAAAGCAACTGCAAAGACACGGACTTGCAGTACTCCAAAGACTATGTGTTCACCCAGTATTCGACATACCACAGGCTCTTCTCTCACTAATAAAGGAGAAAGAGATGTTTCTGTTTCACGGCAAGAGGGGAGACATAATAAACAACTCACTGGTTTACAAGGTTAAAAGATGGTTGCTTTTTCCAAGCTCTGTGCCCAAAGATCTCAGGTCTTTGGGCACACGGCCTTAGATCTTCCATGTCCCACGACACACTGTTCTCCTGCCCAGACACTGATGTCCAGTCCCACTGTCTCCAGAGCCATGAAATCTCGACCCTCCAAAGGCGAGCGAAGCTCTTAGGCTGCGCCCTTGGCGTGCCAAATAATGGCCAGTCGTGAAACCCCGAGAGCGGGTCCCATTTTCGCAAAGAACTGTAGTCAGCATGCAGCTCCAGGTCAGCGTCTTCAAAAGAAGCCTGAATGGGAAAAATAGAGATACTAAAGATGCAAGCAGAGGAGTTGCCGTCAGGCATCATTGATCCTCCTTACAAGAAATAATGATATCTATGCTATATCAGATTGTATATCACTGAATATCTTCTATGTGTTGTTTGATGCATGGAAGGATGTGTTGGAGAGGAAGCCTGCTTCCTTCTGAGGAGCAGACATTCTATCTGGCTATAGTTGTTTCGAGGAAGACCCTAACCGGGGTGTACTCACATAAAGCTGAGGGGCCAGATGGCACACTATCTCATTGGTTGCTGAGGGACTGTTCAGCCCTCTTAACAAATGTTCTAATATTCCTGTTCAACATCTCTCCAGAACAGTCCCCAAACTCTGCAGGCTTCAAGGCAGCTACCATCATCCCGGTGCTCAACAGTGCAACGGTAACCTGTCTTAATGACTACTGACCAGTGGCACTGACCTCAACAATAATGAGGAGCATTGAGTGGCTGATTATGGATTGCATTAAATTCTGTCTTCCTGCTACACTGGACCCTTTACAGTTCGCTTAACACTCAAGTCAGTTCACTAACGATGCCATAGCCTCTGCCCTCCACCCCATCCTGTCCCAACTAGAAAATGATGCCTCATGCACCAGGATGCTGTTCATCAACTTCAGCTTGGCTTTTAGTACTTTCCTCAGACAGAAGCTGGTGCGTAAGCTGTCCTCCTTGGGTCTAAACATCTCTCTCTGCAACTGGATCTTGGACTTCTCGACAGAAAGACTACAGTCAGTCCGTGTAGGCAGAAACATCTCTAGCTCCAACACTCTGAGCACCAGCGCCCCCCAGGGTTGCTTGCTTAGCCCACTGCTGAGAGGTACTATAGCATTTGGACCAGAACTATTAGGATAGAAAACAGCTTCTTCTCCCAGGCCATGAGACTGCTGAACTCTCTGCTACCACCTAGGACTATTTATATATGAAATACCAGTAGCATTATAATGTTTATCTTTTAAGTTTAATCACAAATGCTTTTTATGTTAACTGTGAAACTTCTGGAATATATTTTATTATTTGTTAATTTATTTGTGATAATATTACTTTATGTGTTGCGCATGAATTGCAGGTACTGTGTTGTCAACCTTGGTGCAGAGGAACATTGCTTCATTTGGGGTTGTACATGTATACAGCTGAATGACAATAAACTTGCACTTGAACTCAGTGACCACTTTATTAGGTACACATCTACACCTGCTTATTAAAGCAAATCTCTGATCAACTAATCATGTGACGGCAACTCAACGCATAAAAGCATGCAGACATGGTCAAGAGGTTCAGTTATTGTTCAGACCAAAAACTGAATGGTGAGGAAATGTGATCTAATTGATTTTGACTGTTGAATGATTATTGGTGCTAGACAGGGGGCTTTGATCTCAGAAGCTACTGATCTCCTGAAATTTTTATGCACACAACCATCTCTAGAGCTTATGGAGAATGACACACAAAAAAAAAAAAAATTTAGTTCTCTGGACAAAACGCCTTGTTTTTGAGAGAGGTCAGAGGAGAATGGCCAAATTGGTTCAAGCTGACAGGAAAGTGACAGTAAAAGAAATAACCACACGTTACAATATTGCAGTGCAGAAGAGCGTCTCTGGATGTACACCATGTTGGACCTTGAAGTGGATGGGCTACAGCAGCAGAAAACCTCAAACATACGCTCAGTAGCCACCTTAGTAGATACAGGAGGTCCCTAATAAAGTGGCCTCTAAGTGTATATCAGCTTACCTGTCAATTTTTAAATACCACCTTTAGATCTTATTTATCTATTTATTTAACGATACAGCCCAGAGAAGGCCCTACAAGTCCTTTGAGCCAGGTCACCCTAGCAACCCCACAACCCTGATTAACACTAGCTTAATCATGGGACAACTTACAATGGCCAATTAACCAACCCATTATGTCTTTGGACTATAGGACGAAACTGAAGCACCTGGGAAAACACACACATTCCACAGGGTTAACGTACAAAGACTCCTTACAGCGCGGTTTAGAACTAAACTCTGAAATCCAAAATACGCTGAGCTATAATAGCAATGCGCAAACGGCTATGCATCCTTGATACTCTACAGTAATAATAATACATTTTAAAATTTACTTAATTAAAACAGAATATCCCTGCTTTTATGTCCAAAGGTTTTGCACCTAAGATATATTTAGAAAACATAGAAACATAGAAAACCTACAGCACAATACAGGCCTTTTGGCCCACAAAGTTATGCCGAACACGTCCCTGCCTTAGAAATTACCCAAGCTTACCTATAGCTCTCTATTTTTCTAAGCTCCAAGTACCTATCCAAAAGTCTCTTAAAAAACCCTATCGTATCCGCCTCCACCACCGTTGCTGGCAGCCCATTCCACACACTCACCACTCTCTGAGTAAAAAAAACTTAACCATGACATCTCCTCTATACCTGCTCCCCAACACTTTAAACCTGTACCCTCTTGTGGCAGCCATTTCAGCCCTGGGAAAAAGCCTCTCTCTTTCCTCTCATCTAATTTCCAGTTACCTTTGATGCATATAATCATCACACATCTTTCATTCTGCTACGTTCTTTAGTTTATCTCCTTTAGACATTGTTAGAATTAGCTCAGCTCTGATTAAACTCTGTTAAAAAAAAATTGATATTAATTACTTTGTGCACATGTCCACTTCAACACTTGGAGACTGTGAGGTGTCCTGACGCAGTCTGCTGAGAGCACGAATATCCTTACCGTGAAAAAGTGAGGAGCATCGGTGTAGTCACACTTTCAATGTTCAGTTTCTTTGTTATTGTCCTGCTTTGACTAACATTTTATTTAAGATTCAAGAGGAAAAAATCTCAGTATTTCAAGGATTAATACTCTAATAGAACACCAGACATCATGGCTTGACTCTTGGGAAGAGAGCTTTAGTTGAGAAATTTGTAACATCCTGATATGAGACCGTTTAATAACAGCAGGTACACATCTGCCATACAGATGAGAGCCAGACTAGAAGAAGCTCATTAAATGTGAATGAATCAGCAATCTTTCCTCTCTGTCTTTTCACACTTCAGAATCTTCCAGTCGTCTTGTCTTAACAAGCCTTATCTGACAAAAATAAACAGGCATCCAATCCAGAATTGTGCAGACATCCCACCCCACAAAAACTCATTTCAGAGAGGTAGCACTTGAACAGCCTTCCCTGCGCTTAGCCTCTCTGATATGTTGTGGTCCCTAAAAGAAATAAAAGCATAAGGTGTATCCTGATTATATTGTCTTATGCAGAAAATGTGACATTAAAAAAGTACTTGTATTAAATTGTATTATATTATCATGGAGTCTTTTTTTTATTCTATCATAACTTCAAGCAAGTCTACAGGGAGTTCAGCCTCATCACGTAGGACATCAATCGAGTAGCTCCTTAGCAACTAGCCAGCTAGTTTAAATAACGTTAGCTATGCTAATGAATGAATGACACCTGTTAAACTCACCTCAACATGTCTTTTGCAGTCATTTAACCCACCATGGATAATAGAAAAGTCACTGTTGCAAACAGTGCAGCGAGCAACAATCGATTTCTGGGATATTGTACATAATTTGCGGGCGTCAGGGAGGCGCTATCAATATGCGGGAGATTCCCGGAACTTCCGGGAGAGGTGGGGTGACTGCATTGTGGTTTACTCAACACGTTACAGTACAGGGAACCGAGTCTCATTTCCCGCCACTGCCTGTAAGGAGTTTGTATGTTCACCCATTGACTGTGTGGTCTTCCAGGTGCTCTACTTTCCTCCCACAGTCGATTGGACATTGTAAATTGTTCCGTGTTTAGAGTTAAATCAGGGATTGTCAGACAGCATGGCTCGAACAGCAGGAAGGGCCTATTCTGAACTGTATATCAATAAATAAATAAATAACTTTTAAGTTTTCAATGTACCCCCACTAAACTCGGGCCTTCCAGTACACGCCTAATCGAGGCAGTGGAGTCCAGGCTCCAGAGAAGAGTAAGGAATTGAACCTGATGGTTGGATGTCAATTTAGGCACTAGGCCAGATGGAAAAGGTCAGTGAGTTAAGGCCTGAGGTCAGGGCCGGGCCGGTTCAGACTGCTGCTCCCTGACTCACCTTGGCACTGAACTATGGGACTGTCTTTGTGGACTTCAGATCAGAACACTAATTGCTTTTGCGGTTATTGCTTGCATGATGCGTTCTTTCTCTCTGCACATTGGGTGTTCGATGGTCTGTTTTTTTATATGGATTCTTTTGAGTTTCTTGTTTTGTGGCTGCCTGTTGGAAGGTGAATCCCAGTGCTGTATGATGTGTGCATACCTTGATAATAAATATACTTTGAACTGTGAGGGAAACATCCGCCAGTCTGCCATTTTGGAAATGACTTAGCCCAAGTTATAAGCAGTCCACTGCAGTTGTAAAGGAGCTTCCAGAATAATTGAGGAGATAGAGACATAGAAAACTACAACACTATACAGGCCCTTCGGCCCACAAAGCTGTCCTGAACATGTCCTTACCTTAAAACTACCGAGACTTACCCATAACCCTCTATTTTTCTAAGCTGCATGTACCTATCCAGGAGTCTCTTAAAAGACCCTATCACATCCACCTCTACCACCACCGCTGGCAGCCCATTCCACGCACTCACCACTCTCTGCCTAAAAAACTTACCCCTGACATCCCCTCTCTACCTGTTTCCAAGCACCTTAAAACTATGCCCTCCAGTGCTAGCTATTTCATCCCTGGGAAAAAAGCCTCTGACTATTCACATGATCAATGCCTCTGATTATCTTGTACACCTCAATCAGGTCACCTCTTATCCTCTGTTGCTCCAAGGAGAAAAGGCCACATTCTCTCAACCTACTCTCATAAGGCATGCTCCCCAATCCAGGCAACATCCTTGTAAATCTCCTCTGCACCCAACTATATGTTGTAACTTGTTATTTGATTTTGGGCTTGCGATACTTCAGTATGTTATGTAAAGTATAATCCAGCTGTCTTTATTACCAATTCCCCCTGACCATGTCATTCAAACCTTTTGACAAATTGAGTATTTTCACATCCAGTGACTTAAGTCACCATAGAGCATTGTGCTTGTGTTGTGCACTTGATATTCTTCACTTCTTCTGACAAATAAATGGCATTCAAACCAGCAACATATTCCCAGTTGAATATTTTGTTTCCTGGAAGTAAATTTATTGATGTCAGATGAGTTTAGGTCACTATCGATCATTAAGGACATCAACCATTTATTAAATAGTCAGTTTGCTTTAGCTCTGGCACGATGGTTACAATCTGAATTACACTGTAATAAAGGGATGTGCAAAATTGTCTTGTTTCGTGCTCTCCCTAAGTAAGGAATCATTTGCAAAATATAATGCCCAAGGTGGCATATTTTACACATTAGTTTTGGGATTGTTTATTCCACATTTTGTTAAATGTTTTGTTTAACCTAATCACATTGATTGATGTGGCGGGTGACAAGTGATTGCTTTGGCAATGGCTCTGAGCGGCATTGCATTCAACATATTTATAATGAGGACTCTCATAGACATAGCCTGGAATACCAGAAAATTCTGATCAAAATATAGAAGGGTCTTTTTATCTCTTACTAGAGCATAAACATAAAACAGAAAAGAGAGAAAAAAGCAAACAAGATTAGTGTTTGACTACGGTACTGTAGTGGTGTGCTACACGCAGCGCTAAAATTACGACACGGAGTCGGTAACTGCAGTCGAAGGAAAAAACTTTATTCGAAATCCTCAGCCTCACTTTTAAGCCTCCCTCAACCTGCCCCCCGTGGCGCAGAGGCTCCAAAGCTCTGTGCTCGCAAACCCCCGTAGGCTATCTAATTGTGAGCCGGTTCGGATGTGCCAGGAAATGGGTCGCCACATAACCCCCCCCCCCAGAACCGGCGATACACCCCCCAATGTCCACAGTCTGGGCCGGAACCTGCTTGGGAGGTCAGCCTCTGCACCAAGGTGCCGGAAACTCGGCCGGTTGCGCCAGGTCCACATGGGCCAGTTTGAGGCGGTCCACCGTGAAAACCTCCTCTTTCCCCCCAACGTCCAGCACGAACGTGGACCCGTTGTTCCGGAGCACCATAAACGGCCCCTCGTATGGCCACTGCAGCGGTGGCCGATGCCCATCCCTTCGTACAAACACAAACTTACAGTTCTGCAGGTCTTTGGGTACGCAGGTCGGGTTCCGCCCGTGCTGTGAAGTGGGTATGGGGGCCAGGTTACCAAGCTTCTCGCGTAGTCTGCCCAGGACTGCTGCTGGATCTTCCTCTTGCCCCCGTGGGGCTGGTAGGAACTCCCCGGGGACGACATACCAACTCGGCCGACGAGGCGTGCAGGTCATCCTTGGGCGCTGTGCGGATGCCGAGTAGGACCCAGGGAAGCTCGTCCACCCAGTTGGCTCCTCGCAGGCGGGCCATGAGGGCCGACTTCAGGTGACGGTGGAAACGCTCCACTAGCCCGTTCGATTGTGGGTGGTAGGCAGTTGTGTGGTGCAGCTGAGTCCCCAAAAGGCTGGCCATAGCTGACCACAGGCTGGAGGTGAACTGGGCGCCTCTGTCGGAGGTAACGTGGGCCGGTACACCAAAGCGAGATATCCAGGTGGTGATCAGGGCTCGGGCGCAAGATTCGGAGGTGGTGTCGGTGAGCGGGACCGCCACTGGCCATCTTGTGAACTGGTCCACGATAGTCAGGAGGTGCCACGCTCTACGCGACACTGGCAGGGGGCCCACGATATCCAAATGAATGTGGTCGAAATGCCGGTGGACGGGATGGAATTGCTGCGGTGGTGCTTTGGTGTGCCGCTGCACCTTGGCCGTCTGGCAGTGCATGCACGTTTTGGCCCATTCACTGACCTGTTTGCGGAGTCCGTGCCAAACGAACCTGCTGGAAACCAAACGGACAGTCGTCCGGATGGAGGGATGCGCCAAGTTATGAATGGAGTCGAAAACACGGCGCCGCCAGGCTGTCGGGACGACCGGACGGGGTTGCCCAGTGGCGATGTCACAGAGTAGGGTCCTCTCACCTGGGCCTACGGGGAGGTCCTGGAGCTGCAAACCGGAGACTGCGGTTCTGTAACTCGGAATCTCCTCATCCGCCTGCTGTGCCTCTGCCAGTGCCTCAAAGTCTACCCCTTGGGAAAGGGCATGAACGGTAGGGCGAGAGAGCGCATCCGCCACGACATTGTCCTTACCCAAGACATGCCGGACATCCGTCTTGTATTCAGAGATGTAGGACAGGTGGCGTTGCTGGTGGGACGACCAGGGGGTCGGACGCTTTCGTAAATGCAAAGGTAAGCGGTTTGTGGTCCGTGAACGCGGTGAAGGGCCGACCTTCTAGGAAGTACCTGAAATGCCGGATTGCCAGGTAGAGCGCCAACAGTTCCTGGTCGAAAGCACTGTACTTGAGCTCGGGTGGCCGCAGGTGTTTGCTGAAAAACGCCAGGGGTTGCCAGCGACCTGCGATGAGTTGCTCCAGCAACCCACCGGCTGCCGTGTTAGATGCGTCCACTGTGAGGGCGGTAGGGGCGTCCATTCTGGGATGTACTAGCATTGCGGCGTCCGCCAAAGCTCCCTTCGTTTGAACGAAAGCGGCGGCGGACTCCTCGTCCCAGGTAATGTCCTTGCTCGGACCCGACATCAGGGTGAATATCCGGGCATGATCCGGTCAGCTGAAGGGAGGAAGCGGTGGTAGAAATTGACCATACCTACGAATTCCTGAAGGCCTTTGATCGTGGTGTGTCGGGGGAAGTGGCGGACCGCATCTACCTTAGCGGGCAGAGGGGTTGCCCCGTCTTTAGTAATCCTGTGGCCCAGGAAGTCAATGGTATCGAGTCCGAACTGGCATTTGGCGGGGTTGATTGTAAGACCGTACTCACTCAGTCGGGCGCAGAGTTGACGGAGGTGGGACAGATGCTCCTGACGACTGCTGCTGGCTATGAGGATGTCGTCCAAATAGATGAACGCGAAGTCCAGGTCCCGTCCCACCGCGTCCATTAACCGCTGGAACGTCTGTGCGGCATTCTTCAGGCCGAACGGCATGCGGAGGAACTCGAAAAGGCCAAATGGGGTGATGAGAGCCGTTTTGGGGATGTTGTCAGGATGCATCGGGATTTGATGGTACCCTCGGACGAGGTCTACCTTGGAGAAGATCTGTGCGCCGTGCAGGTTTGCTGCAAAGTCCTGAATGTGCGGCACAGGGTAGCAGTCCGGTGTGGTAGCCTCGTTCAGCCTGCGGTAGTCGCCGCACAGTCTCCAGCCTCCGATCGCTTAGGGCATCATGTGCTGGGGGGAGGCCCATGGGCTGTCGGACCGCCGGATGATCCCCAATTCCTCCATCCTCTGGAACTCCTCCTTCGCCAGTCGGAGCTTGTCCGGGGGAAGCCACCGAGCGCGGGCGTGGAGGGGTGGTCCTTGTGTCGGGATGTGGTGCTGTACGCCGTGTCGGGGCATGGCCACTGTGAACTGCGGTGCCAGAACCGATGGGAACTCCGCCAGGACCCTGGTGAAGTCGTTGTCGGACAGCGTGATGGAGCCGAGGTGAGGGGCTGGCAACTGGGCTGCACCCAGGGAGAACGTCTGAAAGGTCTCGGCGTGTACCAGTCTCTTCCTGGGCAGGTCGACCAGTAGGCTGTGAGCCCGCAAAAAATCCGCACCCAGAAGCGGTTGGGCTACGGCAGCCAGTGTAAAGTCCCACGTGAACTGGCTGGAGCCGAACTGTAGCTGCATCTGATGGGTGCCATAGGTCCTTACTGTGCTGCCGTTCACGGCCCTCAGGGGGGGCCCCGGTGCCCTGCTGCGGGTGTCGTAACTCGTCGGAGGTAAAACGCTGATCTCGGCACCAGTGTTGACCAAAAACCGGCGTCCCGACCTTCTATCCCACACATACAGGAGGCTATCCCGATGGCCAGCCACCGTAGCCATCAGCGGCGGCTGGCCCTGGCATTTCCCGGGAACTTGCAGGGCGGGCGACAATGGCGGGCTTCTGCACCCCACCGCTGGTGGTAGAAGTACCAGTGTTCATTGGGCCGGGGGTTGGCAGGCTCTGCGGCCGGGCCTGGACTGGTTTGCTGCTGGGAGCGTGGCTGGGAGATCTGTGCGATGGACGCCCCGCTCACCTTTTTGGCGTTCCACAGCAAGTCCGCCCGGGCTGCCACCTTCCGGGGGTCACTGAAATCCGTGTCGGACAGCAGCAGGCGTATGTCCTTGGGCAGCTGCTCCAGGAATGCCTGCTCAAACATGAGGCAGGGTGTGTGTCCGTCGGCCAGAGACAGCATCTCATTCATTAAAGCCAAAGGAGGTCTGTCGCCCAAGCCATCCAGGTGCAGTAAACGGGCAGCCCGCTCGCGCCGTGAGATTCCAAAAGTCCTGAGGAGCAGGGCTTTGAATTCCGTGTACTTGCCGTCTGCCGGGGGCGACTGTACGAACTCCGTGACCTGGGCCGCTGCGCTGTGTCCAGGTCGAGGGAGCTCACCACGTAGTAGTAGCGGGTGTCTTCTGAGGTGATCTGGCGAACGTGGATTTGGGCTTCGGCTTGCTGGAACCATAGGTTCGGTCGCTGTGTCCAGAAACCCGGCAGTTTCAACAAAACCGCATGAACAGAGGCGGCGTCGGTCATTTCTGGTCCAAAAATCGTTTGGACCGTCGGGATCACCAATTGTAGCGGTGTGCTACATGCAGCGCTAAAATTACGACACGGAGTCGGTAACTGCAGTCGAAGGAAAAACTTTATTCGAAATCCTCAGCCTCACTTTTAAGCCTCCCTCAACCTGCCCTCCGTGGCGCAGAGGCTCCAAAGCTCTGTGCTCGCAAACCCCCGTAGGCTATCTAATTGTAAGCCGGTTCGGATGTGCCAGGAAATGGGTCGCCACAGTACTTTATTTTATTATTATCTTTAAAATCAGAATCAGGTTTAACATCACTGGCATATGTCATGAAATTTGTTGTTATCTAGTAGCAGTACGTTTCAATGCATAATAATAAAAACTGTAAATTATGGTAAGAAGTGTGTGCATATATAAAAAGAAGTTAAATTAATCATTATCAGTATGTGCAGTGTCAAATTACATGGGCGATCATGGTCTTTCATTGACCATGATTGTACTTCACAGATTATTCGACAGAATTGGTTTGCCATTGCCTTCTTCCGGGCAGTGTTTTTCCAAGGCAAATGATCTCAGCCATTATCAATACTCTTCAGCAACTGTCTGCCTGACGTCAGTGGTCACATAACCAGGACTTATGATATGCACCAGCTGCTCATACGACCATCCGCCACCTGCTCCCAGGACTTCATGTGACCCTGATCGTGGGGCTAAGCAGGTGCTACCACTTGCCCAACGGTGACCTGCAGTCTCGCAGAAGGAAGAAGCACCTTTCACCTCCTTTGGTAGAGACGTATCTCCACTCAGCCCTCTTAAACAGTGAATATCACAAATGAAGTTACGAGGGGTGATTGATATGTTTGTGGCCTAAGGTAGAAGGAGTCAATTTTAGAAAATCTAGCACATTTATTTTTCAACATAGTCCCCTCCTACATTTACACACTTAGTCCAGCAGTCTTGGAGCATACGGATCTTGGACCTCCAGAAAGTGTCCACAGATGGGTGATTGATAAGTTCGTGGCCTAAGGTAGAAGGAGATGAGTTATACAGCTCTCGTTACATGCACATGCAGTTCAACTCTTTGAGTGATTATGCAGAAAGTTTGAAGTTAATAACTCATTTCCTTCTACCTTAGGCCACCTGCTGTGATCATTTCCTGGAAGTCCAATATCCATATGCTCCACGACCGCTGGACTAAGTGTGTAAATGTAGGATGGGACTATGTTGAAAAATAAATGTGCTAGGTTTTCTAAAATTGACTCCTTCTACCTTGGGCCAAATGTATCAATCGCCCCTCGTATATCAGTATAGAGCAAGAACATTAATAGGACATCATCTTCACAAACTTTATGAACTTGATGATTATATTGAGTTGTTTGAACCTTAAATGCCACTCTTCCTCTATTAAGCATATCACAGTAGTGTAGCCGTTATCATAAACTCTGCGTTCAAGTCCACCTCTGGCTCTAAGGAACTTGTACATTCTCCCCATGACCACATGGGTTTCCTCAGGGTGCTCTGATTCCCTCCTACATTCCAAAGACGTATGGGTTAGGGTTATTAGGTTAATCAGTAATTGGACATCACAGGCTCTTTGGGTCGGATGGGCCAGTTTCTATGCTGTATCTCTAAATGAATAAAAATAAATTAAAAATCAATACATGAAGTAAACCAAATACTAAACATTCAAGCACCGAAAGCCTTCCCATATCTCTTAATTAGCTCACACCCATAGTTATTTTACTGTATGACCTTTGTAGATTCGCAACCTATGTCTCACTATGTATGACCAGAAGGCACAGTATCAGAGTAAAAGGACGTTTGTTTAGAGCAGAGATGAGGAGGAATTTCTTTAGCAAGAGAGTGATGAATCTGTAGAATTCACTTCCACAGGCAGCTGTGGAGATCAAGTCATTGGGTGTCTTTAAGGCAGAGGTTGATAGATTCTTGATAATTTAGGGCATGAAGGCATGACATTGGGGCTGAGATGGAAATAGATCAGCCATCGTGAAATGGCAGAGCAGATTTAAAGGGCTGAAGGCTCAATTCTGCTCCTATATCTTATGGTCTTATTATCCTTAAAATAAATATTCCACATAAAATCACAATGTTGAAAATTACCCTTCCCTACTCTCACAATCTCTCAAGTCATGCCAAATGGCCTCTTTCTCGACAATGCGTAGCACAAGTTTCCAAATCCATAAGGTAGGATATTTAATGATAAGCTCGAAGATCTCAAAGTTTTAATAGAATCAATGGCCCATGTCCTAATCTTTACATTCAATAATGACAAAACCACCTTCAACATGGTACTTCACAAAATTGTGAAGTAACATCTATGCAAAGACGTTAAAAGTGAGGAATGAGGTAACTTTTGTGGGGTCCTCAAATAAAAGAGAGATAAAGATACAAGTTGGAAATACCAGAGGTCAAAACCACCAGGGGTATGGTGGCTAAAATCAGGAATGCAGAAGAATTTATTTATTTTTTGTTAACAATTGTACAATTATAGTAATCCTATAATTTTTAGAACAGAATGAGCAGAAATTACTCTTCATGTCCTTTTCCCTGCCTTTCCCGACAATCCTTCAACCTCATTGTACATATATTTTCTATAACACCCTCTTTAATGTTGTGACTATCTTCACGAGTCACTTTCCTGTTTTAGTTTACTCCATTGATTAATATCCAATCACATGAATGAAATGGCCACCGCCTCGCTTATCTTCACACCATTCTCGTGCTGTAGATGCTTTATTTTCTTCATGCATAAAAAATTTTTTAATTGTAGAGCCTCTCAAACTCTTCAGTTGCTTTGGATATTTCGGCAGGTTCTTCCCTTAACCTATCTGTTCTGATCGATATGAGTCTTTTTTGAACACTTTCTGAAATATGTGCTTACATCTCTGGTATTATCCTTTTGAATGCTTCCCACATTTCCAGAGTCCTTGCTCTAATAAGTTTCAAAACTGAACATTAAATTCTAGCAATGGGTTATGCAGATTTTTAGTCTTATTTTTGTTAAAATAAAATCCTCATTTCTGTTTTCATTTTTTTCACCTGCTATCCATTTTAGAAGTCCATGCATCTGTAGCACCAGATCTCTTCGATTTCAGAAATCACCATGAAGAGGACATTATTCTTTATTGATATACACTACTTCCAATCTCTCTCGCCCTTCTTTCTATCTCTGTTGAAATACATTCTAAAATCTACCCATGCTCTTTTGCTGACTTCCTGCCAGTTTCCATTGCCTGTTAATTTTAGCTACTTTACGTATAATTTCCTCAATTTCATCATCTAATTTCCACCTAGTCAAAAGAGATCTGAATCTAGATCCCAGGAGCGCATCTGTACCTGTATCTTCTTCCACAAGATCTGCTTTTGCACCGGCTGCAGATAATCTCCTCTCTTATCAGATTTCTTCTTCTCCATTCCTTTACCTTATCTATCTAAAATCTCCAGCTACTTACTGAACACCCCCATCCCCTCTTCCCCACCCACTTGGCTTCACCTATCACTTAGCTTGTACTCCTTCCTCTTCCTCCCACCACCTTATTCTGGCTTCTTCCCCCTTCCTTTCAAGTCTTGATGAAGGCATGAAATATCAATTGTTCATTCCTCTCCATTCATGCAGCCTGATCTTGCTAAGCTCCTACAGCATTTTGTGTACGTTGCTCTGAAAAGAATCATAGTGTATTTTAAATCTAAAGCCTCAAATTGTGAGGGAAGCTGCCTCCTGAGTTTTTGCAATATCTGTAGATGCGCATTTTTTGGCTTGTGCACGTACGAATCTGCTGCTTACCTGTGGCGCGGTCTCCGAACAGCATTGTTTCTAATGTGTTTGATCAGGAAAAGTACCAGAGAAACCAATGAGGAGTTGTCACTAGTGTAAATTGGAATTCAGTGTATCAGTCTCCTCAAGCCACAATCCCTCCTTTTTATGCCTGTAAAGGATTTTATAAACAGCGCATTTGGTGATGGTGTCTGCAAACTACAGCTTTTTTCATACTGTTCAACCCTTCTAGTCATTAAAATCTGAACTGCAGTTTATTTTTACATGAATGGGTTAAGTGTGTGTGTGCTAGCATAGAGTATTCTAGTGCTGGAAAACAAAACATACAGTGGAATTAGTAAGTAGCACTTAAATCTAGAATGTTGTACAACATGGATTGGATATAATATAAAACCCTCTCTACACCAGCTTAATACTAGATCCTAACCTCAGGCTATGTTCTATGAACTTGCTTTTTACGTCCATTTCTCTCTACAAGGTGTTGACTCATGCCAGGGAGCAGTTCCATCAGTAATCAAAACCCTTCGACTCTGTTGAAATAACCTTTCTTCCTTTTTATGCTTGGACAAAGATTAAGTAGAACATTTGACCTTTAGGGCATTATAGCTAGGTCAGTTTATACGATGCACCTGACCATCATCCACACGTGACATTAACAGCAGAGTACAGAATAGGTTAAATTATTGGATTAGAATCCTCAGGACTGGATCATTGATCCAGAGACATACAGTAACTTCAAGTTTGCCACATTCAATATATCTGGAATTTAAACAGAGTTCATATTAGTAATATTGAACATCAGCCTAATATTATTTTCCATCTGTGATTTATTCAATCTGGCCGTTATTAGCCAGCTCTATCATGGCGCTAGCCTCCATAGTATCCAGGTCATCTTCAAGGAGTGGCACTCAGAAAGGTGGTGTCCATCACTAAGGACCCCAAACACCCAGGACGTGCCCTCTTCTCATGTCTACCATCAGGAAGGAGGTACAGAAGCCTGAAGGCACGCAATCAACAATTCAATTTCTTCCCCTCTGCCATCTGATTTCTGTTTGGACCTTGCACCCAAGAACCCTACCTCGCTACTTCTTACTTCTATTTTTTGCACACCTTATTTAATTTATATACATATATACACACACACACACACACACACACACACACACACACACACACACACACACACACACACACACACACACACACACACACACACACACACACACACACACACACACACACACACACACACACACACCCATATACATAAATGCACTCATTCCATAAATCAGTATATAAATGAATTGTACAAGTTATTGAATCAGGTCATTGTGGTTGAAAACTATGGCTGTCTGCTCCTCTTCTCCAAGCCTAAAGCACTCAGGTCAACAGCAGCAGCCCTTTTCACACTGAACTGAATTGGATATCAGAGTTCAAATGTCAGTGAGTCTGTCTGGCCAGATATCACATCCCTGAGCAGACCTTCCAATGACTTGAGTACCATTTTTAAGGTTCTTCATAATACTATGCAAATTAAAATCAGAACGATCTGGGAGAGTGTTTCAATCATCCCGGGTGATAAATGGATAACTCAAATCTATTAAGAGGGTTATTTATTGGGCATTGAATAATGAAGGTAAATTCAGTTTTCAGAGTTGGATCTGCAAAATGCATTAAGTTCTATATTACTTTAAATAGAACTGAGATTAGATCATACAAACATTGTTGTATGAAATGAGATGACCTGACAGCCTTATATAGCCAATGGTTTAATGTACTGAAAAGACTCTTTGAATGCAATGGAATCACAGCCACAAATTGTATTTGACACCAATTGAAACCCCTTTTTGGCTGTGCATTCTCCTGTTACAATATGAACCACACTGACTATTCAGATTCCCTGAACCAAAGAATTGAAATATTATCGAATCCCAGATCATTAAAAAACTGCAATCTCCCACTTTATGCTGACTACATGAGCTGATTTCAAAATGATTCACACTTACTCATTTATATAGCACTGCCTCAAGTAGGATTAGAAGCCAGGGTAAAGAAGCTAATTATCTGCACTAAAAACCTACCTTCAGATAAGAATCTTATTATTTCGTCAATTCTTTTTTGCACAATTAATTGTAATTTGACGAATTTATGATTCCCCAATGAATGAGCATTAAGTACCTGATCTCCCAGATGGCCACATCTTGGATGTAAATGCAGTAAAGCTTCTTTATTTAAAACAAACCTCATGGAAAATGTCAGTCATTCTTACCAAGGTGGATTCATTTTGTGACATAAAGGAGTCTTCATTTTGATTCAGGGAATCTGGTCATGGAGGGAAAATAGAACTGAAGCTTCATACAACATGAGAGGTATAGGTCAGTGTCTAAGTGGGCCAGTTTAGTAGAAATGGCAGGAGCCCTGATCAAAAAATCATACTATGACCCTCTGTTTGATCTACATTCAGCTTACAACCAAAATAATGGGTCAAATTCTTACCTCTTATCATGATAAAATTGAAAGTACTAACTAGAATGAATGAATTATTAGAATCAATAAAATATTAAAACTAACTCAAATTAGAAAAAGTGAAGGGTATTTTAATGGAGTTTGTAAAGTTCCTTTACAAAGGATCAGATAACAGAGCGGATTAAGTGGAAGAAGCTATCCTCTATCAAGACAAATAGTTGTTGAACCTGCACAAGATTAATTTGAAGCAGATACAATGGACATTTGAGTGAGGCAGTTCAGGACCTGAAATATAGACCATCTTGAAGGTTCCAGATTTCCAAACAGCTCATCAGTGCATTTTTTCTGACGTGAGACACTTCAAAGAATTTCCTAGTAGTTACACTGGGAGATCTGCCCATTTCAACTGTATCAAATGAGGCTTCTCCAAGTTCAACGACTATTCGTTTTGATAGAGAGGAAAGGCTGTGTGAGAGAGAGGTAAGATCCTTTAATCAGAATCAAAATCAGATTTACTGTCACTGACATACGGTATGTTGTGAAATTTGTTTTATTGCAGCAGTACAGTGCAATGCAGAAGAAAAACTGTTGGTTACAATAAGAAATACAGACTATAAGTCATATAAAAAGAGCAAAATAGTGAGATAGTGTTCAATGACCATTCAAAAATATGGTGGCAGAGAGGAAGAGTCTGTTTCCATACCATTTTAGGAACAGCTTCTTCCCCTCTGACATCAGGTCCTTGTAAAGGATCTATACAAACTCCATTAAAAGATCCTTTACAAATCTTTGTCTAATATGAGTTCATTTTAATATTTTTATTGTTTTTAACAGCTTGTGCATTATAATTAGTATTTTCAACTTTATCTTGATTTTTAATTTTGAAATGATTCATTTAATACTACTTGAAAGTTTTTGAATATTTGGGCATAAGACATCTACAATCATACAAGGTTGTTCACAGAATGTAAGAAATAAGAGTAGCCATTCAGCCACTAACACCTGCTCTCTCCCATTTCCTTGCATTAACCTCCATCCTTTGATTCCCTTAATTGAGCTATAGAATCATACATATGTCATGAAATCAAGTTTTTTTGAGGCAGCAATACATTGTAATATGTAAAATTACTACGGTACTGTGCTAAAGTCTTGGGCACCCTGGATGTAGATATATCTATATCTAAATATAGATCTATAGATATATATGTGCCCATCACTGGTCAGTGGACACCCATGTCCAGTAGGCCCATTTTCCAGCACTTGGCCCCTAGCTTTCTATGCTGAGATGATCTAGATACCTTGACTGCACTTCCTCTGCAGGTCACACTCCACTCTGCATTTTATAAACATAAGGCATTTTGCAGATGCTGGAAATTTTGAGGAATGCACACAAATGGTTGGAAGAAATTAGCAAATCAGGCAGCATCTGTGAAGAGGGATAAGCAGTCAACTTTTATGGCCGAGGGTCCTCTTCATAGATGCCGCCCGACTTGCTGAGTTTCTCCAGCATTTTGTGTGTGTGTTGCTCTGCTCTCTGCTTGCTATCTCAATGAGTTTACCCATGGAAGGGTCTGTCTGGAAGGCAAGCAGATGAGAGCTTTTCCCTGGTTTCTCAGTACATACGACAACAATAAACCAATTACCAGTTACCTTTTAAATATTGTCAGCAGCTCTGTTTCCATCACTCTCTCAGTGAGCAAATTCTAAAAATTCTCAGATCCCTTGTGAACTTCTTACCTTTCACCTGAACTTATATCCTTTAGTTTAAAAACACATCAGTCTCTGGAAATGCATCACCCTGTCATGTAGCATCACTGGCTATCTTTTTATATATTTATTTATTTTTATTTGAAGCTACAGCATGGAATAGGCCTTCCAGCCCTTTGAGCCACACTACCCAGTATTCCTCAGGCTCCCCCTAATCCACAGTGCGCAGCGTGAACCACTGCTGAAGTTATTCCCCAGTCCACAGTGTGAACCACTGATAAAGATGCTCCCCAATCTACAGTGGACATTGTGAGCCACTGGCCAGGGCTACCCCTGGTAACGCAGTGTGCAGTGCTGCTTTGACTGAGTATTAATGGTGTCTTCAAAGTGAGCTATTTTTCTCCATACAAATTACTAAACTAATCACTCTGCCCACATAGATGAGAAAATTTAATATGAGTATGGCAAACAAGCTTTGGTACACCTGTGTTTGACTAATTAAGACTCCAAGATAAAGAGTCACAGAACACTACAACACAGAAAAAGGCCCTTCAGCCCATCTAATCCATGCTGAACTGTTTATCTGCCTAGTCCCATTGACCTGCACTCAGACCATAGCCCTCCATATCCCTCCCATCCATGAACCTATACAAATTTCTCTTAACTGTTGAAATCAAACTTCATTCCAACTCCTGTTCTTGATACGAAGACCTATGTGCCAAATTTTTCTTTATGACCCTATCTACCTGTGACACCACTTTCAGGGAATTATGGATCTGAATTCCCACTTTCCTCTGTTCTACCTCACTTCCCAGTGTGCTACACCTTCACCGTGTAAGTCCTACCCTGGTTTGTCCTCCCAGAGTGCAACACCTCACACTTGTCTACCTTAAATTCGATCCAAAGGGTGAGAGTCTACAATGTAAAATACCATACATGTTTAAAGCAGAAACATATGTAAGGAAAGTGAAGTAACATCAGATTTGATTCATTATGAAAGGCTAGGATTGCATTAATCCTTTGTTCTGGGTAGATGCAGTTAGGGTGAGAGACTGTGGGGTGATAATTTATTTATTTATTCATTGCCATACAGCATGGGATAGGCCCTTCCCCCTTTCGAGCCACACCACCCAGCTATCCCCCAATTTAACCCTACCCTAATCACGGGACAAATTACAATGACTAATTAACCTACCAATCGGTCTTTTGACAGTGGAAAGAAACCAGAGATCCCAGAGGTAGTCCCCATCATCACAGGGAGAACATACAAACTACATACAGTGGTAGGAATTGAACCTGGGTCACCTGTACTGTAAAATGTTGTGTTAACCACTACGCTACTGTGCTGCCCCAGATCAGGATTGATCTGAGCATGTATTTGACTGAGCAAGGCAAATGAGTTGCACTGATGGGTAAATAATAATTGCAAGATTCAGTCATAGTTATGCCTTAAATGATGACTTCTTTGGATAAGAGGAGCATGCAGTTACAATATATTTAACCCCAGTAACGTTGCAAGAGAGAGTGGGTTTAAACTTCCTTACTTAGTATTACTATCAACCGTGGACAATCATCACACACAAAATGCTGGAGAAACTTAGCAGGCCAGGCAGCATCAATGGAAAAGCGTCTAGTCGATGTTTCGTGCTGAGACCTTCATCAGGACTGTAAAGAAAAGGTGATGCATCAGAATAAGAAAGTGGGAGGAGGGGAGGGACTACAAGGTGATAGGTGAATCCAGAAGGGGCAGAGGGGGTTGAAGTAAAGACCTGGGAAGTTGATTGGTGAAAGAGATACTGGGCTGGAGAAGGGGGAATCTGATGGGAGAGGACAGACAGCCATGGAAGAAAGAAACTGCTGACTCACTCTTGAATAAAATTATTTGTTCAGAAAAGCTGTAAACTTAGCCATCGATGTGTCTCCCAGTGGAAAATGGGATCTTGAATAGTGATTAGGTAAAGCCAACAATGGGCAACCACAATACCATCAGCAGGATGTTAACCTCCAGCTCCTTGAAGAGTTAAAGTCTGTCATTTTAATGATTGTTCCAGACTACAATTAGAATTCATTACTTAACAGAATCTGTCTCATAACATAATTATCAGCGAGTGAAATAATCAGCGTGCCTATCAGTTTTATAAAGGTAATTATACATCATCATTCTTTACTCGTTCACATGGTATGTAACAGCTGCAGTCGCCCTGGCCAAGCCTGTCATTTTGATGTGAATGGCTCTTTGTTTTATGTCACGATTACGTAAACATTAGACTTCAGTACTTTTGGCAGAGATTTGTCTTTTTCATTTTAGGAGTGGAATCTCTTGGGGATTTATAAACCCAATGAATATTTTTAATCTGTACTGAAGCATCATCACACATGCAGACTCTTTGTGTGGCTTAGCAGGGCAAATCTCTTCCCCTTTGGATCAGTTGAAATTAATTGGGAGTCACTCCCCCACATCTCCATGAAATCACTCATACGGTAACTTTAACAAAGATCTTAGAGGAGAAAAGACCTTTTAATTCTGGCTCCCCCACCCCCACCTTTCCAGCTCTGTTGAAGGGTCTTGACCAGAAATGTCAACAGCTCATTCCTCCCCATAGATACTGACCTGCTCAGTTCCTCTAGAACTTTGCATGTGTTCCTCATGATTTCCAGCACCTGCAGAATCTTAAGTGTTTAAGAAAAGATAAATTGTGAGTCCTTTGAACTAATGAATTGTCTGTGCCCAGAGAGAAGATGCAACAAAATCTGAAAACAAAATACTGTTTGTGAAAATAGAAGCCTACTAAAAATGTTCAACAGGCAAAAGACATCAGTATAGAGGAGCATAACAATCAGTAAGGCCCAGGTAGAATGGACATATTACTTAGACTAGGACCAGCCTCAGAATAGAAGGAGTTTCCTTTAGAGCAGAGATGAGGAGGAATTTGTTTAGCCAGAGGGTGGCAAATCTGTGGAGTTCATCACCAGTAATGGAGGCCAAGTCATTGGGGTTACTTAAAGCAGAGGCTGATGGATTCTTGATTACCAAGGGTGCCAATGGGTATGGGGAAAAGGCAGGAGAATAGAATCAGGAGGGGACAGTAAATCAAAATGATAGAATAGCAGAGCAGACTCGATGGGCCAAATGGCCTAATTCTGCTCCTATGTCTTATGTTCTGGGCTGAGTGGGCTGAGTGGGCTGTAAGGGCTGTTTCTGTGCTGAGTTGCTCAAGGACTAGGACTCAGTGCATTTCTGTACTTCTCTCTCCATTGATTCTCTCTGTTCTGCCGAGTATCTCTGACATCTGTGGCTTTAATTACAGCACTCTTCAGGCTAAAGCCAGGTGTTACAACCTACATTCAGTGCTTAAGACTGACTGTATAAGGGGGACATTGAAGGAGATGTTAACCTTGATATGTGACCAGCTGTTCTAGATCACCCAGGTAGGGTGAATCTTGTGTAAAAATAAAAATAAGCTCCACCCATAGGAAACTTTCTGAACTTCCTCCTACAACTCACTGCATATGCACAAGGGATTCTGCAGAGGCCAAAGTAATCCAGAGCAACGTGCTAGTAAAGCTTGGGAGTTCCGGAGTTCAGAGTTCAATGTTCAATTCCAGCACTGTCTGTATGGAGATTGAACACTCTCCCTGTGACTGCCTGGGTTTCCTCTGGGTGCTCCAGTTTACTCCCACAGTTCAAAGGTGTGTAAGTTAATCGGTCACTGTAAATTTTCCTGTGATTAGGCTAGTGTTAAATAAGTAGGTGAGGCTCCTTGCACTGGAAAGGATTGTTCCATGCTGTCAATCTAAATTTTAAAAAATATAAATGAAATAACAAAATGCTGGAGGAACTCAGCAGATCAGACAGCATCTATTGAAAGGAATAAAGAGTTGATGTTTTATGCCAAGACGCTTCATCAGGACTGGAAAGGGAAGGGAGAGAAGCCAGATCCTTCTGCTGAGTTCAGATGAAGAATCTCGGTTTAAAACATTGACGTTGACTATTTATTCCTTTCAATAGATGCTGTCTGACCCGTTAAGTTTCTTCAGCATTTTGTGTGTGTGCTACTCACTTCCTATGGCTGATCCTTCCTAGACCCAGGATGAACCCCAGATCTGGTCTAATTATTCTGCCAATGTGACAGGTCGCTATTCCAGTGTAATTGCACTGCAGCCTGTGCAGGAGGATTGCATCTTCTAATGACTTGATACTTTCAGATTTTTTTTTATCTCAACATCTTACTCGCAACTCTGAACTATACTGAGCCAGATTGAAAAATTGCATCACCATGGTAACCTAATAGTTGAAGAATAAAAAAGCAGTTCTTTCATCATCAGCGCAGAACAAGATTCAGAACATGACACATATGTAATTTTTGCTGTGAATGTGTGACACACATAAATAATAGAAAAATATTAATTGAAAATCAATTCACAATTTACAGTATTAAGTTCACGGCAATGCAACGTAACTGCGGATAAGAAATTATTGTGATTTTTAAAAATATGGCAGTTATCTGGTGTAATTTTTCAATCAGTGCATTAATTTATTTTAACAACCTATTTTTTTACAATGTTCCTTCCTCCTGTGGTCCCTTCTCACACCTGCCAGTCCTTTTCCTGCTGATTCATGGTGGTACCTCTGAACTTTCACACATCTTTGAAGAAAAGGGCATTTTTATACAATCTGGTGTTGCCCAACTCAGGATCTGTCACTGTGGAGAGTTATTGTTCCGGATTTTTTCCCTTTCTATGATGTTAACCTCAGCAGAAGAGCATTAGAAGCAGCAGAGGCTTTGCAACCCTCCAGCCCGACGCGCTGCTCATTATAATTACAACTGATCTGATCTTTGAGCTCAACTCCAATTTCCCGTCCAATCCCCATAATCCGCGATTCCCTTGGAGTCTGGAAATCCACGTGTTTTAAGCCTGTATATATTGACAACAATCGAAAGCTCTCTGAGGTAGAAAATCCTAAAGTTTCAAAATCCTCTGAGTGAAGAATCTCAAGCCTTAAATGACTGAACTTTTATCCTGAGAATTTGGCCCTTTGTTTAACTGTCTCCGCAGGAGAAACGTGCACCCTGTCAAGTCCTCTCTGGACCTTGTACTGTAATTTAAAGTGAATTTCTCTCATTCTGTTATAGTCCAGAGAATAGAAACCCATTATGCTCAGTATTGCCTTCTTAAAACAACCCTCACCTCTGATATCAATCAAATGAATGTTATCTCCAATACCTCCAGTGAAAATATACTGTACATTTCCTTAAATTAGACCAAAACCATGTGTAATACACCAGGTGTGGTCTTGCTAAAGCTCTGTACACTTTGGTAAGGCTTACCTACTATTGTATTTATTACCTTTGCGAGGAATCAGAATCCAGTTTAATATCACCGACATTTGTCATGAAATTTGTTGGCTTTGCACAACAATGCAATGCAATACATGATAAAAGAAAAAATGTGAATTACAATAAATATAGATATATTGAACATTTAAGTTAAATAAATAGAAATAATAAAAGTAGTGAGGTAGTGTTCATGGGTTCAAATGTCCATTCAAAAATTGGACAGCAGAGAATGAAGAAGCTGTTCCTCAATCACTGAGTGTGTGCCTTCAGGCTTCTGTACCTCCTTCCTGATGGTAGCAATGAGAACGAGCCATGACCTGGGTGATGGGGATCCTTAATGATGGATGCTGCCTTTTTGAGGCATCGTGCTTTGAAGATGTCCTGGATACTATGGAGGCTAGTACCCATGATGCAGCTGACTATGTTTACAACCCTTTGAAGCTTATTTTGATCCTGTGCAGTAGCCACTCCCCCCATACCAGTCAATGATGCAGCCAGTTAGAATGCTTTCCGTGGTACATCCGCAGAAAATTATGAATGTATTTGGTGACATACCAAATTTCCTTAAACTTCTGAAAATAGCCATTATCATACCTCCTTTATAGCTCCATCAATATGTTGGGTACAGGATAGATCCTCTGAAATATTGACACCCAGGAGCTTGAAATTGCTCACTCTTGCCACTTCTGATTTGTCTATAAGGACTGGTGTGTGTTCCCTCGTCTTACCCTTTTTAAAGCCCACAGTCAGCTCTTTGGTCTTACTGACATCGAGTGCGAGGTTGTTGCTGCAGCACCACCCAAGTAGTTGATATATCTTACTCCTGTACACTCAACAATCCATTTGTAATTTTAATCATTTGCTGAAGCGTATGCTGATATTTGATTTCTTTGTGTGGACACTCAGATCTATCTGAATCGAGCCATTAATAACCTCAAACCATTAAAACCAACTCTTAATAGTGTCACCTTTCTAATTTGCCTCTAAAATTGGATCCCCATCCACCTCTTCTCCTGTCTATTTATGTAAGGTACATATTTCCCTATGAAAACACAAAATGTTCTCCCCATAATGCAATTATCGTAAAACACATTGTGTTCTCCATCTACATACCTTTGTATAAGTAATGAACTTGGATCTATTGTCTCTTCACCCAAGTCTTTGACCTGGAGACTCAATACTGATCCAAACCACTCTAGTGATTATAGTTTACCAATTATCCCCTTTATTTTCTGTCTATTAACCAATCTCTTATAGTAATGCATTATTCACAACCCTATGAGTCCTGTCAGGAGTGGTCACTTTAATATAACACCTTAGATAGTGTAGTTTAGAAATTCAAATCAACAACATTGTCTCATCTTATTTTATCTAGTCAATTAGTTCTGCCCTCAAATAATTCTGTTAAGTTTGTTAATAAAACTTTTTGTAAAATCATATCATGGTTTTCTAAAGTACTCTTTTATTGCTTCCTCATTAATGAACCCCAGTATTTTCTTGTCTACAGATGTTTGGTTTTGAAAGCTTGCTGTTTCCCATTTTGATGTTCACCTGTTGAATTCAATATTATATTTAAGGCTTGATAATACACTGGAACATTTGCAGTGACGTGGGAGCTTTAGAATCTGACACCCAGTGTAAGAGGCAGACCATCAGAATGGCAAATTCCAGCCGTTGGTTGATGACCTTATTTTCTTCCTACTGTTTGTCCTCCTGGACTTTTGCACCTTGGTTAGCTATCATTAGTTGTATGTTCCAACACTCTCCACCTTGAAGACAGATTTAAGATACTTATTTAAGCAGGGGTTCCCTACCATTAATCGAGGGGTTTGTGGACCTCAGGTTGTGAGCCCCGAATTTAAAGTGCTTTCCATTTCTTATCCTTGGTATTAATTCCCTATTCTCAGCTTTTATGAGGTCAACAGTTATTTTCATATTCTCTTCCTCTTTCTGCATTATAAAAGGTTTGCAATTTGTTATATTTCTTGCTAATTTATGCAGAGACCCCATTTTCTTCTTTTATTTTTAATCATCATATATATGTTTACAAAATGCTCTCAATATGTTGGCTTACTTCTAAATTTTGCAAATTAAAGTAATTTTCATTTTGCCGAATATCATCCTTACCTTCTCTGGCTATGTAGATAGATAATTGTTTTTAGTGGAGTGTTTATTTTATGAATTGGATGTATATCCTGGAATGTTCAATTCCCAGCCTCCTTCACATTACGAGCATGTCTTTACAATTCTTATTAGATCAAGATCAGTTATTTCAGTTAGTGCATGAAATGTATCTATCTTTTGTTATGAATGCCATGTGGATTCAGATAATGATCCTTTAATTGTAACACATTAGTATTTCCCAACTTTGAGTTCACTTTCTGCTCCACTATGGTGTGCTTTGTCTCTTCCTGTCACATGCTGAGATAATTACCCATGTTGCCTCCCTGCACTATTACCTTGTCCTTTCCATTCATTTTTCCAAGTTTATCACCTTAAACTTTCCTATTAATTTAGTTCAAAGCCTTATCTGGGTTGTTAGTTAAATGAAATACAGCCTGACACAAGTGAAACATTTCTCTAAGGAATAGCTCCCACTCTTTTCGCAGAAACACTTGAAGCAAACTGGGTTTCTCTCCTGCCACTCTCTGGTTCATGCATTTAGCTCTCTAATCTTGTGTCAATTTGCATACAGTACTCCTGAAAGAGTAATCTGAATATTGTTACCCTTGTGATTCTTCTTGTTGATATAGACCCTAACTCCTGGTATTCCATCTGGAAGAACCCGTGTCTTAGTTCTGCCCAAGTTGTAGCCAGAAACATGCATGATGGCAATTTAGCCAGAATTTCCCTACTCCAAGTTTACCTACAGTTTTGAGAAGATGTCCTTAACCATTACGTCAACTACGCATAATTCATTCTTTTCGATTCAGCTCTTGGCTACTTTTCAAAATGACTATATTGACCCCTTGTGTCTACCATATTTCTTTTCATGTCCTACCAAGCCCATGAGTACTTTGCAAAACCAGAGTGATTTTGAAGACTCTTCTATCTGTTCTATATCCATTTCATGTAATGTAGACAACAAGATTAAAGCTTTAGTCTCCGGCTTCACTACTGTCTATATTCCGGCTTGACTTACAGTGAGACAGTGAAAACCACTGTAGAGACATAAAGTCAAAGAGCACTGCACAACTTTGCCCCATCTAGTCCATGATGAGCTATTATTCTGCTAGTCCCTGGACCACTGCCCTCCATACCCTCCCATTCATGTACTTCTCTTAAATGTTGAAGTCATCCCCACATCCACCACCTCCCGGGCAGCTCATTCCACACACTCACCGCCCTCTGAGTAAGTACTTCACCTTTCACTCTTAACCCCACAGCCTCTACTTTTAATCTCATCCAACCTCAGTGGAAAAAGCCTGCTTGCATTTATCCTATCTGTACCCCTCATAATTTTGTGTACCTCTGTCAAATCTCCCTTCATTCTCCTGTGGTCCAGAGAATAATCTTCTAACCTTTTCAACCTTTCCCTATAACTCAGGTCCTCATAGTTATAACGTGATGGTGCTAGGGACTGAATATTCTGAAATATTTATCTCTTTGAGGGTATTACTCTGATAACAAAGGATAATATATGGATAGTAATAAGAAAGGACCTTCAATGAGAAGATCAAAAAGTAACATCAGTTGTAAAGAGGTTAGGATTATCAAGGAGCAGAATTAAAACCAGTGTCCATTTTATTAGGTACACCTTGTTAATGCAAATATCTGATCAGCCAATCATGTGGCAACAACTCAATGCATAGAAGCATGCAGACATGGTCAAGGGGTTCTCTTTCCACCCTCTCTTTCCCATCAAACTTAAATGCTTGGTGTGCTCTGGAGTTTTTGCACTCTGTTCAATCTGTACTCTGCTGGATCAACTCAATAAACCGAGCAGCATCTGTGCGGGAAGGTACCTTAACAACTACCAGCCCTAAATCAGTGTTTTGATCTGAAATATTCCATAACAGACACTGCAGATTACCCCAGCAGATTGTTTGTTGTCCCACATTAAAGAAACTGCAGTCTCTCATGACTCCTCTCCTCTGTTTAAGTTATGCATTGAACAAAAGGAAACAAAGAGATGGTGATTTCTGAAGCACGGGTCTTCCCAAGGTCAATTGCTGTGAGGCTACAGTTTAAGGGGGATGTTTACCATCCAGCAGCTATGATGGCTGAATTTTGGGTTTGGAGTTAAAGATCAACATATGTTTATTATCAAAGAATGTATAAATTATACAACCTTGAGATTTGTCTGCTTGCAAGCATCCACAATGTAAGAAACCCAAAAGAACCCAACTAAATAAAACATAAAGACCAACCCTCAATGCGCACAGAGAAGGGGGAATAAAACGGAAATCATATGATGCAGGAAGATTGTTTCTGATGTTGGGGAAGTCCAGAATGAGGGGTCACAGTTTGAGGATAAAGGGGAAGCCTTTTAGGACTAAGATGAGGAAAAACTTCTTCACACAGAGAGTGGTGAATCTGTGGAATTCTCTGCCACAGGAAACAGTTGAGGCCGGTTCATTGGCTATATTTAAGAGGAAGTTAGATATGGCCCTTGTGGCTAAAGGGATCAGGGGTATGGAGAGAAAGCAGGTACAGGGTTCTGAGTTGGATGATCAGCCATGATCGTACTGAATGGCGGTGCAGGTTCGAAGGGCCGAATAGCCTACTCCTGCACCTATTTTCTATGTTTCTATGTTTCTATCATGCAAACAATAGAAGCGAGCAATGGCAACAACATTCTGAACCACACTGAGTCCTCAGATCAAAATCCCCGGAGCACCTCAGAGTAGGCCCAAAGCCTCAGTCTCAGTTCATCATATTAGTGGGACAAATTGCTGCCAAGTTTTGTAGACATGAAGTACAGCAGCGGGAGCAAATTCGCAGCCTGAGCATCACAGGAAGAGGAGTGAACATCACAAGAGAGTGAGCAAAATTGGCCCGACCCCCGCTTCCAGTCTCGACACCCTGCCTTTCCAGTCTATCTGGGCCAGCATTTAAGTTACTCAAACAGTGGATCACAGTATTGTTAAAATATTTTAAAAATGTGGATCCTTTATATTTACATTCTTGGCTCATGAAGAAAGCATAAGACTCTTCATCTCACCAAAGCCACCTTACTCTTTAACACCGTTCTAGGAGATCTCACTTGCAATCTGTAAATTCACTTCAAAGAGTGAACGGTGAAAATCTTCAGTCAACATGGAGTGGTGACTATGAACCTTTGCCTCTCCTGAGCTGCGTTTACTCATCAGCCCATTTATTTTATCCAAACTGAATACTATCACCTCCATGGCTTTTAGTTTTTAACAGGTTCCTAAATGTGACTGTGTGCTTGATTGTAGCTAAGAATTCAGTGGGGAATTGTAATATTTTGTATCTTACAATAATTCAATTCAAAACTTATATGTAGCATGCACTTTCATTTTAATTTGTCAAGTTTGTAAATCAAATTAAGTATATGAAGTGGGGTATACAAATTCTATTCTTGGTGTCAACAATCATTCAATTAGTTATTTTTTAGTTCTGAGTTATTAGATTACTTAAAAAAATGTAGGTTGTTTCGTACAACCTCTAGAGCATAGGGCTTAGAAGAGTACAGCACAGGATCAGGACATTCAGCCCACAATGTTATGCCAACCTGGCTACAAAGTGAATCCAAATACTAATCCCACCTACCTACACAATGACCATATCCCTCCATCTTCCTTGCAGCCATGTGCCTATCCAAACGTCACTTAAAAGCCTCTAATGTATTTGCCTTTATCACCATACCAGGCATCCACAACTCTCTGAATAAAAACCTTACCTCTCAGATCTCCCTTGAAACCTACCCCCTCTCACCTTCAATGCATGCCCTCTGGTATCAGACATTTATTTATCTGTTCTCAGAATAACATCTTTTTGATCACAATGTGCTGCTCTATTTTTCAGTGTTGTTTACAAAATTCTGTTGCATTCATTACAGTGATAATACCTACTGGTAAGAAATGCAGGAAATGTTTTGACTCTCAAATGTACTTCAGCTGTAATCTTATCATAACTGACCAGAAATGACCATTTTTTCTTCTTTATATTTGCAGATGAACAGGCCGATCCAGGTGAAGCCAGCGGACAGTGAGAGCAGAGGAGGTAGTTGTCTTTGTTGCTCCAAGTTTTGCTGGTGAATGTAGTCAGTTGGTTATTGCTCTGCTTTGGAGGCAAGGCTCCATCAGACCAGATGCAGGGTTGAGAACCTTTGCAATTTATTTTCGCTAAAAGCATAGGTCTTGGTTCCATGGCAGCACAGATTTTCATTTAAAATTGCAGTGGCTTTTTTTCAGTGCATTAATTGTCAATTTAGTTTTGTGTGTTGAATAACTGAATCATTTATTCAAAAACTTTGCATATTGAGATAGGCTTAGTAGTCTGGTGAATGGATGACTAAAATTTAGATGAAAATGGTATTGAAATAAATTCAAATCACAAGATTGAAGTATGTTTTCTAGTGCCACGTTGCCTGCATTGTTATACCCAATGCATTCCTTCTAAGTTTAATGGAGAGCAATATTCTTTGACTAAAATCTATAAAGGATGTATTGTGCCAGAAAATGTGTTCCACTAATCTGGATTCACTTCTTATGCTATGATCCACTTACCCTCAGGGCTGAGGTGTTGAGAAACTTTTTCACTGGCCCATTGACAGATGACAGTGATTCTTCACTCAGTGAAAGGACCCAACAGAGAAATGCCCCTATACCCTTTGACACCTGTAGCTGTTGGCTGGCTTTTGCTGCGTGATTTAATTGTTTTAAAATATCCCCAACATCTAGCGAATGAAGAACTATTAAAATTGTAATAAATAATTTAAAATTGACAATTTTAAAATGAAGCTAACAAAAACTACAGAAAGATGTATAATGATTAAATACATTGAAATGATGTAAAGTATTCTTTTATTAAGTAACTAAGTTTGCCATTTGCCTTCTAATCCTTTGTGATAAAATCCCTGTTGAAGTCACTGGGTTATCAGATCCAGGTTTCCCCAAGTGTACTACTTCAATGGCATCCTTCAAATTAATGCCAGCAGCTGGACTGGGCTTTGCCGCTGGGCACCTGGAATTTTGTCAGAAAATCCTGAACCTCTGCATTGCATATTATAATCACGTAGCTGATTAAGAAACTGCCCAGAAGGCAATGGAAAACCACTTCTGCAGAGAAATTTGCCAAGAACAATTATGGTTACAGACCATAATTGCCCACGTCATATGACACAGCACATAATGATGATGATGTTTATCTCAGTGGCGTCAGATCAACTGGTTCAGCAAGCAGAAGTTAGTAGGATCTGCACCATTAAATAAAATTAGCAAAGAGAACAAAATATTCTGCAAAATGGCAGAATTCAGCCGAGATATTGAAGGAGTTTGAGACATGCATGGCTACCAAGTTTTTGAAAAGTTTATTTCAAGATTCTTAAAGCATTTGTATTGCATTCATGAAAGTTTGTATAAAGTAAGCAAAGTTGACATCAGAGTTTGTGCCTGAGTTCTCAAATCATCTTATCATACCTTCTCCATCCAAGCTATTTACTCCATAGGTTAAAATGAAAATAGGACATTAAATTACAGGATGTAGTTGTGGGAATAAGTTCAAATGGTGACTTCATTTCAGTTATGGTCTGTATGTATATTGCTAAGTTATTGTTAGGTCTACATATGTTACTACTTTGGAGTCCAGCAGAGTAGACTACAATTTGAGGCTTCACCCACAAAGTCATCTTACAATCTGATGTCTTGCGTCCTTGTATATTGTATTTTATTTACAATATTTTACCAAGAGTTCAGTATGTTTTACTGCTTGCTGAAGTGTGATATACATGTTGTCTCAAAAAGCCTAGAAGCTGTGTGTTTGCAACAGGACAGGCAGGATTGTGCTTGATCAAGCCCAATGGCTTCCCAGGCTATTCTTGGATGCACTTGCATTTCTGACCCTGTGGATCTAATTGCCTTTCTACTGCAGTCACTTATCTGAACAAGCTGTGCTGTGGCCTGTGCTGTGGATCCTGAATACTCCCACAACTGTGCCTGATAACAAGAGATACTTAAAACTGGTTCGTAGGTCTTTGATTCGGTTTTCAATACCTCTTGTCATTAGCTATAGTAAGAGATGTCAAAAATGTTTGAGAAATTTAAAAACACAATATTTTTCTTTCGACATCTTTAAGTGCAAGAAACTGATTAAGAACATTGTGTGTAAGTAAAATTTAAAAGAATAGAATACTACATTTCGCTTTTCGGTTCAGATCAGCAGCCCATTCAAAGGCAGGTGGCCATGCCACATATGTCAGTCACCCATTCCTATATTAAAGTTGAGGTGGTTGATACCTTGAAAATCAGCGCTCAGTTCAGGACAGTTATGCTGGCTCAAGGTAAGATGCATCAAACTCTCAGCTTATTCCAGGCTCACTCTGAATTGACTTTTGAACGGCAGCTGGATGAAAATGAACAATATTTTTTATAGCATACCTATGTCCAATTAATACATACAATATTTTTGGAGGACATACTTTCTCCTCCTTCCAACCTTGGTCCTGAATTACCATAGGAATAAAATCCTACATAGTGTGCATTGGCAGTGCTGGAAATAGTTACTGCCATATAACCTTCCTGATTCATTAGAGTCTTGGTAAATGGACCGACTGAAGAAAATGCTTAAAATTAAAATTTGTTGCATTCTGGTACAACACACAAAGGGCTGGAAGAACTCAGCAGGCCAGGCAGCATCTATGGGGAGAAAAAGATAGTTGACATTTCAGATGAAGGCCCTTCATCTGGTCTCAACACAAAACATCAGCTGTCATCATAGATGCCTCTCGACCCGTCGAGTTCATTCAGTGCTTTGTTACTCCAGATTCCAACATCTGTAGTCTCTTTTGTGCCCAGTATGCTGTGATCTATATTTTTAAGGGTATGGTGAAATCAGTTACTAAAATTCCCAAAGACGGTTAGCAAGGTGATTCAACTGAGAGAAACAGACAAAGAGCATTAAAGATTGTATGACCTATCCAAATATCGGTGCAGAATAACATTGGTGTCAAATAGGCTTTGTTGTGAAGAGGGCTTCCTTAAGCTAACTGATCAGGGCTTTACAGTGCACAACTCTTTAATATATTATCGGAAAGCCTGATCCTAAGCTACAGTACATTAATGAAAGTTAATTAGTCCCCAAAATATTGATTACATGTAAGGGCAAGAAATCACCTGCTGTAGCTAATGTTTAATGCTTTAACTAATTAGTGAATGTTTTAATATGTTCTTAATTAACTTCATTTCTACTTTAGTAATTTTCTGTTACTTTTAATTATTTTTAGTGCTCTTAATAGTCTTTACATACTGTATGTCTGAATATAGACATTAAAAAAGACATGCTTCTCTGGGAGGTGAGGCTCAACTCAGCTTTGCTTCACATTAGTGTGCATTGGGGCTGTTTCTAAGGTCTAATTGCAGCTATGGCCCCACTGAACCTAACTATCCAATTCCCATTGAAGGAGAGGGTCGGTGAGGAGGTTCTCTGACCCTAGCCTAAGTAAGCATGCCCAATAATATTGAATGGCAGCCCATTTGATGTGGTTAAGCATAAGCTCTCATTATTGCTATTCCTTCCTATGATGCTGTAATCAAATCACAGATCCATTGTGCCGCAATATATACCCTTCAATGCTTATATTTTGTTATGAATTTTATTGACTATTGGAATTATTTTCTCTGCTTTTATTTATTGAGGAAATCTTGAAAGATCACATCTATAATACTAGATTAAGACTGGAAAGAATAAAAATAAATTTAGGTGATCTCAGTGTTGATTGGAAAATCCTTGCAAAGGTTCAAAGATGAAAAGATTTAATTTGGGTCCATTTGGAGAATGATACAGGAAGAGAAAATTGGAGTAGAAGAACATTATTGGGTGTCATTCATTCTTCAAATTCTTTTTGTGTGGATGTCTGCAAAGGGTAAGAATTTCAGGTTGTGTACTGTATACTTTCTCTGATATCAAACTGAGACATTCGAACCATTTGAGCAGTTAACTGAATGCTGGAGTATTTGGGCCCATTTCAGTCACCATCTAGTATTCAGTTCACTGACTCCAATGAAGCTGAACATTGGGAGAACGGAAACACGGAGAAGCCAGCTGTTACAAACAGAGCAAAGGCTCCCTTCTACCTCAGTGAACGTAGTCGCAGGCCACATGGGTGGAACTAGAAAGCAAAGTTCAAAGGTACTGATCAAAGTTTGATTAAATGCTAGTACAAAGAGTGCAGTTCAGTGTGTTAGCACTTTTGAGAGAACTGATTTAATGCTACCAGTTACTCTCTGTGGTATATGATGCCATGGATCATTAGACTATAATGATGATATCACTATAACTGCTTAGTCATTGCTCAATGTACTTCAGTGCTACTTTCAACTGTCATTAGTACAGATTCCTTTTTACTGCGGCCATTATATAGCACCAAAATTATGAGTCTTGGGAAGAGACTAAAAGGTCATCATTTAATCTCTTTTATCACATAATCCAATCCAATTAATGACAATGCCACCATTTTACATGGGTTTTAAGGATGTTTTATACAGATAATTACATACTTGAAATACCAAAAATTGAGCAACAGAAAATTGCATATATTCAAAGATTCAAAGTAAATTTATAATATATGCAGTATACATACCTGAGACAGACGCAATACAAAGAAACCATGGAACATCAACCCCTCCACAACCCCCCCCACATAAAAAAATTACGCCAACAGCAGCAACAAAGAAAACAAGCAAAAAACACATTGCAGTAAGCAATTAGATCATGCATTTTAAATATTGTAATTGGCTGCCCAGTTGACACAGTTCCCACTGGGAGTTTGAATTGTCATTTGAATTTGTAAGTGGTAGAAGAGTCCTCTGACTGAACAACATATATCGTGATCTTGCATGCAAGTTGTGGTTCAACCCTCTGTCCATCACTACACGGTAGCATAGTAGCTAGCACTTTGTTCTACAGTACCACCAATCCAGGTTCAATTCCTGTCACTGTCTGTAAGGAATTTGTATATTCTCCCCATGACTGACTGAGTTTCCTCTGGGTGCTCAGGTTTCCTCCCACAGTCCAAAGACATACTGGTTGGTAGGTAAATTGATCATTATAAATTGTCCCATGATTAAGCTAGGGTTAAATTGGGATTTGCTGGACAGCATGGCTCGAAGGGCCAGAAGGCCCTGTATCTCAATAAATAACTCTACCATAATATCAAGCCTTCCTTTATCACAGGTATCAGCTTACTGACATACTTTGATGCTCTTTCTTCAAATATTTGCTTTGTTTTATTTACTCCTAGCAATGCAACACCATCAGGGAGGATGAGAAAAATCTCTGTTTTGAGAAAGATGGAACTGCACCAGAGAAGATTGACTGTATCCCTGACCCATTTATTCAAAATATATCCCATAATGAATTCATGGAATTATAGGTCACAATTTGTGAAGCGAAGACTTTTTTACTGTATATTTTCAGTGTAACTAAGTTTATGAAAAGCTATCAGACCATCTTACTTTTTCAAAAATAAAACCTGAAACCATTGTTCTATATGTAATACATAGTACAGGTTGAATAGTTTGCCTCAATTTCCAAATGGTAGTGCTGATAGAACATTTAAATAAAATCAAAACTCTTCATATCATGAAATCACTATAATAAAAAACACTTATCAATTAGTTAGATCAGATCTCTGCCCATGAATTTTCTATTTGATTATGCGGCTCCCCAAGTGTAAAGTAAGTATCACCTGCCTTTCTTGAGTTTGATTGGCATACATATTAGTCATTTCAGAGAGCATTCATGAGTTGAGCCTGGTTCAAAGTCAAAGTCGAGTTTATTATCATATTCGCAAGTACATGTATGAATAGGTGCAATAAAAAAACTTACTTGTAGCTGTATCACAGGCACGTAACTTCAAGGGCTATACAAGCTGTAAAGGTAACTTAAAACCACATGGTTAGTATATTTCATTGCTTTAAAGTTATTTTTTTAATTAAACACTGTTGGTGGAATTAATTTCTGCTCTGAATTTGGATATGAACACATTTTGAGTTGGTTAAACAGCAAAATACAATGGCTCATTCCCTTGAAATACTAGAGCATTGATCAGGAGTTACCGTGCAAGTTGACAGTGAATCCAGGAATGGCCATGTCCTTACTTTTAAACAGTGGTACAGCTACACTGAATATGAGGAAACTGTTGAAGAGTATGTTAATAGTAAATAGTTAATCATCCATGGTTTGTGGATGGCATCACCAAGAGTCCCACTCTAGGATACAAACAGGCTCTTCTCAGGGCAGCTCAGTGGGCTATGGAATCTCATAATTGATAAGACAAGGCCGACAGAGACCTTTCTCCAAATAGCCTTAGTAGATTAGTAAAACAGGCATGGCTATGTGGCACCTGATCATATATTTGATCCCAGAGTCCTGAGAGAGGTTGCTGAAGAGATAACAGATGCATTGGTCATGATCTTCAAGAATTACTTAATTCCAGCATGGTCCCAGAGGACTGGAAGATTGCAAATGTCATTCCACTCTTCATGAAAGGAGGAAGGCAAAATAAAGGAAATTTATAGGCCAGTTAGCCTAACCTCAGTGCTTGGGAAAGAGTTGGAGTCTACTATTAAGGATGAGATTTCAGGAGACTTGGAGACTACTGATAAAATAGACCAAAGTCAGCATGGTTTCTCTAGAGGGAAATCTTGCCTGACAAATCTGTTAGAGTTCTTTGAGGAAGCAACAAGCAGAGTGGACAAATGAGAGGCAATGGATGTCATTTACTTAGATTTTCAGAAGGCATTTTATAAGGTGCTACACACACGAGGCTGCTTAACAAGATAAAATCCTATGGCATTACAGGAAAGATACTGGCATGGTTAGAGGAATAGGTATGACAGGCAGGAGGCAGCGAGTGGGAATAAAAGGGGCCTTTACTGGTTGGCTGCCAGTTCCTCAGGGGTCAGTATTGGGACTGCTACTTTCCACATTGTTTGTCAGTGATTTGGATAATAGAATTGATGGCTTGGTGGGAAAGTTTGCAGATGATGCAAAGATAGGTGGAGGGGTAGGTAGTGCTGAGGAAGCAATGCAATTGCAGCAGGACTTAGACAAATTGGAAGAATGGGCAAGAAAGTGGCAGATGGGTGTTGGGAAATATACGATAATACGATACAAAATATACGAAATATACGATACAAAATATACATTTTGTCAAAAAGGAACAATAGGCAGACTATTATCTAAATGGGGAGAAGGTTCAAACATCGGGGTGTAGAGGGACGCGAGTCCTTATGCAAGACCTCCAGAAGGTTCATTTGCATATTGAGACTGTGGTAAAGAAGGCAACTGCAATGTTGGCAATTATTTCAAGGGGAATAGAATACATAAAAGCAAGCAGATAATGCTAGGCCTTTAATAAGACACAAGTCAGGCTGCACTTGGAGTATTGTCAACAGTTCTGGGTCCAGTATTTCAGAAAGGATATGTTGGCATTGGAGAGAGTCCAGAGGAGGTTCACGAGGATAATTCCAGGAATGCAGGTGTTAACATATGAGGAGTGTTTGGCAGCTTTAGGACTGTACTCACTGGAAATTAGAAGAATTCATGGCGATATCATTGAAACCTACCGAACGTTGAAAGGAAAAAATAGGGTGAATGTGGAGATGCTGTTTCCTGTGGTGGGAGTTTTCATAATTAGAGGGCATAGCCTCAAAACTGAGGGGTGGCCTTTTAGAACAGAGGTAATCAAATTTTTTTTAGCCAGTGAGTAGTGAATCTGAAATGCTCTGCCACAGTCTGTGGTGGAGGCCAAGTCAGTAGGTATAGTAAAGGTGGAAGTTGATACTTTCCTGATCAGTCAGAGCATCAAAGAATATGGTGAGAAGGCTGGTGTATGGTGTTGAGTGGGATCCAGGATCAGCCATGATGGAATGGTGGAGCACTGGATGGGCTGAATGGCCTAATTCTGCTCCTATATCTTATGGTCTTATTTACAGTTAGCAATATTTTTTATTACTAGACTTTAAAAAAATACTGAAAATCCCATACTATTGTAATGGGATTAAATTTAATTCTTCTCTGGACAATTCGACTAGTATTATCAATATTCCCTGGTATTCCAAGTTCATGAATTTAAACAGTTCTAAATCCATAGGAGTTAAATACTGAAAAGTTTTAGCACAGGTATTGAATTGCCCGTTGATTGTACTTGATTCTACTTTAACCTAGTGAGATCCATGAGTTCTTCCCTGCAAGCCCCAGCCTTCATTTGGGACCAACAGCTGACAGGTTGGCCAGAGATGACTGAAGCTAGTGGCTTATATCTTATTTCAGAGCAGACTGCTTTATCTTCTTCCATATTTATTGCTTGCTGCGCTGGATTCTTTTGAGCTTTTGAAAAACTAAATTACGCATTCACAATTTTATACTTGTCTCTACCCAAACCTGAAGCATGCAGATTTTTGAACAAACATAAAGTTTATTTTCCAAATGACGTAGAGATCTGTCAGACTGATCACTGTCATATCTTTCAGCTTGGATATGGGTGAAATATATTTGAATAGAAGCTATTCAGCTACCATTTATATTTTGTCCAAAATTTCACTAATCTTATCAAAAGTTGCAAGTTAAGGAAAATATACCTTACATTTCAACTCTGCACAGCATTTTCAATTTATTAAAAGGAAACCTGGCAAACATTGAGCTTTTTCCGTGCTTATTGTGAATTCACACAATATTAAATTGATTTGCAAACTAACTCCTGCTTTGTTATTGTCAAATGGAGACTCAAGTCTATATTGTTGCACCTGCCTCGCCAACCTTCATTGTTCACTGGTCAGAGTGCAGAATGTATCCTGTGGAGTAAAGCAAATTGTGTTGTTATTTATTTATTTATTGAGGTAAATAGTGGAATAGGTTCTTCTGGCTCTTCGAGCTGTGCCACCCCGCAATCCCCAATTTAATCCAAGAGTAATCACGGGACAGTTTACAATTAACAGGTATGTCTTCGGACTGTGGGAGGAAACCAGAGCCATGGAGGAAATCCACACAGTCAGGGGGAGAACATACAAACTCCTTACTGTCAGCAATGGAAATTGAACCAGGGTGGCTGGTACTTTAAAGCGTAGCACTCATCGCTACGCTACCCTGTCGCCACTACACTTCCATGGAGGAATGAATTCTTTTGTCCTGTCATGTCTGCTGGTGTAGTCCGTCATCTTTAATAACTTTTCTGAAGTTAATAGGCATTAGCCTAAAGAGTGTAAGGCTTGCTTCAATCTTCACACTTGATCTGACGCTCATTGATAGTAGATGTAAGGTGTTAGATCAGGATCCAGTTAAAGGATATTACTTAGGAAAATGGTAGCCTGAAACCCATGATGTGATTCTGAAATCAGAGGCGAGATTTGTTTCCCCTAGCAAATGAAACATTCAAAGCAAATGCTTTCCTCTTGGTCATGAAGTAATCTTTTACTCTGTGCTTCATTAAGCTTTGATGAATGGGGTGCTGAAAAATTATTTCTTTTCAACTGACAATGGAGAAATGATAACCAGCATGAAGCCATGTTAGCTGGAAATCCCTGACCCTTGCAGAATATACAAATCTACATTGCAAATTACTATCTTAAAAATATCTTATTGTGGGTATTCTGCATTGATTCAGAGAAACCATTGGAAAAAATGTGCTTGCCATAGACTCATCCTTTACTATAATTAAAGATAAAAGATGAAAGAACATTGGAAAATTATCTGTCTAGAATATCAAATCATTATAAACGTACAGTGAGTTAACAAGATATGTGCTTCAGTTCTTTTAACTCATGATAGAAAAGACCATTTTAGTGAAATCTTCCGTATGCTATTTAATTAACTTTGAGATAAATCAGTTCGAAGGAGGGCAACAAACAATACAACAGTTTATATTTGTGTCCAAATGTTAGGGAACAATATTTCCCTGTGTTCACTAATGATAGGAAGGACATTAGAACTTTATTTAATATTTGCTTCTCCAGTTTACTTTTATTGGCATATATATAAATGAAAATAGGAGCTTCAATATCTAAGCATGCTGCTGTTTCCAAGTATCTACGCAAGCTGTTGCTTTTAACAACAGATAATCTGTATTGATGACAGCATTAGAAGCTGGACAATTGTGCAGCAGTTTTTGATTGAAGAAGGAATTCCGATTTAAAATGTTGAAATAGGGACAGTGGAAAATGACTCAGTGAAACCTATCAGTGGATAATATATGTATATTAATCAGAATATTAAACATCAGAAATTAGTGAAATAGTTGAGAAACTTGTATTTCAAATTTAAGCAATTTTCTACAAGGAACATAATTTGATGCATTGAATTTATTGAAATTCTTCGTCAATACTGCACTTCTGTTTAGATGAAGAGTCTGCTTATCTAGGGCATGAGAGCAGCATTTAATTATTTTTTCATCCTGTTTGGAAAGAACATGTGCCTTTTTTATTGAATATTTAATCAAACTGTCCCACCAATGATCTTAGCACCTTGAATCCACTTCGCAATTCTATATGTGTAAACTGCAAATGTGCCTTCAATGCAGAACAGGTTAGAGATTTCAGCAGCAACAAAAAGATCCTGTATTAGACCCATCTAAAGGCTGCTTAATTCCAATCATTGACAGAATCTCCACCAGACCTACTTCAGGCAAACCATCGTCTCCTTCTTGAAAACACCTGAGATCCTGGAGATGCTTGAAATCCGGGGTAACATGCACAAATGCTGGAGAAACTCAGCAGGTCTGGCAGCATCTATGGAAGGGAATAAAGAGTCAAGGTCTCAGGCCAAGACCCGTCATCAGGATTTGGCCTGAAATGTCGACTCATTATTCCTTTCTATAGATGTTGCCAGACTTGGTGAGTTCCTCCAGCATTTTGTTTGTGTTACATTAGACGCAGACATATACTTGAAAGATTGCAAAGTTTAAAAAAATGATAGAAAATTGCTTCCTTTCATTTATCAATATTTTGTTTAATTGTTAAATTGGATAACTGCATGTCATGACTTAGAACTATTTTTCTGTTTGCTGTAATGGCCAATTTTCATTGGTGCTGGGATAATCATGTTTGAACAATTCCTCTTGTTTTTCGATTATGAAGTAATCAACTGTGCAAATGTTCCATTATATATTAAAATCATCAGATTACTTAAGAATACACTTTTCCACTAAACCAGGGATGAAATTTTTGGAAGGAGGTATAATGGAACCAGAAGTCAAAATATGCAGTAAAATGTCAATAATTTGGGGTAATTACCTGTTCAATTGGAATGGCTACTAAACATTATGTGGTTTTAAATCTGATCTTCCATACAATTTATTATCTTGATTAAATTCATATTATTGGAAAGGTGTGAGAGCATAGTAATTTTATCAATTTGATTACATCACAGAATAGTAAGCAATCTAAATTCATTCTGCTAGCTGAGCTTGAAATCATACAGAATTATCATTAAAATAATCTGATAAGTGTACGACAATTTCATTAAAATACTTCTAGCACACTGTGCTGTAGATCAGCTCTGCATTTTTACTCTGACTTTGAAAACAGTGTAGGTTATTCATAGTTTTAGAAGTAATGACTTTTCAGTCTACATTGTCATGTATGTGTGTATGAGAATCAAGCCTAGTTAATAGTTGAGAGCAGGATAAGCAGTTGACAAACTTTATGCACTTCTCACTCGTCCTTCCCAGCAGACGATCTTTGATTTGGCATTCATGTTATCTCTCGGTGAAGCAGCTTGATCATTGTTTAATTCTGGGTTGAATGAACAAAAAATAAAAATTTGATTTACAACATTTTCAGAAGTGGTCCACAAATCTGGTTTCAGCAGGCTTGCAAGTTATGCATCCTTTTCTTGAAATAGCAAAGCCCTTGAACACTGTTCACCTAAAACCAGCCCTGCAACGTTACCAGAAAATATGAGCTCCTAAGGATTTCTCTTCATCTTATTTGTACCGAGATCTCTGGTGTTGGCTTCACTGTTAGCTGCAGTTACTAAGGTGATTTGTATTAATAAACTGGCATTATTGCTGGTGGCATCAGTATGAATCTTGCCAGGGCTGAGTTTTCAGATGCTTCCTGTAAGGTTAAGTATGACAGCTGCTTTAAATCAAATTTAAATTGCGGTAGAGTTAACCTATGGCAGCAGAGATCAGGTGGGCTGACCTTTCACCTTTGACAGACCATGAAACAGCCACATCAAACAGCCTTACCTAAGAATGAATGTCTGGCTTCAATAGAAAGGAACATGATCCAGTCTGGCAAAGACACAGTGCCAGTCTATTTCTGAAATAGAAAGTATTCTGCAACATTTACAATTCATTATACATTTGGAAAAATGATATGCTGCTCCTTGACAATGTTTAATGGGTCTAACAAATCATGGCTCTGGGAAAAATCTCAGTGATGCCATTGTCAATAATGTCAATTCATTAATACAAATCATTACAGTCAGCAAGGAAAGGCTGAAATACAATACCGGAGACTACACCGTAAAACCAAAAAAATAGTGGAGGCATTGAAACTTGAAATCAAATTCGAATTGTACATCATTCAATAAAGCATGATGTTCTTTCACTTTGGAGTTTGTACATATTCCATCTCAACCTAAAGTCTTCTTACTCAGTTAGATCAATAAATTCTGATAATTGCTGACCATTGTGTTATTATAATATTGATTGACAGATCCATTTTTAAAACATTGTCCTTTGCTTGACTTTTCAAACAAACTATTTGTCAATGTTTCACCAACCAGCTTCTGAACCTTGCCCAGATCAGCTGAGTTTTAATGGTTTCCAAAGAAAGCTACACTTCTTGCAGCTTGGAAAGATGTAACTACTTCAGTGAAGACGTTTGGATTAGTTCCCTACTTTTTGAAGGTCATTTGGACACTTCTGCATGTTTAAGTATTTAAGTGGAGTTACCATTATTAGAATAGCTTTCTGATTTAAAATATTTGAATTGAAAAAGTATCATTGTATGTCCAAGCTGATAAAGAGGCTCTTTTTTCATCATCTTTCACTCTGTTGAGCAACAAAAGGTAGGTCACAAACACGAGAAAGTCTGCAGACGCTGGAAATCCAGAGCCACCCATACAGAACACTGGAGCAACTTGGCGTGTCAGGCAACGTCCAAGGAAAAAAGTAAACAGGCATTGTTTCAGGCCAAGACCTTCTTCAGGACTGAGAAGGAAGGGAAAAGTGTCAGAATAAAAAGCTGGGGTGGTAGAGAAAAGAGGCTACCTAGAAGATGATAGGTGAAGCCAGGTGGGTGGGAAAGGTCAAGGGCTGGAGAAGAAAGAATCTGATAGGAGAGAGGAGTGGACGACAGGAGAAAGGGAAGGAGGAGGGGACCCAGGTGGAAGAAATGTGCAGGTGAGAAGAAATAAAAGGTCAGAGTAGGGAACAAAGGAAGGAGGGGGAATTTGTTCAGTAGGTTAATGTTTTTACAGGCATCAGCTTTGCAAATAGAGAATACTATTCCATAGCAAATTGCTTTAAACGGTGTCAGTTTATCTGCAAAGGTTCCACAGAACAAAGGAATGGTGGGGGGGGGGGGAGCAGGGAGAAAGGGGTTAAATAATATTGATAAAATTAAAACAATTTTCTTCAACAAATCAAATATTATATTCCACATCTAATGTGGATGGCTGGGTCGAAGCTGATTTATCTGCCATTGTATTGGTAATGTAATGTTGTCTGAATGACCATTCCCATTGATTCCATGATTTTTTTGTTGGCCGAGGTGAAACGAACTGAATGTAAGCAACAAGGCTACACACAATGTTATGATGAATGCTGCACGTTGTAAGATTGTGTCAAAAAGTGATCTCTTTTGTTTATCGATGAAGGTCTTGGAGAATTGAACATTTCATATTCTATCCACTGACAACATTAAATTCTTCCAAGTTAACTATAACATAGATCATTCAGTGTTGGGCTCTCACTACGTTACTCTGTGTTTTACATTAAAGCACTCTCACCTGAACCAATGTGACATGTTTATTCTCCAGACTCTCATTTCTTCTTCTCTAAGGACTTATGAAAAGCACCAAGCTGGAGGATGTGTTAGTTACCAGCTGTCAGAGAGAGATGAGATATTCATTCCAAATGCCAGATGTGGATTAAATCTGGGTCTCAAAGTTGCAAGGACAGGCATTAGAGGAGAGTTTCAAAACAAACCTTATTTGTTGTCGAGCAAAAGTATGAAACACGTTGCTCTGCTGTGAAGCTCGACAAGCTGGAGATACAATGGATAGAGAAGGTTTTTGCCTGCAGCAACATCTCATTTTCTTTCAATACATAGCTCTGAGGCATTCTGTTAATAGTGCTTCTATGCTTGCTGGATAGCTATTGACAGTATAATGCTAGGGGGTGTTGTGTTTGTTTCACTACTAAACTAATGGACTAAGTCAATGATACATACGAAAGATAGCCTTTAGTTGCTTTATCAAAACCCAAAAGTTATTGAGTTGAACAGAATGTTCGAGATATATATCTGTGTTTGGGTGAGGGGTGGTGGGTAGGAGTGTTTACGTGAGAGATGTGAATTTATATTTTATATGGGCAACATTTTAATCACAACATAGAAAACATTTACAAAAGCCCAATAGACTGAAACTGTGCATCAACACATCTATGAATATTTATTACCTTCTCTCTTTTCAAAGACCCATCTTTTCTTTTTAATGAAACGTCAGCTTAAAATGCGTTTTGTTAACATTTCTATTTACAAGCAATGTAGTTATTTATAAAGTAATCTGCTGACTTTTAGAGCCTTATCTTAAATGTATTTTACCAAACAAGCTGGGACTCAGTAAAATATTCACTTTCACTGTTTCATTGGAATGGATCTATTCATAAGGTAATTTCACTTCCTATTAAATATCCTAAAGGGAGCTGTAGTTTTAATCCATGTTGTTATTAGCATTTAAGTAAATAGGTTTATGTTAGAACTGAGTGAATGCTATTAAAATCAACTGAACTGAGGCTTTCAGCTAAGGTGAAAACAGGCAGGTATTTCAAATACTGCAAGAGTTCAGCACAGCATTTTGTATGTGTAGCTTGGATTTCCAGCATTTGCAGATTTTCTCTTGTTTGTGAAGGTATTTCAAATATATGAACAGACCAAAAACGTTGGATGTTTATCTGGTGCTTGGTTCAATGCAAAGTGTTTTAAACAAAGTGATCAGACCAGTGAAAGTACGGCACTCAGGGATTGGCTGGGCAATGGCGGGACAGTGCCAAGCGAAAAGCCAGGATAACATCAAGAAAATTTGTCATGTGCGAGTAACTAGACATTTACTGGGGTTAACTCGAGCTAAAAATAATGGGTTCAAAACAATGGGGTGGAGCAGTATCATCATGGTTAGCACATGCTTTACCTATGACCTGGGTGCAATTCATGCTGTTGCCTGTAAAGAATTTATACATTCTCCACGTGACCGTGTCGGTTTCCTCTCACAGTCCAAAGACATACCAGTTGGTAGGTTATTTGGCCATTGTAAGTTGACCTGTGATTAGCCAGGATTAAATTGGGGGATTGATGGGCGGCACGGGTCGAAGGGCCAGAAGGATCCACTCCGCACTGTATCTCAATAAACAATAAGATAACAAAAAGAAACTGCTGCCAAAATAATTTAATGTCTCAAAACAGTCTCACCCTTACTTGGTAATTCAGATCATCGGGTCATTGCATTTGTGCCTCTACAACTGCACGTTGTACTAAAGGTCAATGCCAGTGTAATTAGCCTTTTGCTGTACCCTGATCATCCGAACCACCAACTGAAGGTGGGACCGTTTTGAATCATTAAACTATTTTGTTGTCCAAGGGCAATTCTACACCACCGAATCGAGGCATTTGGATTCACTTTGTATCCTGCCCTCGATTTTCTGCCATGCATAGGGTCACTAATCTACTTGGAGCATTATCTATATCGCAGTGACGTTGTATGAGTGACATTTTACACTATTGTGAAATACCTTAAGTGAATTATGTTTGCACATTGAATGTTTGGGAAGCTTTGCAAAGGTAACAAATCCTCGTTCTATAGAAAAATGCTACCTTCCCTTTACAAGTTTGTTCTTTGATGAAGTAGTAAATAAAAGTTTTGAAATTGGGCATAAATGTGTGTGATCATAACATAATTTTTGTATAAAAGCCATTTTGCACACATTAGATTATATTGTCTATTTTTACTGGGTCATTTGGTGACCATGGACAATTTTGCCTGAGGTTCTTCTGTGCGCCTTAGCATCCCTAATGTTTGTCCAGCACTGGAAATAGTTCTAATGATTTGACCCACTGCCATTCCTGACAGAGCTTGGTTGTTAAAGATGTAACCTAGGACCCACATTGTAAAATAAAAAAGAAACTTTGCAGCAAGTTGAAGAGTCACTGACAGCCCAGTCAAATCCTGTTCACCGCTTTTCTCCATAAATTCCTCCAAGAAAAAGTGTAGCATCGCTAAACAATCCACCTCATTAAAAGATGTTTGTGTAATCCCCTTGATAAACTTGTACCTTTTTGTGAGTTGGAGCCAATTGTGACAGGCCATTCCATCAAAGGTATCGTGGTCGTTTGAGAGATTCTCAAGCTGACAGGTTTACTGTTATTTCCCTCCATAGCTGCTGCTCGAGATTCTAGCATCAGCAGTCTTTCATGTCTCTGGAGATATTTACCTAGGTTTTTCATGAATATCCTAATTCTCATGTAGATGCATAAAATGGATCATAAAAGGTGAATGTTTATTTGTAATCAAAAGTTTGAAAAGTGAAATGAAACTGCAATGGGAGTGTCAGGATATAAGATCTTAGCTCAGATTCATTATGTATCAAGACTCAAAGTTCAAACAGAAGAAATTCTGCAAATGCTAGAAATACAAAGCAACACACGCAAAAGGCTGAAGGAACACAGTGGGTGAGGCAGCCTCTATGGAAAGGAGTAAACAGTTGACGTTTTGAGCTGAGACCCTCCTTCAGGACTCAGGTTCAAGTGTAACTGTCGTTCAACGACACCTGAGTACCAATGAAAACAGCCATATAGTGTTACTTCAGGGCCAAGGTGCAAAACCCAGTACCAACGATCATACACAGCAGAAGGCAGATATTGCACATATAATACTGCAAGCATATATAAAATATTAGTAAAATATAGACACACAAAATATAAATCTAGACTAGGGCATCTTATGAAGGAGGTATTCTTGAAACCTATACTACAAGCCATAGCTGGATCTCTTGAAGTATTTGGATAGAACTGAAGATAGGGACAAAGATGCAGAGGGAGAAGGACCCTTTATGAATGAAAAGAAGCAGAAAAATTAAATACAATGGCTTTTCCAATGATTCTAATCAAATTTACTAAGCATCTCTCTCTCTCTCTCACTAAATCTGCTGTTCTTAAACATCACTTCACCTTGCCTCTCTGCCTATTTGTGCTTCTTCCTCCCATGTAGACTTAGACTTCTGAGAGGATCACCTTCTCATGCTCATATCTTATTTTCTCCAACTAACTGGTGGTCATAAGCACTTATACTTCGCGTTCCAGTTCCTGAACCTTCTGATCTCCCTAGGTTATCACCTCTCTCAGTTCCTACCTTTTCTTTCCGCCACTGACCGCAAAGTGCCTCACTGCACATGCTCAACAAACCTAAGCTAAACATAAATATCGAAAATAATACTAAGTATGGAATCTTGTTCAGTTCTAACTAAGAGACAAAGCACGTGTTGGGTTTTCTTTAGAACCTATTAGCTTATAAAATGTGACCATTCATGTTAAAATTGCAACCTTTCTTTCATATGTATTGTTTCTAAGTGCCACATCTTCAGCATTCTATGTTGCTGAGTTTTGTCCTTCCATTTTATTGAGTTATTTTGAGAGAAGTGAATTACTAGTTAAAGTCCTGCAGTTTTTCTTCTGAAAATTCAATAACTATCCCACCATGAACTAACCAAAATACTCGCAAGAGTCACCAAATGGCCGCCAGTATAATTGTTCATCAGTCAACTGTCCTTGGCCTTCTCCCTCTCTTTGCTTTACCTGCAAGCTCTACTTACTGTGACATAGAGGAATTTTCTATGTGTCTGCACTGTAAGGAGGAAAGTATTTATCGACTGGCTCAAGAAGATTCGATCCATTTGCCACGAATGATTAGAGTGCACCATCCATTTTTGTGCAAGGTTAAGAATACACTACATAGTACTTGGATATAGAGCTGAATCACTGCCAACCATTTTATGACATGTTTCAGCTGTCATTTATAAAATTGAACTCCTTTTGAAATCCACTTTTGGAACCACTTTTATCCAAAAAAAATTCTAACACCTTTATGTGTTTAAAAGCAAAATACTGCAGAATTCTGAAATTTTTAAAAAAAATCAGAAAATGCTGGCAGTCCTGAGCTAATGAGGTACCATCTGTAGTGGGAGAAATGGGGTAAGTATTTCAGACTACTGACCTGAAAGAATATTACCCTAAAAGTTTAACCCTTTTTCCTGCCAGATCTGTGAAGTCTTTCCTACATTTTCTGTTTCTGATTTAATACGTGCAATTCGTTCCCTAGTGCACAGATATCCCCTACAAATAACTGGGATTTTTGAGGGTCTGTGACAGACAAGACAATCACCAGCACGGACACAGACTTGTTTCTTCACAATAAAAAAGTCATAAAATCTGATAATATTCCTTACTATGGTACACATTTGGAACAGGCACATTCTTTGAGTGTCAGTGAGACACAAATACTGAGTTATATTAATTTTTGCATGGCACTGTGGCCAGTGGGGAAAAAATAGTTTTTTTTTAATGGTAGTGAAGGGACAACAATAAACGTACATTAAAGATACATCAAACTTACACCAACATTAAAGCTTTAAAATTTGCTTTGTGCTGGTTGTAGTTACAATGCAGTCAGCATGACGATGAAGGGGTTCGAACTTATTTCCTGACACCACCTGCTGGAATTCACTTGGGGTGGCCTCCCTTTTCAACCGTAGTGCACGGTTAACCTTTCAGTTTTCTGGTATTGTGCATAGTGTGTTTAATTAGTAATACAACTAAAAATTAGAGAGAGAAACCAATGTTCCATTTTATTAAAACAATGTTTATGCATAGACACTTGCGAGGAGGGCAGTTAAGCTTCTTTATGATGCTATGAGCAAGCTGTTACCTTATCAGAGGTGCTATTAAATATCATAAAGAAGGAGCCATTCAACATATGTTATTCAGCCGCAGTGGAGAAAAAAATATATTGGTAAAAAGGGAATTGCTAAGGAAATAATGGGTACCTGGAGTGATAACGAGGCACTAATTTACATGAGGGTTCAGATTTCAAAAGAGTTCTTTTTTATAAATAACACCTGAACCATGTTATTTTTCAATAATTTATGCAATAAATTGTCAGTACCTAGCAGCTGCTTAGATTAAAGGAATTCTAAATCTTATTGTCCAAACCCAGAGATTTTGCTCTTTTTTTTTAAATTCATACAAAGCTGTTACGATTAGTTTCATTGAAGGTTGCATTCTTCAAAGTATTTATTGAATGAAATCAATGACCACCAATATCATGTGTTTTGCAGCAATTAACACTTGATAGTCTCTTGGGTTCTATATCAGCAGTCCTCTGCAAGTGGACCTTTTTACCCTCTGTGAATTAAAGTGCATCTTTGACATTGTTAAGTGATATTATATCCTTGAGACTCATAACATAAACCCTTGTTACAATGCTGGCTACTGTCATTGTAATATACTGTGGGGCAGCATGGTAGCGTAGTGGTTAGCACAATGCTTTACAATACAGGCAACCCAGGTTCAATTCCCAATATTGCCTGTAAGGAGTTTGTACATTCTCCCAGTGACCACGTGGGTTTCCTCTGGTTGCTCCAGTTTCCTCCCACAGTCCAAAGACATACCGGTTGGTAGTTTAATTGGTCATTGTAAAATGTTCTGTGATTAGACTAGCATTAAGTTAGTGGACAGCTGTGTGGCAAGAAATTGTGCAAATACAAAAATCATAATAATAATAAATGTAGAAACATAGAAAACCTACAGCACAATACAGGCCCTTCAACCCACAAAGTTGTGCCGAACATGTACTTACCTTAGAAATTACCTAAGCTTACCCATAGCCCTCTATTTTTCTAAGCTCCATGTAGCCATCCAGGAGTCTCTTAAAAGACCCTATCGTATCCACCTCCACCACCATCGCGGCAGCCCGTTCCATGCACTCACCACTCTCTGGATAAAAAACTTACCCCGACATCCCCTCTGTACCTACTTCCAAGCACCTTAAACTGTGCCCTCTTGTGTTAGCCATTTCAGCCCTGGGAAAAAGCCTCTGACTATCCACACTATCAATGCCTCTCATCATCTTATACACCTCTATCAGGTCACCTCTCATCCTCCGTCGCTCCAAGGAGAAAAGGTCAAGTTCACTCAACCCGTTCTCATAAGGCATGCTCCCCAATCCAGGCAACATCCTGGTAAATCTCCTCTGCACCCCTTCTATAATTGCCACATCCTTCCTATAGTGAGGTGACCAAAACTGAGCACAGTACTCCAAATGGGGTCTAACCAGGGTCCTATATAGCTGTAACATTACCACTTGACTTAATCCCACGGTTGATGAAGGCCAATGTACCGTATGGCTTCTTAACCACAGAGTCAACCTGTGCAGCAGCTGTGAGTGTCCTATGGACTCGGACCCCAAGATCCCTCTGATCTTTCACAGTTAGTACTATATTCTTCCGTCTGGGTTGAACTCCATCTACCATTTCTCAACCCAGTTTTACATCCTATCAATGTCCCACTGTAACCTCTGACAGCCCTCCACACTATCCACAACACCCCTAGCCTTTGTGTCATCAGCAAATTTACTAACCCATCCCTCCACTTCCTCATCCAGGTCATTTATAAACATCACAAAGAGAAGTGATCCCAGGCCACTGGTCATCGACCTCCATGCAGAAAATGACCCATCTATAACCACTCTTTGCCTTCTGTGGGCAAGCCAATTCTGGATCCACAAAGCAATGTCCCCGTGGATCCCATGCCTCAAGTACAGCCTCTCCTCTTGGAGGCTTATCTACATATTGGGTCAGGAAACCTTCCTGAACACACTTAACAAACTCCACCCCATTTAAACCACTTGCTCTAGGGAGATGTCAATAAATATTTGGGAAATTTAAATCTTCCATCACAACAACCCTGTTATTATTACACCTTTCCAGAATCCGTTTCCCGATCTGCTCCTTGATGTCCCTGTTACTATTGGGTGGTCTATAAAAAACACCCAGCAGAGTTATTGACCCTTTCCTGTTTCTAACTTCCACCCACAGAAGCTCCATAGACAACCCCTCTGTGACTTCCTCTTTTCTGTAGCTGTGACACTCTCTCTGATTAGCAGTGCCATGCCCCTACCTCTTTTGCCTCCCTCCCTGTCCTTTCTGAAACATCTCAGTAAGGACTGGCACTCTCAGTAGCCATTCCTGCCCCTGAGTCATCCAAGTCTCTGTAACGGCCACATCAACATAGCTCCAAGTACTCCAGTTTGTTCGTGATACTCCTTGCATTAAAATAGATACATTTCAAACGATCGGTCTGAGTGCACCCCTTCTCTATCACTGTCTCTCCTCCCTCTCACACTGTCTACAAGCTTTCTCTATTTGTGAGCCAACCGTCTTCCTCTGTCTGTTCAGTTTTATTCCCACCCCTCAGCAGTTCTAGTTTAAACTCTCCCCAATTGCCTTAGCAAACCTTCCTGCCAGGATATTGGTCCCCCTGGGATTTAAGCGCAACCCGTCCTTTTTTTCAGGTCACTCCTGCCCCAAAAGAGGTCCCAATGATGCAGAAATCTGAATCCCTGCCCCCTGCTCCAATCCCTAAGCCACACATTTATCCACCGCCTCACTCTATTCCTATACTCACTGTCGTGTGGCACAGTCAGTAATCCTGAGATTGCTACCTTTGAGGTCCTGCTTCTCAACTTCCTTCCTAACTCCCCCCGTAACCTGTTTTCAAGACCTCCTCCCTTTTCCTACCTACGTCGTTGGTACCAATATGTACCACGACCTCTGGCTGTCGTGGACACAATCAGGAACATCCCAGACCTGGGAGGCAAACTACCATCCACGTTTCTTTCCTGCATCCACAGAATCACATGTCTGACCCCCTAACTATAGGGTCCCCTCTTCCATTCCCTTCCCTCTGAGCCACAGGACCAGACTCTGTGCCAAAGGCACAGCTACTGTTGCTTCCCCCAGGTATGTCGTCACCCCCAACAGTATTCAAACATGAGTACTTATTGTTAAAGGGGAACAGCCACAAAGGTACTCTCTAGTATATGACTCTTGCCCTTCCCTCTCCTGACTGTTACTGACTTACCTGTCTCCCGAGTCCCCAGTGTAACTACTTGCCTATAGCTCCTCTCTATCACCTCCTCACTTCCCCTGACCAGACGAAGGTCAAGCTGCATCTCCAGTTCCCTAACCTGGTCCCTAAGGAGCTGCAACTTGACGCACCTGGCGCAAATGTGGCTGTCTGGGAGGCTTAGAGTCTTCCGGACAACCCGCATCTGTCACCCAGTATAGAACACCAGCCTTGCAAATGTTCTTCCTGTTTTTTGCAAGTAACTTATCTAGCCTCGATCCGTTATCACCAAAGCCCTCCTACTCTGACCCCCACTACTCCTCCGCCCGCTCCTCAGACGCCCTCTCGATAAAGTCGTCTTCTTTTTAAACTCTTCCCGCTGGTCTAACTCACTGACATCCATGCGCTTGTGCAGTTGTGCCTCAATAAGCAATAAGTACTGAGAACATCAGGTGAAAGTGAGTCCATAGGTTATGGGAACAGATCAGTGATGGGGTGAGTGAAGTTATTCCCTCTGGCTCAAGAGCCTGATGATTGAAGGGTAATCACTCTTCCTGAACCTGGTGGTGTGAGCCTTGAGGCTCCTGAACCTCCTTCCTGATGACAGCATGAGAAGAGAGCATGGCCTGGATGGTGGGAGTTTTTGGGGATAACTCAAAACTGTAAACCGATAAAATAGCATACTTCATATGAAAGGCCAGCAGAGTGATGCAGCTTGTAGAGACCCTCCCTCCCTCCCTCACATGTCAAAGATCTGGGGTTAGTCCTGGCCTTGGGTGCTGCCCGTGTGAATTCTGAAATGTTCTTCCTGCAAACTCATGGCTTTCCCCTAATGCTTTATTTCTCTCCTTTTTCACAAGGCTGTGTTAGTTGATAGGCTAATTTGCTATTATAAATTTCCCCTACTGTTCGTGGTAGAATCGGGGAAGAACTGATGCAAATGTAGTGAGAACAAAATAGTTAGATTAGAGTAGGATTAATGTAAGTGAGTGATTGATGGTCTGTGTGAATTTGGTGAGGTGAAGGCTCTGCTTCTGGATTGTGTCTTTCCATGTCTCTTAGTGGTAGTGATTCAGGCAGGTTATACCATTTTGTAAATATTAGTTGATCATTACCTCAACTTTGCTCTGAAGCTTTTTCCCTAGCTCTTAATCATCTCCTGACTCCAAAATCTACCAAGGTTTATCACTAAAATTTCCAGCAAGCCAGTTTCCACTGCCATTTGGGGAACAAGTTATGAACCTCAGCTGTACTTTGTATAGAAGAAAAATATTTTCTGATTGCATTTCCAAATGCTATAAATTTGAAAATTATGTTCCCTTGTTTTGTAACCCTCCCCAGATGGAAGTTGAATCTGATTGAATCATAAAATGATAGAATGTAAAGGCAAGGAATTATACCATTTGCCTCCACAATTTTTGAGCTACCTGATTAATATAACAGTCCTTTCCTGTGTAGTCTTACACCTTTTCACTTTCAAGTAATTACTTCTCTTTTGCATGTCAAACTCCATTTGCTTCTGCCTCCTTTTTATTCCACCCTAGAATAATTTAGAATTTCCTCATGCCATTTTTTCAGCTGATCATCTTTTGTCCACATCCCCTGATTGCCAACTTTTCCTAAACTTTGACTTTTTTTTCTGCATAACAGTATCAAAACTAGACTAGAATAGAACTTTATTGTCATTGCTCAAGACAACGTGATGACAGTGCTCTACTCCAGTCTGAGCAAAACAGATATTTACAATGAATGTGGTATGGCTTAACTTTTTAAAAATCCCATATTTACGTTCAACAGGTGACTTTGATAGACCGTGACACTCAGAGGCTACTGCAAGCCAGGGGTGGAGCATTATTCAGCTGCACAGCAGCCCTTGGGAAGAAGCCATTTTTTAGTCTTACTGTCTTAGGCAAGATATTTCTGTATTTCCTACCAGATGGCAGGAGATTGAACAGACAGTCTCCAGGACGGGATGGGTCTTTAATGATGTTACGATCATGCCGTAGGCATTGAGAACTGTAGATTCTCTCCAGGTCTGGTAGTTGAGTCTCAATGATATACTGAGCCATCCTAATCACCCATTGGAGTACTTTGTGATCTGTCTTGTTGCAGCTGCACTTCCATATGTCAGTATGCTCTTTATTAAACATCGTGAAAAGTTAGCCAGCAACCTTGGGGGCAGATTAGCTCTCCTTAAACACATCAGGTAGTATAGTCACTGTTGTGCCTTCCCTAACTAGGTTACAATATCATTGCTTCAACCAGATTTCATCTGAATATTTCTCAGTTCCAAGGTGAAAACCTGTACTTTACCTAAATAAGTCATGTCCCAGATCCCACAAGTCAACTCTCCTTTGCATCTTTGCTAAATCTTTGAGATACTTCCTAGTGTATAGTGCCCAGAGTTGAACTGTTGATAGCTCTGGATCATTCTCTGTTTTATAGAAGTTTAGTGTAATTTCCTTGCTTTTGTGTTCTATGTCCACATACTGTAGCCCATCACCCTTACTGGGGCATAGGATATCAACAGCTCACCAGTTTTCTGTCCTGGGCTTGACCACAGATGTAGCGCATCTTTGAAAGTATCTCCTCTCCCAGAGATGAGATCCCTTGAGATTTCCATACTGTTTCTGTACCTCTTGAGTTTCTTATGGGATGGTGTTGCTAGCCCTGTGTCCAACCCTCTTCTTTTTGCAACAGGGCTTGGGACTGTCCATGGTAGAGTTGCAATGTCCACAGTCATCAAAGAATCCCATTAATTTCAATTATCATCTTCCTATATTGTTCTCTCACCTTGACAAATGTGTGCGTTACAGTACGTGAGTTTTTAACTGAAGAAAAGTTGGCTGAAGCCGCTCAACACTTTCATGCAAGGATATTTATTTGGTGCAACAAGAAGTCAAACTTGCAAAAATGAGCAAAAGTAGCTAAAAGAAAACTCCAGTATTTACAAAAACATCTACCAGAAAACACAATAACAGCTCCATACTTTGTCCGGTGTAAACTTTTGGCAGCTCAGTCTCTCTCTGGGTTCTTACCCAGAGAAGTATCTTCCAACAGAAGTATCTTCCTAAAACACTGTATACAAAGAATATACAGTATACACATTTAAACATCCCCATTGCTAAAGAACACTGTGTATGGTGGGAAAGACAACATAAAGCCAACCCATTATGGGAATATACTGGAGAAGACATTGAAGTGCTCACACTCAATGCAACAGCAACAGTACGATAAAGCAAGTGTGTGTGTGTGTGTGTGTGTGTGTAAATTTGCATGTATTTGGAGTGCATTTACCAGGCACTCTGTCACAGTGTGAGTGTCACCAACAAGTGTCTCTTCTCCTCAATCTCCTTCAAAATTGTTGTAATTTATCATATTTAATGTTGCATTTTCTCATTACTCCTATAAAAGTGCATCACTTACACTACCCTGCATTGTTTCATTTTCTACCTTTGATTTTGTCACTCTGATAATTCTCCAGAAAACTGTTACCTCATGGTTATTTAATACATTTCTGAATCTCGTGTATCCCAAATCATTGAAGTATTGCACTCTATTTTTGTCCATTTTAAACACAAAAATTAGATTACTCACATGTTTTTAGCTCAAACCAATTCGATGTAATCTGTACTCATAATTTGATCCGATCAGCATCGGTGTCAAGGTGGAAATTTTGCTCTGTGACCCTCTGAGTCCAAATTTCACTGACTGATAGTGAATTCAGTACCCAGACATGCAATCTGATTAGGCTTCCTTTAGTTGTCATAGCTAAGGGGAGTAGTGGTTATAAGCTTCCACTGCCTCCCAATTGTATGAGTCTCAAATAGCGTCTGACAACCAAGTCCAGCCCCTGGCCTTTACATGTGGCTTGGCTACTGAGCCCGGCAGAAGTGTTCCTACTGACAGGAGAAGGGGCAAAGGCGGGTTACTGCCACCTCAAAACCAGTCGCTTCAGGCACTTGAGGCTCATCAGCCGCGGTTGGCAGCTCACTGAGGAGAAGGAAAACTGATCTGAAACCTCCACAGCCTTGTGCCTACCCCCACTCATGGGGAAGGCTTCGGGTGTCAATTCCAAGGAGAAGTCCAGAGCTGGAGTTCCAAAGGCAGCCCTATATTGAGTTCAATGTTGACTGGCAACTACTGCAATGCTGCTGGTGCCAAACTGCCGTTCCTTTTGATTCATCAACCGTGTGGAGAGGTGGAGCCCGCAACAAGGGCAGCAACTTGCTCTTTATATCATATTGCCCTGGCTTCCATAGACAGCTAGGACACAACATCCATGGTTGACCCTGATCAATGGATCTGACAAGGCTGTATCTTATTACAGATCCCAGCTGTCAACCTACCCTTGAGCAACACACACAAAACGTGGGAGGAACTCAGCAGGTCAGGCAGCATCTATGGAAATAAATAAATATTCCATTCCTTCTCTCCTTCCTTTCCAGTCTTGATGAAGTGTCTCGGCCTGAAACGTTAACTGTTTATTCATTTAAGTAGATGCTGGCTGAACTGCTGAGTTCCTTTAGCATTTTATGTGTGCTGCTGTGAATCTGGAACTGGTCTACAATGCACACGTGCTGATTGATGATGGTGAATATTTAGTCCTATGGATGTGGTCTGAATAATGGGATTACTTTGCCCTGGATAGTTTTGAACTTCATTAGTCTTATTGTTGCTGTGCCCATTGAGGCCAATGCCGGTAATTCCTTTACACTCTTGTGTTTATGTAACTTCTAGCGAGACATTGGAAAAATAAGGTCAATAATTCACTATAGAATACCTAGTATTTGACTTACTGTGGGAGACATGCCATTTATATACCTATGCCAGCTGAGCTTCTGGGCAATGGTGACCCCAGGATAATAATAGAACCAGCTCAAGGCAATTAACTACCCAGAGAAGAGCATTCTTGCCAGAATGACCACTTCCTTACTATTGTGTGTGGAAAATGTTATTTGTATCACAATATATTACTTCATCCTGCAGAGGCAACCAATCAGGATATTGCATCTGCTAGCTCAAATGTCAAGCACAGTGTACTTAAGCGAAGAAAGGGAAAGAAAATGCTTTTTGTGACAGGCTATCTCAAAGTGATTCACAACCAGGTGCCTTTGAAGTGCAGTCACTTTTGTGGTGCGAGTGAACAGAGCTGTCCATTTATGCACAGCAAAAGTGACATAATATAAGCTGTTTAAAGGTGTTAGTTTAAATGGTAAAGCAGTGCAATCTCATGCTAGAAATACAGGTTAAAATTCAGCCGATTAGTGTCTGGCATTCTCTCTGTGTAGCCGGCCAGTGGTGTAGTGGCATCATCACCGGACTTCGAGTTGAATGGTCCCAGGTTCGAATCCGGCCAGCGCTTTACATGCTTTCTATCTGTGCTGGGTCGAGCGTCCTTAAAAAAAATCAGTCAAATGCTATCAGTCAAAAACTAGTCAAACAGCAGAATGCCGCCCGATGCAACACAAGGCATGAAAAGGAACAACTCTCACTCTATGCTGTTAGCTGATGCCAGTGTGATTGTCTGAAGTCAGGCCTTACTTCATTAGTATGGGATTGTGCTTTTGGTATGTGATTGTGGAAATCTAACCAGCAAATAATTATTGGCAATTGCTCCATACATTGTACATTTATGTTTACACATTCACAGTTATTGAAAACATACTGATGCAAAGCATCAACCTTATGGGTCACGTATTGGAACATAGAAATAGGAGCAGGAGTTGGCCATCTGACCCAACAAGCCTACTTGGCCATTCAATAAGACCATGGCTGATCTGGCTATGGACTCAAAACCAACGACCTGCATTCTCCCCGTCACCGTTTATTTCCAGCTATGCAAAAATCTAACTGTTTCTTAAATATATTTAATGAGGTTTCCCTGGGCAGAGATTCACTTCTCTCTGGGAAAAGGATTTTCTCCTCATCTCCATCCCAAATCTAGATTATAAAAAGATAAATATATTTCCACCCAACAACCACACATTGTTTAAAAAAATTACCTTTGACATCACCCATATATTATCCCCCAACCACCTTAAAATTATGCCCCCTTGTATTAGTCATTTCTACCTATCCGTTCAATCTGTACCTCTTATCATCTTGTACTCCTCTTAAGTCATAACTTAAGCAGCAATATCAATTCAATGTTGAAGGGTTTCTACAGGATCAGAAAACCACATTTCAGAAGAAAAACTTTGGCTAATGAATCTATTGAAGGACAGCATGAGAATCCATTCCCTTACATCACATCATGAAGATTTCACGGCACCATACTTTTATTGATAAAGCCCAGAGTTACAAACATCTTAGAATGAGCTTTCTCATGTCTGCCTTTTGTAATTACACATAATCTCAAACCCCCAGATCCCTCTCCTCTGCCTTTACGTTGAAAACTGGATTCTTTATTTTACATTACCAAGAGATTAGTAGGAAGTTCCACAGTGCATAGCGATTAGCACGACATTATTGCATATCTGAGTGTCGGAGTTTGGAGTTTAAGTCCAGTGCCGTCTTACACAGAGTTTGCACGTCCTTCCCATGAGTGTGTGGGTCTCTTCCAGGTGCTCCAGTTTCTTCCCACAGTCCAAATATGTACCAGTTAGTAAGTTAATTTGTCATTGTAAGTTGTCCTGTAAATTAGGCTAGGGTTAAATAGGTGAATTGCAGGGTGGCACAGCTCATTGGGCCAGAGGGGTCTATTTGCTCTGTATCTCCAAGTAAGTAAACAAAAACACGTCACCTCAGTTTCGCCCACATTTCACTACCATTCCACCAGCCATTTATATCCTGGTGCAGTTAACAATGTTTCCAACTTTTGTGTCATCACAAATTTAGAAACAGTGGCTTACATCTCCAAGTCTAGGTTGCTAAATAAATCCAAAAAATAAGAAATGGTCTTAACACTGACCTCTGAAGAGCATGACTATTAGCCTTCTTCTCCAGTCTGAAAAGCTACCATTCACCATGACCCTTTCTTATTTGTTATTTGCCAAGCTCACATCCATGCAATCAAAATCTCTTTTTTGCCATTTGCTTCGACTCCTTATTAAAAGACTTTCAGATTTCCTGGAACAACATACCAGCTGTATTGTCCTCATAAATACCATCCCCATTGGGTAAACACAATTATCCCTTAACAAATTCATGCAAGTTTTTGTTAGCTATCAACTTTCCTCAAAGGGACCATTAATCCTGTCCCAGATTATTTTAAAAGCTTTCCCACCACTGACCTTTAAACTGGCTTATCTATAGCTCCACACTCCCTGTTTTAGAAGAGAAAAAACAGTTACTACACTTCCCACCTAATAACTACGGACCATTAAAAGATTTTGGTCACTCTCATACCTCCCATGAATTTCTCCTTGCTTCCTTCAAAATACCAAGATACATCTCATCTGGTCCTGGTGACTTACCACTTCAAGTTAAATTTCTCTAACATCTCCTTGCTATAATTCTTCAGCACATTTAGTGTTTCAACTATCTTGTTTTCTACTACTGCCTGACCTACTGAGGTCCTCTACTATTTTGAGTGTGTGTTGCTTTCGGTTTCCAGCATCTGCAAGATGTTTCGTGTTTAATGTTTGGTTTAATTTAGCATCATATTCAGCACAACATTATGGTTCAACGTCTTGTTCCTGTACTCCACTGTTCTCTGCACCTACCCATCATCTCTCTCTGGTGCCCCTCCTCCTTTCCTTTCTCCCATTGTCCACTCTCTTCTCCTATCAGATTCCTTCTTCATCAGCCCTTTACTTTTCCATCTATCACCTCCCAGATTCATACTTTGAACCCCACCCACCTTCCACCTCACTTGGCTTCAACTATCACCTTTTAGCTAGTATTCCTTCCCCTCCCCCTCTTTGCTATTCTATGTTCCAGTCCTGATGAAGGGTCTCGGCCTGAAATATCGACTCTTTATTCCATTCCATAGATACTGCCTGGCCTTCTGTGTCCTTCCAGCATTTCTGTGTGTGGTATTGTTCTATGTTCAATGTCTCATGTTTTTCTGGACCATAAATGCGCTGCTCCTGAAAATGATCCTGGGCAGATTTCAGAAACTGTTGACCTTGGCTGCAAGCAGTATCCACAGAAACTTAACATTAATACCATTATTAGCATGATTATTCTGGCTTCTGCCCCCTTCCTTTCCAGTCCTGATGAAGAGTCTTGACCCAAAACATTGTCTGTTTATTCTTCTCCATAGTTGCTGGCCTGACTTGCAGAGTTCCTCCGGCATTTTGTTTGTGTAGCACAAGATTTTCAATATCTGCAGAATCTCTTGTGTTTAACATTATTACCACACAGGTTTACACTGGGATAATTAAAGTTGCTATTGTAAATTGCCTATGTTTTTCACTTGTCTGTAATTTTCCTGTATTCTTGACCTTCTATATTTTTAGTCACCTTTTGAATGCACAAAATTTCTTCTACTGTTTCTTGAGTGTAACCAAGCACATTCTGGCTTTGAATGTTCTGTTCTCTAATATTCATTTTAATCTACACTGCTTTGCTCCCTCCTTTCTTCCATTTTCTATCCTGCTTGAACATTTTGTGCTCAGAAATACTTAATGCTCAACCTTGGCCCGCTTTGAGCCAGTTCACTCAGGATTGGATCAGAGTATGGAAATTACTGGGGTTAGTGAAAATGGATGTGATTTAAGTAAAATTGGTTTACTAGGCGTAGGAGCAAACTGAATGGTCACACGGAGTTGGTGATTGAATAATGGGCTATTTATTAAAAACTAGTGCACACTGGGAGACCAGCTGAAGCTGATCTACCCGATCATGAATTTGGTACAGCTTTTAAGTTCTCAGTTGTCAAGATTACCAGCAAAACTCCACTTTGATAACAGAATGGTAGCTACAGAAAGACTTAACTAAGTAACAGACAAGGTCCTGGTTACAGAATAAAATGATTATCCACAGGACTAACGTAAATCCAATTTTCTATTACAACAATGGGTGCATGCTATAATATAATTAGTGAAATTCAAGGAACTTGGGTGTCATCGTTGCTGCATTCCATGTCTCTACTTCTGTCTGTGGTTCCCTGTTACCGTATTAGCACAATCTACATCTCTATTTACTAATTACTAGCCCTCACAATTTTCCCCTACAACACTGCATATGTGAATGTGTGGAGTTGGAAAAAAAAAGGTTCCTGAGCTGCAGGCATAGAGAGGCATGTTGGAACAAAATATGCCAGAAATAACAACAATGTAGCTATTTAGTTATCTCCTCCCTCCCACTTGATTTTCAGGCATTAAATTCAATCTCCCACATGTTTGCCTTTTCAACTAACCTATCTTCACCTATTAGATTTCATTTTTGTCAGCCCATCCTTTTCCATCTATCACTTCCCAACTTCTTACTTCATCCCTCCTGCCCCACTTGGCTATCACCTGCTAGAATGTACTGCTTCCCCTTCTCTCACCACCTTATTCTGGCTTCTCCCCCCTTCCACTGGGAGATCCCGCTTTTTCTGGTGGACGGAGGGTAGGTGCACGGTGAAGCGGTCTTCCAATCTACATCGGGTGTCACCAATATATAGGTGGCCACACCAGGAGCACTCAATTTAATTCCACTTCCCAATCCCATATGTCAATCCTCTGATGTTGTGATGAGGCCACACTCAGGTTAGAAGAGCACACCTTTCCTGAGGAGACTGAGGTCCTTGAACATCTGCCGGAAGATGCTGAGGATGTTCTACAAGTTTGTGGTGGCCAGTGCTATCATGTTTACTGTTGTGTGCTGGGGCAGCAGGCTGAGGGTAGCAGACACCAACAGAATCAACAAACTCATTCGTAAGGCCAGTGATGTTGTGGGGGTGGAACTAGACTCTCTGACGGTGGTGTCTGAAAAGAGGATGTTGTCCAAGTTGCATGCCATCTTGGACAATGACTCCCATCCACTCCATAATGTACTGGTTAGGCACAGGAGTACATTCAGCCAGAGACTCATTCCACCGAGATGTAACACTGAGTGTCATAGGAAGTCATTCCTACCTGTGGCCATCAAACTTTACAAAGCCTCCCTCAGAGTGTCAGACACCTTGACTCAATAGGCTGGTCCTGGACTTTTTTCCACTTGGCATGATTAACTTATTATTACTTAATTATTATTTGGTTTTATATTGCTATATTTCTTCACTATTCTTGGTTGGTGCGGCTGTAACGAAACCCAATTTCCCTCGGGATCAATAAAGTATGTCTGACTGTCTTATATTCCGTCTGGGTAGCCTCCAACATGATGGCATGAACATTGATTTTTCAAACCTGGTAATGCCCCCCTTCACCATTCCCCATTCCCGTTTCCCTCCCTCACCTTATCTCCTTACCAGCCCATGACCTCCCTAGCTCTCTCTGGTGTTCCTTCCCCTTTTCTTTCTTTCATGGCCTTCTGTCCTATCTTATCAGATTCCCCCTTCTCCAGCATTGTATCCTTTTCACCAATCAACTTCCCAGCTCTTTACACCACCCCTGCTACCCCATCCTGATTTCAACAATCACCTGGTATTTCTTCCTCGCCTACCTCCACCTTCTTACTCTGACTCCTCATTTGTTTTTCTCCAGCCCAAAATGCCAACTGTACTCGTTTCCATAGCTGCTGCCTGGCCAGCTGAGTTCCTCCAGCATGCTTGGATTTCCAGCATCTGCAGATTTTCTCCTTTCTGTGAAAGGTATCAAAGGTACCATTTTTCATCCATTTGAAACCACTGCTGTTTCTAAAAGGAATTGGAAGATTACAGTCATACCTATGTAAACACAAGAGATCCAGCAGATGCTGGAAATCCAGAGCAAAACACACAAATGCCAGAGGAACTCAGTGGGTCAGGCAGCATCTATTGAGAGGAGTAAACAGTTGACATTTTGGACCTTGACCCTTTATCAGGACCTACTGTAATTTCCACCTTACTTATTCATTTGAACCTAGGATACATCCTATCTGGACAGGATGATATCTACATTTAGACTGGGAGTCTAATTTCATCCTTCTCATTTCATCTCATTAAATTCTCATTTCATCCATTATCTCTATACCTCTGTTTTTTCCTGATACTTTGACATAATATTTTCCCGTCATAAAAATATGCATGTGCTAAGTTTTCATCCCATAATCAGCCACGTCCTTGTACAGTTGACTTTTTTATGAGTCTCTTATATCTTCCATTTCTTTTTTAAGTTGTGGTAAATAATCACTGTCCAGGGCCAGGGGGCCTTTTTTTTGCCAAGCTCAGCTTTCTACACAGCAGGTGTCAAGATTTTATGAGGAAGTTTTTGAGGAAGTTAAGGTCCTAACCAATATTCTTTCTTCAGATTCTTGTTATAAACTGGGGCCAGTCTTCAGTTTTTAATGTAAGTGGCAAGCAATAATCTTGCTCCTTGGGAACAGCTTGCTCTCCGTGCCATACTGCCCAGACTTGTCTATCTAGATAGCTTGGGCGCAAGGTCTATGACTGACAGAGGTAACACTCACTGAATTAGTCTGAAGTTCAAAAGACAGCTTTGCAAACCAACAGCATTGTCTTTGGAGCACAGGGCTGGTTGCAGGGTAAGACAAAGCAGTTATGTTAATTGCCTGTATCAAATCAGACAACACTGGCTAAATAATTTCATTCAAGGAAGCTTGCAGACAGATTAATACAATTACTTAACACATCAAACAGCTGATCTATTAATAGTTGGAAGGTTTGTGTACTCAGAGAATCAGCATTCATGGCATTAATTGTGGTGTTTAAGAGCTGTGTCCCAAAAGCTTTTAGGCCATCTGTGTGAAAAGGCATCTGAAAAAAAATATTACATGTATGTGAAATCACCCAACTGGCAGATAATCAGCTTAAATGTAAGAGAGCAGTCACGTTTTTAGGAGTGGTCAAATATCATCAAGAAGAATGACAAAAAGGTGGGGTGAACTAGAATCCATTCCTCTGCCTTTGGTTTCTGCACCAGACAACGTGGTTGTTTTTTTTTAATGTGTCGTACCAGACAGTCAGCCATTCTTGTCTGGCACGTGGTGTCAGGATTGGTTTCCTTTCGGATTCACGATGTGAACATTCCTGACTCGACCCTTGTATTTTTACGAGGCCGAGTGGCTAGCTTAGAGTTCAAACCCAGCACAGATGGAAAGCGTGCTCGGGGTTGGCCCGACGTGGATTCGAACTCGGGAGCCTTCGCTCCAGAGTTCGGCGCTAATGCCATTGCGCCCAGTTGTTGGTAAATCATTGGTATGACTTCGTAGCTTATAGGATGTGTTTTGGAAATCCTGTGCTTTAGAAATCTTTTAAAGATAGAAATCCTCTGTGAGTTTTTAAAGTGTTTTAAGAACTTTATCTATTTTTAAATGGTATCAACAAAAATGAATAAAATGTGCCTAAACTATTTTGTTAGCTGGAAATATTTCTCCTTAGTAGCGAGGTGAGGGGAGACCACTCAAACAGTGGGTATTGCCAGCTAAACAGGGAGTGAACTAGTCCCTGAACAGAAGATGGCTACACTGTAACCTCCCTTTAGTGAGATTACCCATAGCTACCAATATCTGATAGGGCTTAAGATGTCCATTTGAGTTTAGGACTTCACGGACAGCAAATGCAATGCCATCATTAGCTGTCCTTTTTTTCACTGTGCCAGTCTTATTTCCTTTTTCATTTTCCCACCAGGCTTTCCATTTTCAGCCAGATTCCCACTTGTATAACCAGCTTGACATGTGTCATACAACTTCCTTTACTGCTTCATCTTATGCTCTCTATTTTTTAATCAGACGAGTTGGTGCTTTGATTGCCCCTACCTTGCCCCTCTTGGGAATGCATCTGGACTGTACTCAATTTTCTCTGTAAAGGCAATTCAATCTTCTACTACAATTTTGTCTGCCAGTCAATGATTCCAGATACACCTAGCCACATTCCCTTGCTTCCAACTGAAGTTGGCTGTCTTCCCATTCAAACGTTTTCTCTAAATTACACCTTTTCCTCTTCTGTTCCTGATCCAAACTGTATGTTAGATATAATGATGGCTCATTTCAAGACCACGCTGCTCACAGATTGTTTGTCCCACTCCCATTAAGGAAGAGGTTACTTTGCATTGATGCCAGGAACACCAGAGTCAAAAGCAGTTACTCCCCCATAGCCGTCAAGCCCATCAACACTTGCAACCATTAACCCACCCCACCGCCACTACTTCATCATTTCCTGTCTGTATTTATTGTGGTCTTTATGCTTATTGTTCATTTTGTGCTGCATCAGATCCGGAGTAACGATTATTTTGTTCTCTCTTACACTTGGCCACTGACGAATGACAATAAATGATCTTGAATCTTTAATCCCATTAATCGCTCTCAAAATTCAGTGGACTGAATGAGCATCTCCAGATCCTTATGGGAACGATAACACTTAGTTGTCAGTCTTCTCTTGAAGAGCTTCTTGCATTTATACTGGGCAATCATGTTCATATAAGGAGTAGTCAGGCAGAAGTGTTTCTTGACATTTGGTCACATCATTTAATATATATCATTACTGTAATTCAAGTTTTATTATTAAGTATTTCAATGTACTGCTGCCACATAACAACGAATTTCATGACATATGTCCATGATATTAAACCTAATTCTGATCCTGACTTGGAAATATTAAGATTGTTTAATGTCATTTCCAGCACACAGGTATAAAGAAGAACAAAATAATTGTTGCTCCAGATTCACTGCAGCACAAAAAAGAAAACAGTAAGATAAAGAATACGATACTAAAAAACACAATAACTATAAAGACAAAAGATAGGCTATATGCATAGGTTATATGCATATTGCCATAAAGTGATGCTAGGTACAGGAGTGCCTGTACAGAAGGTGACACTGGCTAGAAATGATAAAGTGGTAGGTGGGCATATTGATCAGCCTTACTTCTAGGGAAATGAAACTGTTTTTGAATGTGGTGGTCCTGGGTGGAAGTGGGACAAACAGTCCATAAACAGGATGGGTTGGATCCTTTATGGTATTACTGCCCTTTCCCAGCACCTGCCTGTATATATGTCCCTGATGGGTAGGTTGGTGCTGGTGATGCATTGTGCAATTTAATATTGCTGCTTCTTCTTAGTTTCTGGGTGTAGGTCTTTCCATTTGCATCCAACGGCACCATGGCAGTTCTGGCACCAGAAGGGTTGTAGGGATGAAGAAGGTGGCTCATCACGACCCCCTTGAGGGCAACTATGGGTGGCCAGCAAAATTACTGACCTCACAAATGATGCCAAGATCATGAAAGTGACTTATTTATAGAAACTTGGTTTAGCTGAATTCCCTTTTATCATCTCCTGCCACAGTTCTTGCACCTCTCTGAGATCTTCCTCTATATATTTGCTCTTCTATCTCCTTGCCACCATGTAGTGACATGAGGAATAACACTCCTTTTATTTCTCAGTTATAATCAGATGGATTCATGTAAGTACTGAACATCTAAATGTTCTCTCTTTCTTGTCTCTCATGATACACCAGAGGTAAAAGAACTTACATAAAAGTTTGGCAAATAGTGGGGCAGCATGATAGCAAATGCTTAGTGCACACCTTACAATGTCAGTGACCAATGTTCAACTCCCACCGCTGCCTGGAAAGAGTTTGTACATTCCCTCCATGACCGTGTGAGTTTCCTCCAGGTGCTCTGGTTTCCTCTCACAATCCAAAAACGTACCAGTCGGCAGGTTAATCGGTCATTGTAAATTGATTAGGCTAGGATTAAATCAGGGGATGGCAGGGCAGCACAGCTTGAAGGGCCAGAAGAGCCTATTCTGCACTGTATCGCAGTAAAATAAATAAATATATATAAATTACTAGTGGTGGGAAAACGTTCAAACTGCATTTCCCTGTAGCTGAAATTGAGAGCAGAAAAGGCTCTTGATTTCAGACAATTCACATTGCAGAACTATGGTAACAACACTCTCCACTTGACTGGATGATATTATCAAGAACAAAATCAACTTGTTGACTTGAAATTCCATCAACCATCTTCCATTTCTGTATGCAGAATACAGATTCTCCATTCAGTCACTCACATACAGTGTGTACCATGATACAGAGATGAGTATTACACCTGGAACAAAATTTAATTTGAAAACAACCCTTGCTTACATTTATATTTGCTGGCCACTTTATTAGGTACATTCTATACCTAATAAAGTGGCCACTGAGTGTAATTTTGTTGCTGGAGCCCATCAACTTCAATGTTTGACATGTTGTGCATTCAGAGATGCTCTTCTGCACACCACTGTTGTAAAGCATGGTTATTTGGGTTACTGTCACCTTCCTGTCAGTTTGAACCACTCTAGTCATTCTCCTCTGACCTCTCTCATTAACAAGGTTTTTTTGCACACTCACTGGATAATTTTTTGTTTCCCATCCCATTCTCTGTAAACTACAGAGACTGCATGCATGAATATCCCAAGAGATCAACAATTTCTGAGATACTCAAACCATCCCATCTGGTGCCAACAATCATTCTACAGCCAAAGTCATTTAGGTCACATTTCTTCCCCATTCTACTGTTTGGTCTAACCAACAACTGAACCTCTTGACCATGTCTGCATGCTTTTATGCATTGAGTTTCTGTCACATGATTGGCTGATTAGATGTTTGCATTAACGAGCAGGTGTATCTAATAAAGTGGTCACTGAGTGTACATCGCACATTTAATATCAATTGACATCAGCTGATTTTCTTTTTTGGGAGCCATTGCCGCTACCTCAAAGAACACGTCCAATCCCATTCAGAATGTTTAATGGAGTTTTAACTCTTCGTGGACACAGGAAAAGGAGAGCATTCCATAAGAAAAGGAAAGACAGTGCTTAGCAACTGAATTTATATGAATTAAATTGCATTGCTTAGAAAATTTGATGGGAATCAGACCATTGATTATTTGTACTTGAGTGCAATCCACATATCATTAATGTATAAAATTCCTTATTTTTATATAAAATACAAATATTATTATTGTTGTCTGTCTCGACTATTACAAAACTTTGTTGGCGGTATCCTAGCTGCTCTGCCACTGAGCTGGTCAAAAGAATAAATGCTCACATTGAACCGCCACTGTCCAGACGTCTGCTTTCTTGAATTAAATCACTGCCGTGCAGTTAACGGAGTCAAATTCCAAAGCACAACAGATGTACTTGGTGTCTGGATGTGGCAACTCATCAACCTCTATCAACCTGGAGATTCTCGGGTTAAGTAAAGAGAAGTGATACGGAACAGCAGGGAGAACAAAATAACCAGCAGATTAATTATTTCTGGACTCCTTTGTGGAGTCTGGTACAGATGAGCATTTATCGTGTGTTTTTTTTTAATATCCTTCCACACTTGCCTGGTAGATGACAGTTTCTAGGCAGGGGCTCTCAGGAAGAGAGCCTCATTACGCAGACCATTATGAGCTGACTGCTGTTTGATGATGGATGACTGTCAGCACGACAGCTTTGCTGATGGCTCCTCCATATTTCACTGCCACCTCGAAATGCGGCTGTCACTGCTGAAGCCAGAAGGTGGCCCTCACATCAAGGTCACTCAGCTGGCGAAAGTGGCCAAGGGAAAACTAATTTTGTCCAGACCCTCTGCCATTTATGGAGTCTTCAAATAATTATATGGAACATGAAGCTTTCAGTTATTAAACAAAAGAGTCTACAGCTCAAGGTTTTTTGAAAAAAAATCTTAGTAGTTCTGAAGGGATTCTTTCTAGATTTAAATTAAGAACAAAAATGTCTTTCCTCGCTACCCTGTCCAATCTGTTCTGATCATTACGAAGCAATGACTGCAGTTATAAACAAGGCAGGCAGACAAAGTGAAATTCTAAACTATGACTGTCACCAATCATGCTCGATGTCAATATAGTTTAAGGACTGCTCATATTACACAGTTTAAAGGCAGTTAAAAGATAAATTAATTTTGCATTGTGGTGAGAAAAAGAACAAACTGGTGTTTATACACCATGTTTTTCATTTCTTTCTATTCTTCACCCAATGTGGATAACTTAGGTCCTACACCACCAGTTTCAGGAACAGTTAATACTCTTCAACCATCAGGTGTGGATAATTTCATTCACCTCAACACTGAACTGTTTCCACAACCTATCGACTTGTTTTCAGGGACTCAGGTTCTCAGTATTATTAATTATTATTATTAAGTGTTTTTTTTTGTATTTGCTCTGTTTGGCTTCTTTTGCACGTTGGTTTTTGTTTGTAGTTTTCAATGATTCTCTTGTATTTCATTGCTCAACTGTGAATGCCAACAAGAAAATGGGTAGTATATAGCAACCATATATGTACTTTGGTAATAAATTTACTTGGAAATTTGAGCTTTTCATTTATATTTCTCTACTGTCCCTGCAGCATGGAACATTATTTGGCACCGGCACCATGACAAAAGGCCTAAATAATCTCCTTCTTTCTCATTTATTTGTTTTGATCCTGTTGACATAGTTTAGCCCAGCAGTGGCCTGTGTTTTAGTTGCTGAAAATGGTGTGTTTCCCTCTTCATTTCCAAATGGCAGAACCTCAATGTATTTCATTATCTGAAAATTTATTTTCTTGGCTAATACGAAACAAAAACCAGAAATACTCAGCAAGTCAGGCAGCATCTGATGGAAGAAAACAGATAGACATCAACATAATTACATCACCGGCAATGAAGACTCTCAGAAGTGTAAGTTTAACTTTGTTAAAGCTTTTCTGTGTGTGCAACAATGTGAGGTTGACTGAGGTTGACTCTCAGCAAGGTGTTCATAGTTCAAAACAATAATCCTTCACATGGACTTTTTTTGAGTGTATTTTTTTTATAATTATGATGTTCTGTTGCAATATCATTTCCATATTGTAGTACCTCATAACTGTCACAAAAAATAGATGACCTCCTCCCAAAGGCAATTCAGACACTTTTAAAGTTGCTTATCAAAGGACATCATGGCCATCCACTGCAACCACGGAAGACCCCAGTTTGTGACGCTTGTTGGTACCATTAGACCCTGAGTTCTGAGGTTGAGAGTGTGGCCCCAGCACAACAACTTTTCCACTTTAAAACCTCTCCTGCACATGTTTCCTGTCTTCTTCGGACATGATGGACAACCACATTAAAGGTACCTCAGAGGCCTCCGACACGGGATGAATCCCAATGTACAATCTCCTATTGCAAGTCATTTACCTCACATTGTTGCACACACAGAGAAGCTTTAACAAAGTTAAACTTGCACTTCTGAGAGTCTTCATTGCCGGTGATGTAATTATGTTGATGTCTATCTGTTTTCTTCCATCAACCAGCAACTTAAACAAATTCTGCTTTGATCCACCAAAATAGCTGGATTGTGATCTTAAGGGTTGGGCAGGAGTTCCTGAACTTTTTTATGCCATAGACCAATACCGTTAAACAAGGGTTCCTTGGATGCCAGGTTGGGAACACCTGCACTGCAGCAATGTTGATGAACCTGCATGTTTTTGGAACATCCCTTTGGAAGGAATTGACTCTCCACTGCCCGCACTAACATGTATTGTTTAGTAACAGACCTCCACACAGTAAACTTGCTGACAATTATCTGTTCTAAAGCAGAATGTGAATAACTCAAGGGGAGAGAGGAAAATAATACCTCAAATGATGGATGGTCATGAGCTATTAAAATATTTTTTCTGCATTATATAAGCATTAAAATGTCTCAATCCTCTTAATTTGGTTGCAGTATTTTTGCACGTAAAATGCTGATGGCCATTTTGCAACACTGGTTGAAATACAGTGTATTGTTCTCTGACATTAGTTAATTTGATGAAGATTTAGGAACGATATTAATGTTGATTATGGTGCTATATTTCACTAAGTGATTTCTTTGTTATTTATTAGCTGGTATTAAATCCTGCCTTTCATTTAACTTATATTTTACTCCCTTCGATCTACTTGAGAAAGCAAAGGTTGATTTTGATAAGTCTGAAGTACTAAAAGCAAATGTGTGTGTATTTCTGTATGTGTGTGCGTGTCTGTCTAGCTGTCTATCTGTATCTGTGACAAGGCCGGAAGAGGTACAAGTTGCCATAGAAACAACGGGCATGTGATTCTTGCATTGGTGGAGTGGAAACTTAGAGTGGTCCCATCTCTCAGAGCAGTGGGTGAGATGTTATTCCATCTCTTCCCTGCTGTTGGAATGATTAGGGAACATGTAAAGGATCAGAGCTTGCCATTCAGCGTGACCTTTTCTGAAACCAGACAGGCAGCAGGAAATTTCACTCTGGAGCCAAAACTTGGCGTGGGGAAGGATGGAGAAGGAGGGAGGTAAACTAGTAAGGGAATAGATTCAAAGAAAAAAAATCTTTCACAACATGACACGCTTTTGCAGCACATTCCTTCTGTGACCTTTTGCTACGGTGGCCCTTAAAATTTACTTGCTGGAGAGAAGAGCTGCAGCAACAGGAAGAGTTTCAGGTTGAAAGTAAATGAGTGACCTCACAAGATTTACTGAGAGCTGGTCAGAAGGAAACAAGTTACAATTGGTAACATACTTCAGTATTTTATTTTCTACAGAATGTTAAAAGGAGATTATGTTGGATAAATTCAGTCAGCTGTAAAACTCTCATATATGCTAAAGGATATGTTGCCTGATGACTACACTTTTGTGATGCTTACAGCTCCATGGCCTCTTGGATTAGTTTCAAATGCTAAGGGAGTGCTGGACAGTGAAACTTGCATTTGGCTGTGGTTGTATCTCAGTGTGTCTGATTTCAAATGTTTAAATGCTGCAAATATACAGACGTGGCCAAATGCATATTTAACTGCCTTGAATTCTCTGACCATTTAAAACCGTTTGATCAATCTCTGATCACAAGCACTTGTGCTTTTTTTCCCCTAAAGATGACGTTTAAAATAATTTTGCCTGCTGCCAGGTTGTGTCTTCGATTAGGATACATGAATGATATTACATTTCAGTTGGAAAATTGTACAAAAATATTCCTTTTGGTAAGGTAGAAAGAAATATTGGGAGTGTAAAATCCATTTGAGTCATACTCTCTGCCTTACTATCAATCCTTTTAAAAATATTTCTTAGAACAGTCTTTGTCACTCATCCCAAGATATCATCTTAAGCAGCACACTATACATTTTCATTTGGTAACACTTATAAAAACATAGTCTAGATTGAAAATAAATCCCTCACACTAACATTGGTAGTGATGGGTGGGTATCTGAAAGATTTCATCAGGCAGAAGTTCTCTCCTTCATTTTTTAACTATTAAGCTGTGGAAAGTCTAAATATTTATAACACAATTTTCTTTTGATTAGGAAAAAATGATGTACTGAGAAATTCTCACATGCAAATTAGTTATCATTCATATCTGTTTCATTTTAACACCTTTTAGATATGGTGATCTGCTGTGTAGTTATGAATGGAACATTCATAAAATATTAACTAAGTCTCCCTGACATATGGGAAGAAATGTATTTAATTTTAATTCATGTTTTGGAATATGGATGTTGAAAGCCTTAATTCCCCTTGAGACTGTTGTGGTGAGATACTTAAATAACTGTTCTAGTGCAAGTATTTAAAATAATTACATAATTTTTCTGGGATAGAAAACTACAAGATTTCATCCAGTACTGACATAGGACTGCAGTATATTTCCAAGACAGGATGTAGAGTGACTTGAAAGGAAGCCCACAGGAATGATGCTCCTATACACCACCTGCTTCATGGTAGAGGACACAGACTGTGAGGTGCTATTGGAGTTTCTTAGCAAGTAACTACAGTGTATGTTCGATGGCACACTGCACCCATAGTGTTAATGGCTGTGCAGGGAATGAATCATTGTGGTATCACTCAAACAAGCCTCTGTGTCCTAAATGTTGGAATTGTACACAAACAGAGAACAGCAAAATGTCATCATGCCTCCGAGTTGAGCCTTGTAGATGCTGGAAAGGTGTCAGAATCCCCTGCCATACACACACACACACACCCGCAACTTTGCTAGTTTCTCATGACCTAAAGCATTGACTCCGTTTCTATTCCCACAGATGCAGTTTGTCCTGCTGTGCATTTCCAGCATTTTCTGCTTCTTATTTTAATGCTTGCATTTTCCTTGTGTGGGCCACCCATCACAAAACTGAAGTCTGGAGAGATTTCCATCAGTCCTGGCAGAACTCTGTGAAGCAGGAGGCCCATGTGTGGCTATAGCTCCAACTAGTGAACAGAAGCAGAGAAAGCCTGACCACAAATACTGACAATAAGTCCCATAGGTATCTGACTCACCCATCTGACATAACAGCAAATATCAAGTCTGTCAATATCATGGTCATGAATTTTCTGATATTCAGATACATTCAAAAACTAATAAACCTAAAATACTTGAAATATTGAATACACTTCTATGCACAAATGTACTTAAAATATGCTTTCACCAAAACTAGATTCAAATTCAGCCAGGAAGTAACAAGGATGCCCTGGTATCATAGTGGTTAGTGTGGCACTTTTACACTTCAAGGCGTCAGAGTTTTAGCTTCACTTCCAGCAGCACCTGTAAGGAGTTTGTATCTCCAACTGCATGAATGCATGGGTTTCCCTGGGTGCTCCAGTTTCCTCCCAAGTTCCAGAGATGTACTGGTTAGTAGGTTAATTGGTCTTTGTAAATTGTCCCGTGATTAGGCTAGGGTTAAATGGGTGGGTTGCTGAGCTCATTTGGCTGGAAGGGCCTATTTGTACTGTATCTCTAAAATAAAAAAACATAAAACAGGTAATGGTTGCACAAAAGACTACTGCTGTAATCTGGAGCAAAGTGCTAACTGCAGGAGGAATTCAATGGATCAAGCAACATCAGTGGAAACAAAGAGATGCTCGGTGCTTTGGGTTGTGACTCTGCAACAAGACGATTTGGTTCTCAACTTGAAATGTTGTCCATCTCCCTGCCTCCATAGAGGCTACCTAACTGGCTGAGTTCCTCTAGCAGGTTGCTTTTACCAACAGGTAATGGTTATCAAGTGATCTGTGACTGGACAGCTGTTGCCAGAGGAATTCCACATGACTCAGTCACTTGACCTTTACAGCCTACATTTTTAGGCTAAAAGTTTGGAGATGTGACAGAGAAGTTGGCTGAACAGACAAGAAATAGCCATGTGATTGACAGCATGGAAAAAAGCTTGAGACTTCAGACGAAGGGCGGAATAGTTGGGCAGAAGAGTGATTAATGGAATTTAACCGAGCAAAGAGTGAGATAATGAATTTAGGGCACACACACAAAATTCTGTAGGAATTCTGGACTCAATAAGTCAGGCAGCATCTATGGAGGGAAATAAATGGTCGGTATTTCAGGTTGGCACCTTTTATCAGGACTGGGAAGAAGGGGGCTGAAGTTAGAATTCACACACAAAATTTTGGAGGAACTTTGACCTGCTGAGTTGCAGCGTGTTATGTGTGTTGCTCAGGATTTCCAACATCTGCACAATTTCTTGTGTCAAATTTGGGGGCTGTGATATGACCTATAGACCTCGGAGCAGAATAGGGCTGTTTGGAGCATTGAGCCTATTCATCTGTTCCATCATGACTGATTTATTATCCTTCTCCACCCCATTCTCCCACCTTCTCCCCATAATCTTTGATGCCCTTGTTAATCTTTGACTGCCCTTGAGTGTATTTAAAGTGGAGGTTGATAAGTTTTTGATTAGTTAGTGCATCAAAAGTTACAGAGAGAACGTAGGAAAAATAGATTGAGAGGGATAATAAACCAGACATGATGGAATGACAGGTCAAACTCAATGGGCTGAGTGGCCTTATTCTGCTCCTATATGTTATTGTCTAGTCAAGAACCTCTCGATCTCCGCTCTAAATATATCCAATGACCTGGCCTCCACACCTGTCTGTGGCAATGAATTCCAAAGATTCACCACACCCTGGCTAAAGAAATTACCCCTCATCTTTGTTCTAAAAGGGCATCCTTGCATTCTGAGGCTGTATACTCTGACTCTATTCCCCTACTGTCGGAAGCATCTCTCCAAGTCCACTCTCTCTAGGCCTTTCAATATTCGATGGGTTTCAATGAGAAACAATGAACGCAATTCAATGATGGTGTTCGCAAATTATGTAGAATAGTTCTATTATGAACAATATGTGTCATCTGTCACCAATTAGATTACCCTACAGAACTTCCTCTGGACCCTCTCCAAGAGAAAACAAGGGACTACACGATAAATTGGAATATATTGAGTAATTTAAAGGAACAAAGGAACTTCAGGCTGCTTATCCATGGATTCTGAAAGCGAGCATTGTTCATCAATAAGGTGGTTAAAAGGAGGTGCCCTTCTTTATGTGTCGCATGATGGGATGTAAGGCCACGATGGTAATACTAGAACCACATATAGCACTGACTACTCACTGCTTGACTACTGCATACTGTTCTACTACAAAATGTGCAGAAAAACATTGTGATTGCACTAGAGAGCATCAATGGGAATTTGCCAAAACTGTAAAATCCTAGCCCCGAGGAGAGATTAGAGAGGCTGGGGATGTTTTTGGAATAGTGGACATTTTAGGGAAACTTGATTGAAGTAGATAAGATTATGGAGGAATAGTTGGAGTAAACAGGAAGAACCCATTTCCTTCACCAGAACACCAAATATCAAAGGACATTGATTTAAAGTAATTAGTAAAAGAGAGGAGATGAAGAAAAATCTTTTCACGCAGAGGAAAAAATCTTCATCACTTGTGTTGGCAAAAACTATTCCAAAAATCAAAACATTAGCCCAAGACCACCACGAGGTTGTTATAGTTGCATGCCACACCTTCAGTTCCAACAAAATGATTGTTCCAAAGGGTCAGATTTCTTATTTTGCCCATCTATTAGCAATTAGCAAACATTCAATCTTGAAGTGATCTCAAATGCTCTCTCAGTGGTCAACAAAGATATGACCTCCGCCAGCCCCAGAGTGCAAACTACCATGAAATAAGCAAGAATATGTAACTTATTCCCTTTGCTTTTGCCATGCCCCTATTAATGTGACTAGTTACCATTTAAAACAGAATAATCGCACAACACAATGCAAAGCAAATAGAGAACAGATACATGGCTTCTACAACGTGTAGAGAATAAATGCATGTGCACTTAAGGAAGTGTGAGCCGCAGAGCCATGATCAAATGGTGCAAGCTGGAATAAAATAGGAAGCATTTTTTCAATCAGCACAGAATATGCGCAAATTCCATAAGACCATAAGAAAGAGGAGCAGAAATAGGCCATTTGGCCCATCAAATTTGTTCCACATCATGCATTATTCGCATATTACATCTTGAATAGTGAGTTTTGGGTAAATAAATCAAAAAATAACTATTCAATAGTAGGGAGTACACATCAGTTCTAACTCCTCTCCCGTTAGAAGTACAGTGGAGGCAAGGTGCAACGTTATAGCAAGAAATATTTAGAGAAGTATTGGGTCAGTGCCCCTGCTCTGTTTCACAGAAATAGATCAAATGAGGACAAAGTAAGTCATGTATTGTGGCCATTGATTCTACCTGTATTTTTGTTTGTATTTATCACTGATCAGACCCCACTTGGAGTACTGTACTCAATTCTGGTCGCCTCACTACAGGAAGAACATGGAAACCATAGAAAGGGTACAGAGGAGATTTACAACGATGTTGCCTAGATTAGGGAGCATGCCTTATGAGAATAGGTTGAGTAAACTCAGCCTTTTCTCCTTGGAGCAACAGAGGATGAGAGGTGACCTGATAGAGGTGTATAAGATGATTAGAGGCATTGATTGTGTGTATAGTCAGAGTCTTTTTCCCAGAGCTGAAATGGCTAGCACAAGAGGGCATATTTTTAAGCTGCTTGGAGGTAGGTACAGAGGAGATCTCAGGGGTAAATTTTTTAATGCAGAGAGAGGTGAGTGTGTGGAAAGGGCTGTCAGTGGTGGAGGTGGAAAGGATAGGGTCTTTTAAGAGACTCCTGGATGGATACATAGAGCTTAGGAAAATAAAGGGCTATGGATAAGCCTAGGTAATTCTAAGGTAAGGACATGTTCGGCACTGCATTGTGGGCCGAAGGGCCTGTATTGTGCTGTAGGTCTTCTATGTTTCTATGTTTCTATTTTAGTAAGCTGAAGGCATTGGTCAGACTGCACTTGGAGTATTGTGAGCTGTTTTGCACCAATTCTCTAAAAAACAGATGTTGCTGCCATTGGAGAAAGTCTCGAGGACGTGCACAAGAATGATCCTGGGGTCAAAAGTATTAATGTATGAGGAGCCTTCAATGGTTCTGGGCCTGTACTCACTGGAGTTCAGAAGAGTTAGAGGGAATCTCATTGAGACATATAGAATATTGATAGGCCTGGATAAAGTATATGTGGAGAAGATGTTCCCTGTAGTGGGGGGGGGTCTAGCACCAGGAGGCACAGTCTCAGAATGCAAGGTTGTCCCTTCAGAACAAAGAAGAGGAAGAATTTCTTCAGCCAGAGGGTGGTGAATCTGTGGAATCCATTGCCATAGATGGCTATAGAAGCCAAGTCATTGGTCATATTTAATGTGGAGGTTGATAGGTTCTTGATTAGTGAGGGAGTCATAGGTTACGGGGAGAAGGCATGAGACTGGGGGTTGAGAGGCATCATAAGAGGTGGAGACTGTTTGCATGTGGCCTGGTATGGAAACACCAAAGCTCTTGAAAGGAAAATCCTTCAAAGAGTAGTGGATACAACCTAGTCCATCACAGGTAAAGCCCTCCTGATCATTGAGTACATGGACTGCTGTCACAGGAAAGCAGCATCCTTCATCGAGGACCCCACCGCCAGGCCATGCTCTCTTCTCATGGCTGCCATCTGGAAGAAGATGCAGTAGCTTCAGGACCACACCACCAGGTTCAGGAACTTATATTACCCATCAACTATCAGGCTCGAACTAGAGGGAATAACTTCACTCAACCTCACTCACCCCATCGCTGAACTGTTCACTCATTTTCAAGGACTCCTCATCTCAAGTTCTCAATATTTATTGCTTATTTATTCATTACTTCTTTTCTTTTATATTTTTGGTTTGTTGCCGTTTGCATGTTGGTTGTACATCTTGTTGCATGCAATCTTTCATTGATTTACATGGATTTACTGTGAATGCCTGCAAGAAAACACATTTCAGGATTGTATATTGTGACATATATGTACTTTGATAATACATTTATTTTGAACTTTGAACTTTGAAATCATAATGGTGGAGCAGACTCAATGAGCTGAATGGCCTGATTCTGATCCTATGTCTTATGGTCTTAGTCTACGTGGAATTGCATTCTGCAAAAGCCGATCATTATTTTCTTTCTTTGGACAGATGTACGTTTATCTAATTTGTGCAATTGCTATTAATTATTCCATTACTGTGGAACAAGCATTGACCATGACTAGTCATTGAGAACAACTATTTGATATTTGAAATTCAGCTGTATTGACATTAACTGAAAGTTAAGCAAGAATAAACAAACTAGCTATCGCTTGAAGCTAAAGCAGAAAGTTTAATTATACTCATAAAAAGCAAAATTTTGTAGAGATAAAGATTTTTTTTGTAGATATAAGCTCATAGGTTGGCATATTTATTAGGAATATTACTTGTACCTCATATACATATAGGAATAGATGTTACTGTCTGCAAATAATTCTGAGATTTTTGTTTGAATTCAATCAAGATAATGGGATGAACTGCCTTTCCTGTCTGTTGGTTGTATATGAGGCCAAAACAATACACCATGGACATATGTCTTCAGGACAAAATAGTGCATGACATTCATATGTGCTAATAAAGCAACATACTCATTGGGTTGGTTGTATGGGAAACAGAAGTTATATAAAATATCCATTACTCTTTCTGAATTATAGTGCTTTAGAGGCTAAATTAAGTATGTTTCACCTTCCATCATCTCAACGTATCTGGGAGTTAATGATTCTGAAACTAGGCACAACCAAGAAGTGTTCATTCTTGACCACCCCCATTTCTCTATTACTCAAAATTTTTCCTCCAAATGTTCTCCTTATCCTATAAATCATATATATGTGTTTTGAGTACCAATAAATCCAATATTTCAAGTATTGTACAACAATAAAATATTTATAGTTGGGAGGTAAAATGTAAATTGAGAGGTATGAAATCTTATTGACTTTTTTACTTACAGCCGTTAATGCTATTGGCAGTTAGAGTAGCAATGAGGGTCCTCCAGCTCTGGCAGTGTTCAGGACGCCTCATCATAGCAGTGGCTTCCTCTTGGTTTTCTCTAATGTCAGCCATGCAAGTCCCAGGTGGAGACTCAGGAATGCCATCGTACTCAGATGTAGAAGGATTTTTTATTGCTGTTTCTGTAGCAATTTTGTTTTATTAGTCAGGGGTGTTAGCCCTGAGTTGAACCCCAAGATCTAAAGGACCAGTGGACCACTCATAGTCTGGCTATCCTTTGACCTGTTTGACATATGTCACCTCACCAGGAGTCAAAGCATAAAGCCCTGACTCAAGCCAACATAGCTCTCTGGGTCATTGAGGCATGCAAGCCTCCACACCAGGACAAAATTGTGGTCCTCTTAAAGGATAAAATGTTAAACAAAGTCACTTTTAAGATCTTATTAGTATTAAAATCATGTTAATTTTTGTTTTAAGGACAAAATTAGATTTCATTTCACTGAAGTAGGCTCTGTCTTTTTAATAGCTGGAACTGATCTTACAAGTCCAATTTCTTAAACCAGAGTTCAATCATTTTATCTGATCTTTGTACTTGTGTCGGGGCTTCAGAGAGAGACAGGGAGAGAGAGAGGGAGAGAGAGAGAATGAGTGAGTGAGAGAATTGAGGATGCATTTAAATATAATCAAATGAAAAAAATGATCAAAGGAACACAATTACAGTAATCTATACAGAAGATAATACAGTTTTAATTTTATACAGTTTTTCATTTGAATCTGTTGAAGGCTTCCAAAAAGGGTAGTGTGTCTTAGTTGTAACAATAACAATATTATATGTCAGTTGCATTGACAGCATGTCCCTTCAGTACTGTGAGATTTAATAAAAGTTGACTTTTTCGTTAACATTCCAGTTCAGTAAGAAGCTATTTGGCTGTCTAATCACACAATTTAACTTGTTCACAAGTTTAAAAAAAAAGGGCCATTTTATCCTTTCTATTGCAGTTCCTGTCACAAAAAGACACCCAACATTGTCATTGTTGTAAGTCATAATTGTAACCCACTGACCCCTGTTAGTAGTGCATATGTATGGGAATGAATTTCAACCATGCTATTTCCAAAGTCACGTGGCCTGCCATACTTCTCTGCGCCAACCTAGCATTTCCTTGTATTTCTCATTTATGTTTATAATTAACACAATGAAACACATGCCTGTCTTTGCTAAATTCATCTTGGTTATTGGCTGTCATTGAGATAGGCCATTAGTAGTTTGGGCCTTGGATGGATTTAGAATATATCTCAGAATTGAAGGGCGTTCCTTTAGAAAAGAGATAAGAAAAAAATTCTTGAGGCTGGGGGTGGTGAATCTGTGGAATTCACTGCCACATTTGGATGTGGAGGCCAAGTCATTGGGTATATTTAAAGCAGAGCTTGACAAGTTGTTGATTAATCAGAGTGTAAAAGGTTACGGGGGAAAGGTAGGAGAATGAGATTGAGAGGGATAACAAACAAATGGCATAACAGACTTGTTGGGTGTAATGGCCCAATTAGGCTCCTATATCTTATGGTTTTATGGACGGAGCATTAAAGAGTCCATGTGATAGTTATCAGAGCCGTTGGACCTTCTTTCCACCCAACACCTGTTCTTTGAGTCGCAGATTTTCTGTACGACTAGCGTTCTGAGGCCACTTCCTCTCCATTCATGCATGTTGGAGGTTCCAAGCAAAGAACAGCCTCTGTTGTTAACTAGCTTCTGTATCTTTCAATCATTCTCATTAAGTCAGTCCTGATGTTTTCTGTGAGGGAAGTTATGACTCCCTTTACAGGTACTAATGTGGTGAAGTTTAGGGCAAATAAGACCTGTGGATGCTCTGGCATCTCTTGGCCGGGGTTCATTAAGCCATTGGGGTGCATATGAAGAATTCGTTGAGAAGAGCTATCTATACAAAGTACTTGATATCTACAAATTTGATTTTAAAATTTCAACTTTTCTGGAGCCACTATTATTTTGGAATTCATCTGATGGAGATAACAGGTAATCAATTTCAAGGCATCGGTCCCTGTCATGGCATAAGGAATAATGATCTCCTTCCAGTCCCCTAATTGGAATATGACATCATCTAGGAGATGCCATTGCCTGGGGTATATTGTCACAAGGCCTCGAGTTAGTCTCTCAGGTAGATCAATCATCATCATCATTATTATGTGCCATGTCTTATAATGTGGGCGGTCATGGTCTTCCATCTGTTTGAGAAGTTCTAAGTTCTTCAAAACTCTTGCCAGTCCATCCCTTGATGTAACTCATGAATGTCACACGTTGTCAACCATAACTTTTTCTTCCATCAATTTTTCCCTTCACTGCAAGATGTTCGAGCTTCTCTTTTCTCAATACAATTTCCCCAAAATTCCAGCTGCTGTTGCATGAGACCATAAGACATAGAAACAGAACTAGGCCATTTAGCCCATCGAGTCTGCTCAGCCATTCAATCATGGCTGATCATTTTTTTCCCCTCCTCATACCCATTCCTGGCTTTCTCCCTATATCATTTGATGCCATGTCTAATCAAGAACCTATCAATCTCTGTCTTAAATACACTCAATGTCCTAGCCTTCATAGCTGCCTGTAGTAACAAATTCCACAAATTCACCACCTAAAGAGATTTCTTCACATCTCTGTCTTAAATGGATGCCCATCTAACCTGAGGCTGAGCCCTCTTGTCTTAGACTCCCTAACCATGGGAAGCATCCTTTCCACAACTATTCTGTCTAGGTCTTTCAACATTCGAAAGGGTTCCATGAGATCCCCCCTTATCCTTCTAAATTCCAGCAAGTACAGATGCAGAGCTATCAAACGTTCCTTGTATGATAACCCTGTCATGCCAGGAATCATCCTTGTGAATCGTCTCTGGACCCTCTCCAATGCCAGCACATCTTTTCTCAGATGATGGGCCCAAAACTATTCACAATACTCAAGGCGAGGCCTCACCAGTGCTTTATAAAGCCTTGGCATCACATCCCTGCTCTTGTATTCAAGACCTCGAGATGAATGCTAACATTGCATTTGCCTTCCTCACCACCAACTCAACCTGCAAGTTAACCCTTAGGAAGTTCTGCACAAGGACTCCCAAGTCCTTTTGCACCTCAGATTTTTAGATTTTCTCCCCATTTAAAAAATAGTCTGTACATTTATTTCTACTACCAAAGTGCATGGCCATTGATTGATGATGAAGTTTCCTGATTGATGATATCAGCTCTCTTCTTCTTCCTCATTTGTTACACTGTCTTTCAGTGATATTTTCATCATTCTTCTAAAAAAAAAGAGCTTTGAGTCCTCCCTCATAATGCTTTGATTTTGTCCAACAGATAGAACATGAGTTAGTGAATTGATAATTGTTTTACTATACTTAAATGTATTGAGATACCACGTATTGTTTGTGAGTCACCTAGCAGATCATAAGTACATCAAGGCATGACAAAAGAGGGAAGGAACACAATACAGGGTAGAGTACTACAGTGTTAGAGAAAGTACATGTACATGTAGATTAAATAATGTGCAAGGGTCATTACAAGGTAGTCTGCGAGATCAAGAGTTCATCTATATCAAGAGGTCTATTCAGGATTCTTATACTAGGATAGGAGGAGCCCTTGATTCTGGTGGCTATTTTCCTGAGGCAACAGGAAATGTAGACAACATAAATCTGTGACTCAAAAGACAGATGGTGGGTGAGAAGAAGAGCAAAGATCCAACAGCTCTCTTGATGATTACATGGACTCTTCGATGCTACCAAGCCAAGAAGACTGTAAGACATAGGAGCAGAATTAGGCCATTTTACCCAACAAGTCTGTCATGATACTTGATCATAGTTGTTTTATTATGCCTTTCAACCCCATGGTGGTACACGTTCTTAAGTTTTTCTGTCTTCTACCGAATGAAAATGGAGAGATCAGAATAGGAAGAGACCTTGATTCTGTTCGCTGTTTTCCTGAGCATCAGGAAGTGTTGATAGCATTAGCGAGGGAGAGACTGGGTTGTGTTTACAACTCTCTGCAATTTTGTGTAATCTTGGGCTGAGCACTTGCCAAACCAAGCTGTGATATGGCTGGATAGGATGCCTTCTGTGATGCATTTGTCAAAATTGTTGAAGGTCATCTGGGACACACCAAATTTTCTTAGCTTTCTGTGAAAGCAGATGCTGGTGTACTTCATTGCCCATAGCATCTAGTGGCTGGATGAAGAATTGAAGGCAGAGCTATAGTCAGTGATGATGTAGTTTATGACAGAATCTTGCTCCCAGTATTTTACCAGGAGGAGGACTCTGTTGGAATTATGTTTCCCTGTTCTATATTGCTGAATGCATCTTGCCAAAGGATTGTATCTTTCCTGATTCTGCAATGAAATCACCCATGAGGATGCTCTAAGAATCAGCATTCTCTACATTAAACAGCAACACATTCTAAAGGCTTCCCAGTCTCTGCACAAAGAAGCACTGCCAACATCTCAACTATTCTTCCCTTTGCAAAGTAGAAGTTCAAGCAAGAGTTCCTCGTGAATGCTAAGAGTGCTATTCTTGTTGCTTGAGGTACTGCAAAATGTTGATGAATACATAAAACTTGCTGAATATTAATGCTGGAAAGCAAAATTTTGTTTAGCAAGCTTTCAGAAACCAGTGTTTCTCTTAAGGGGTCATTTGTACAGAGAAATCTGGAACTCTGTTTCAATAACTGTTGGTGTCACTCAGTTGCAATGTGCAAGATTGAGAATAATGTATTTTAGTTACATTTGGTTATCAAAGGATATGCAGCAGAAACAGGCAAGTGGAACAAGATGCAGGTCAGTCATGATTAAATTAAATGGAAAGCTGGGAGTCATTAACAGAGAAAATGTATGGCATGGAAAGAGACTGTTCAGCACATCATATTGCTGCTCACCATTCAGCCTATCATATTGGTACAGTTTGGAAAAGAGCTGCCTTGCTTAATCATTACCTTCCAGGGCCAAGTCAGAATCGGAATCAGATTTATTATCAGTTGCCCTATATGGCATGAAATTTGTTGTTCTGCAGCATCAGTACAGTGCAAAGACTTAACAATCTTTAACACAAAAATAAATAGTGTCAGAAAAGGATTAATGAACTGGTATTCATGGCTTCGTAGATGTTCAGAAGTATGATGGCGGAGGGACTAATGAGAAGAGGTTATGTCCCAGATAGTGAGTGTTTTTAATGAAAGAACATAGGACAAGAACAGGCCCTCTGGCCCACAGTATTTGGACTGAACCAGTTAAATTAGTGATCAAACTGCTTTTGGATGCCGCATTCTTGAGGCACTATCTCATGACAGATGTTTCCCAGAGCTGCCCAAATCTTCTTAAATCTGTCTGTAAGTCTCTCAATCTTGATCGCTCTCTCTCTCCTATACTATAGTGAACAAAATTGTTTGCTGTACAGAATTATGGTTTTACTGGTGTTGCCAATACTTTTGTATAACCTCTCTATTGTGTGCCTTCATTAATAAAGGAAGATGTCTAGTTTTCAGTTTTATCAACATTGTTAACCTGTACTGCTAACTTTTAAGGATCTATGGACATAGACTGAGGTATCCCTCAGTATTCTCTTGAATTGTTACCTGCATTTGAATGGGATTGCCAATGTTAACTTAAAAAGGCATTTTCAGAGTGATTTGTTTAATATTATTTATTTTAAATTATCTTTCTGATTTTAAGAAATTTCAGAACCATGGAGTTTTTTTCTGAGTTTTAATGAATTAAATGAACTCAGACTGAGTATAAATGTCACAGGTTATCAAACATAGGCAAATCACAGTGAAGTATCAGAATGATTAGGGTAATTTTGGGATAGAAACCAAGGCCTCACTATCACTTCTGACTCATTGCATCTCTGAATAATGACAGCAGCAAGGCTTTGAGCTCAGTTGGTCATACTAGGCTTTGAAAAGTAAATACAGATAAGGCAAAAATGCAGAGATAAGAAGAGTAGCTTGTTGAAACAAGGATAATCTGGAAAATCTGCCATATCTATGCTTTATCTAAATAGGAGGTCACTTTATCAACACAGGTGCCCCTAGGACTGTGTGCTGAGCCCATTGCCGTACATTCTGCTCACAGATGAGTGCACGGCCAAACACCCGAGTAATCACATTGTCAAGTTGGCCAACGACACGACAGTGATGGGCTCATCACCGACAATGATGCGACAGCCTACAGAGAGAAGGCAGAATTGCTTAAGGCCTGCTGCTAGGCAAGTAACCTATTCCTCAATGTCAACAGGACAAAGGAGATGGTTATCAACTTCAGGAGAACTTGCTGCACTCCAGCCCCTCATTACACTGGTGGCACAGTTATGGAAACTGCGAGTAGTTTCAACTCCTGGGAGTGCACATCATACACAACCACTCATGCTCCCAGAACACATCCTACACAATCATGAAAGCTCACCAATGCCTCTACTTTCTGAGGGGACTGAAGTACATACATCAATATTCATGATCTTCTACAAATGTGCAGTTGAGAGTATCCGATCATGCTGCATCACTGTATGGTACTGTGTGCTGGGCCAGTTGCTGTCACAGGTGACTGCGTGGCCAATAGGTACATTCCAATGAGACAGGGAAACAATGGTAGGGTACAGGAACCGTGGTGTACAAAGGCTGTTGAAAATCTACTCAAGAAGAAATGTTCAAAAAACTAGGTAATGATAGAGATCTAGAAATTATAAGGCAAGCAGGAGGGAGCTTAAGAATGAAATTAGGAAAGCCAGGAAGGGCCAGGAAAAGGTCTTGGCGAGCAAGATTGAAGAAAACCCCAAGGCATTCTACAAGTATGTGACGAGCAAGAGGATAAGACATGAGAGAATAGGACCAATTAGGTGTGACAGTGAAAAAGCGATTATGAAACCAGAGTAGGTAGCGGAGGTACTTAATGAATACTTTGATTCAGTATTTACTATGGAAAAGGACTTTGGCAATTGTAGGGATGACTTACAGTGGACTGAAAAGCTTGAGCATATAGACACTAAGAAAGTGGATGTGCTGGAGCTTTTGGAAAACATTAAGTTGGAAAAGTCAACGAGACTGGATGAGATGTACCCCAGGCTACTGTGGGAAGCGAGGGAGGAGATTGCTGAGCCTCTGGCAATGATTTTTGCAGCATCAATGGAGATGGGAGAGGTTCTGGAGGATTGGAGGGTTGCAGATGTTGTTCCCTTATTCAAGAAAGGGAGTAGAGATAGCCCAGAAAATTATAGAGCAGTGAGTCATACTTCAGTGGTTGGTAAGTTGATGGAGAAGATCCTGAGAGGCAGGATTTAAGAACATTTGTAGAGGCATAATTTGATTAGGAATCATCAGCATGGCTTTGTCAAAGGCAGGTTGTGCCTTATGAGCCTGATTGAATTTTTTGAGGATGTGACCAATGAAGGTAGAGCAGTAGATGTAGTCTATATGGATTTCAGCAAGGCATTTGATAAGGTACCCCAATCAAGGCTTATTAAGAAAGTAAGGAGACATGGTATCCAAAGGGACTTTGCTTTATGGATCCAGAATTGGTTTGCTCACAGAAGGCAAAAAGTGGTTGTAGACAGGTCATATCCTGCATGGAGGTCAGTGACATAGAAACATAGAAAATAGGTGCAGGAGAAGGCCATTTGGCCCTTCGAGCCTGCACCACCATTCAGTATGATCATGGCTGATTATCCAACTCAGAACCCTGTACCTGCTTTCTCTCCATACCCCCTGATCCCTTTAGCCACAAGGGCCATATCTAACTTCCTCTTAAATATAGCCAATGAACCGGCCTCAACTGTTTCCTGTGGCAGGGAATTCCACAGATTTACCACTCTCTGTGTGAAGAATTTTTTCCACATCACGGTCCTAAAAGGCTTCCCCTTTATCCTTAAACTGTGACCCTTTGTTCTGGACTTCCCCAACATCGGAAACAATCTTCCTGCATCTAGTCTGTCCAATCTCTTTAGAATTTTATACGTTTTTATAAGATCCCCCCTCAATCTTCTAAATTCCAGCGAGTATAAGCCTAGTCGATCCAATCTTTCTTCATATGAAAGTCCTGCCATCCCAGGAATCAATCTGGTGAACCTTCTCTGTACTCCCTCTATGGCAAGAATGTCTTTCTTCAGATTAGGGGACCAAAACTGCACACAATATTCTAGGTGCAGTCTCACCAAGGCCTTGTACAACTGCAATAGGACCTCCCTGCTCCTGTACTCAAATCCTTTTGCTATGAATGCCAACAGACCATTTGCCTTTTTCACCGCCTGCTGTACCTGCATGCCCACCTTCAATGACTGGTGTACAATGATACCCAGGTCTCGTTACATCTCCCCTTTTCCTAATTGGCCTCTGTTCAGATAATAATCTGTTTTCCTGTTCTTGCAACCAAAGTGGATAACCTCACATTTATCCACATTAAATTGCATTTGCTATGAATTTGCCCACTCACCTAACCTATGCCTCAAGGATCTGTTCTAGGACACCTTCGTGACTTTTATAATGACCTGGATGAGGAAGTAGAGGGATGGGTTAGTAAGTTTGCTGATGACACAAAAGTTGGGGGTGTTATGGATAATGTGGAAGGCTGTCAGATTTTACAGTGGGACATCGATGGGATGCAAAACTGGGCTGAGAAGTGGCAAATGGAGTTCAACCCAGATAAGTGTGAGGTGGTACATTTTGTTGGGTCAAATATGATGGAAGAATATAGTATTAATGGTAAGTCTATTGGCAGTGTGGAGGATCAGAGGGATCTTGGGGTCCAAGTCCATAGGACACTCAAACCTGCTGTGCAGGTTGACTCTGTGGTTAACAAGACATATGGTATATTGACCTTCATCAACTGTGGGATTGAGTTCAAGAGCCAAGAGGTAATGTTATAGCTATATAGGACCCAGGTCAGACCCCGCTTGGAGTACTGTGCTCTGTTCTGGTCACCTCAGTAGAGGAAGGATATGGAAACCAAAGAAAGGGTGCAGAGGACATTTACAAGGATGTTGCCTGGATTGAAGAACATGCCCTATGAGAATAGGTTGAGTGAACTCGGCCTTTTCTGCTTGGAGAGACAGAGGATGAGAGGTGACCTGATAGAGGTGTATAAGATGATGAGAGGCATTGATCGTGTAGATAGTCAGAGGCTTTTTCCCAGGGCTGAAATGGCTAACACAAGAGGGCACGGTTTCAATGTGTTTGGAAGTAGGTACAGAAGAGATGTCAGGGGTAATTTTTTTACTCAGAGTACTTGGGTGCTTGGAATAGGCTGCCAGTGACAGTGGTGGAGGCAGATGCATAGGGTCTTTTAAGGGACTCTTGGATAGGTACATGGAGCTTAGAAAATAGCCGGCTTTGGGTAACCCTAGGTAACTTTTAAAATAAGTACGTTCAGCACAGCAATGTGGGCCGAAGGTCCTGTATTGTGATGTAGGTTTTCTGTGTTTCTATGTACAGAGACTACACTGCGGCAGACAAAAAGGCAACAGGTTGTCAAAACTGCCCTACGCATCACCAGCACCAATCTACCTGCCTTCAAAGACATATATACGAAAAGGTGCAGGGAAATGTCCAACAACATCATGAGGTATCAGACCTTCCCACCTCATGAACAGTTTGTCCCACTCCCATCAAGAAGGAGGCTGTATAGCATCCACACCAGCACCGCCAGATCAAAAAACAGTTACCTTCCCGGAGCAGTTAGGTTGATCAACACCTCCACCCTATAACCCAGCTCTACACCCCCCCACCACCACTACTTTACCATTTCCTGTCAGAGTTACCTATATCTAGCATTATTTCATGTACATACAATCAATCTATATATGTATGCAAACTATCCTATGTATGTACATTTATTGTGTCTTTTCATTCTTGTGTTCTTTATCTCATTGTATTATTTTTGTCCTGCATCAGATCTGGGGGAACAATTATTTCATTCTCCTTTACACCTGAGCATTAATAATGACATTAAACAAATATGAATCTTGCATCCCATTAACCACTTTCAATATCCTTTGGACTGAATGAGGATCCCTTACTCCTCATTGGAAAGATATCCCTTATCTGCCAATCTTCTCTTTAAGATCTTTTTGCATTTATACTGGGCATTTATGTTCATACAATGAGTAGTCAGACTGACAAGAACTGTTCTTCATTTCTATGGATCAGTCCAGGAGGCCGGCAATAAAGTTTGTCAATCTTTAGACCTCTTTCCCAGATAGTACCACTCATGAAGATTATTTTCTCTCCCTTTCACATTGGAAAGAAGTTACTCTATTGACAGAAAAAAATCAGATTCTCTGCTCCCTGTGTGTGTTCTGCCAACATCATGCTAACATCTTCTCGTTAAAACTCTCTTTCACTGTGTGCCACTATTTTGTCATTAATGTTTGAAAAAAATAAAGCTGGCACTGGTAAGAACAGCAAGATTCATCAGCTAGCAGCACCTTTTGATGGCAATATTCTTTTATTATGATTACATATGACTCATAAAAGTATTTAATTTCTTTTCCTATTTAATTAATGTGCGACACATTGGGCTGTTCTCTGACTCTGTGAAGCAAATTCATAGGCAAAACCAAGTTGGGTGCACAAATGCAGATACCCTTTGAAACCATGATTCATTGTGACTGCTGCCCTTTGGCCCATCTGCTCATGACAAACATGATACTTTTCATTTCTTCACAAGAATGATTCCAGGAATAAAAGGATTATCATATGAGGAGCATTAGATAGCTCTGGGCCTGTACTCACTGGAATTTAGAAGAATGAGGGGAGATCTCATTGAAGTCTATTGGATGTTGAAAGAACTGGATAGAGTGGATGTGGCGAGGATGTTTCCTGTAGTGGAGGAGTCACGGACAGGAGTACACAGTCTCAGAATAGAAAGACGTCCATTCAGAACAGAGATAAGGAGGAATTTCTTTTGCCAGAAGGTGGTGAATCTATGGCCACAGCCGTCTGTGGAAGTCAAGTCATTGGGTATATATAAGGCAGAAGTTGATAGATTCTTGATAAGTCAGGGTGTGAAAGGTTATAGGGAGAAGACAGGAGAATGAGATTGAAAAGGAAATGGATCAGCCATGATCAAATGGCAGAGGAGTCTCAGTAGTCCAAGTGGCCTAATTCTGATCCTACAGTGTATCTTCTGGTTGTATGGTCTTTCCACACCAGTCCCATTTGCCCACATTAAGTCTGTATCCCTCTGCTCCTTTCCTGTCTGAGTACCTGTCCAAAAGACTTGTAAATTATGTAATTGTATTTACATATGATACTTACTCTGGCTGCTTGTAACTAGCACATGCTGCCCTTCTGATACTCTTTAACGTTTACTTTTAACTCTTAGCTTAGAGACAGGCCCTCCAGTTTTCGACTATTTATCCTATATGTGGTCCCTTGCAAATTTGTAGACCTAATAAAGTGGCCTCTGATTGTATGTCCATGGTCTTCTGCTGCTGTAGTCCGTTCACTTCAAGGTTCGACGGGTTGTGCATTCAGAGATGCTCTTCTGCACACCACTGTTGTAATGCGTGGTTACTCGAGTTACTGTCACCTTCCTGTCAGCTTGAACCATTCCCCTCCGACCACTCTCATCAACAAGCTGTTTCCACCCAGAGAACCGCTGCTCTCCTGATGTTTTAGTTGTTGTTCGCACCATTCTCTGTAAATTCTAGAGACAGTTGTGCATGAAAAACCCAGAAGATCAGCAGTTTTTGGAGATACTCAAACAACCCTGTCTGGCACCAACAATTACACGATCAAGCTCATTCTGGATCATATTTCTTTCCCAAGCTGATGTTTGGTCAAAACCACAACTGAACCTTTTCACCAAAACTGCATGCTTTTATGCATTGAGCTGCTGTCACATGACTGGCTGGTTAGATGTTTGCAGTAATGAACAGGAGTACAGGTGTACCTCATAAGGTGGCCACTAAGTGCATATGCAAGTGGTCTCTGAAAAATCATAACACCATAAGATATAGGAGCAGAATTAGGCCATTCAGCCCATCAGATCTGCTCTGCCATTTCATCACAGCTGATGCATTTCGCCTCTCAGTCTCAATCTCCTGCCTTCTCCCCGTATCCCTGACCAATCAAGAATCTATCAACCTCTGCCTCAAATATACCCAGTGACTTGGCCTTCACAGCCACCTGTGGCAAGAAATTCAACAGATGCACCACTCTCTCGCTGAAGAAATTCCTCCTCATCTCCATTCTAAATGGACGGCCTTCTATTCTGAGGCTGTGTCCTCTGGTCTTAGATGTTTAATGTTTTTTTTGCTCCTCAAGTATTATAACTGCTGAAGAAATATGGAAAATTGCACTGTGATTTACTCACTGTGGATTTGCAATACAGAAAAAAAAATCATTCATTTATTAACTGTATTGTCGTTAAGTTCCTAGACTAGTCATTAGAGGATTGAACTATTGATCCAGAGACTTTAGTTTAAATTCCAGAATGTTAGATTTGGTATAATGGTACCCATTAAGTTACTGGTTTGGTGTAAAACTAGGCTGGTTCACTATTGCCATTCACAGAAAGAAATCTGTAATTCTTGTCCCATGTAACCCATTTGTGACCCCAGCACATTAATGAGCTTGACTTTGAAATGGCCTAGCAAGCTATTATGAGGATAGACCTTGAAATCATCCAGAAAGCATTATGGATTAACAAAAAGAAAGAGAAACCAATGAAATTAGACTTAATAATCAGAACATTTGGATGGTTTAGCTGCAGCATAAAATATATTCTGAGGATTTGAGGCTGTGCATGGGCTGCTTATTTAAATGAGATAGTGACACTTCTCAGAACAATCCAACATCAAGGATGCAGCTACGATATTGGATATTGTAAGATACAATACACCAAAATGAAGGACATTACTTAATTTTGCTAAAAACCATAGTTGCTTTGGAGAAGATCAAAAGCTATTTGTATATTTTATTATTTGCTCCTACTAAGCATGGCACAGATAGAAACTAAACTGAAATGAGATACAAGCTACTGCAGAAGCTGGAATCCAGAGGAAAAAAGACTAAAATGGTGGAAGAACTCAGTGGCAACACACACAAAATGCTGGACCGAGGCCCAAAATGTCAACTGTACTCTTTTCCATAGCTGCTGTCCAGCCTGTTCAGTTTCTCCAGCATTTTGTATGTATTGCTTGGATTTCCAGCATTGGCAGATTTGCTCTTGTTTGTGGAAGCAGCAACCGTGAAGGAAACAGGGTTGATGAAGATTTTCAGTGCAAAACTTCGGCTCGGTATTCCTCTCCATGGTTACTGCCCGACTCACTGAGTTCCACCACCAGTTTGTGTAGGAACTGAAATAATTGGTTTTGTTCTAATTGTGCTTTTTTCTCCTTTTTGTTTTCCTCTTCTGAGGACACTACCTGTGCTACAATGTTACAGGTGCTGGTGTTCCTCCAGTACTTTGTATGTAAGGCTGAACATTGAGACCTGGCGAGGAACATATGAACACTCGGTAAAAGTTCTTACAGCAGCAAAGGTACAGAATGTACTCTGGGTGGAGGACTCCAATGCTCTTCACCAAGACCATCACTGACTGAGCAGACTAAATCCTGAAGGATGTGCTACAACTCTGTGTGAGACAGATGATGAATGAATCAATCTGAGGAATAAATCTACTTGAAAAACAAAACTCTAGATGCTAGATTCTGAAATAAAAACCTTGTGGGTCACTGACTCTTCCTCTGAGCAGTTCTGAAGAAGAGTTACTGAACTAGGACATTGACTGGTTTCCCTTTCCACAGGTGTGGCTTTATCTGGGTAAAGAACTAACCACATAAATAATTTTGCCACAAGAGCTAGCCAGAATATGATATCCTGTGGCAAGTGGCACAGCTCCTAATATACCAGAGACTGTTTGTAGGGTTGTTTGCTGAGCATAGAGGTTAGGTCATGAACATTTTGCCACCGGTCGAGGTGACATCATCAGTGTGCAATTGAATATGGTTTCTGTGGAGTAGTCACATTTATATTGGTCTGACTCGTTGTTCTGATTGGTTGGCTGTCACTCTGGCCACTCGTCTCTGCTGGCTCCCGGCCAACTGGATAGCTGAGTGATTTCCACTGGCCTGTATCCCTGGTTATTGGTTGTTATGAGCGTGGTTCTCCAGGCATCCACAGATGCATAGGTTCATAAATTGCCTCCAGACTGATACGCTTGTAAAAGAGAGGAACCAACACTCACAACAACTGATAACCAGGGATACAGGCCAGAAGAGATTACTCAGCTATACGGTTGAACGGGACCCAGCAGAGACAAGTGGCCAGCGTGAGAGCCAACCTATCAGAGCAACAAATCAGACCTATATAACGCGAGCACTCGCCAGACACAACTCTAAATTGTGCACAGATGATGTCACCTCGACTGGTAATGAAATGTTTGCAGCCTCCAGGCTCAGCAAACAACCCTACAAACAAGCAGCTAAACTGAGCTACCAATCTTCTCCTTCACTTCATACCAAGCCTTTCTACCACTTGTGAAGCATAAGTCAGGAGTCTAGTGTACTAAGGGAATACCTTAACCAAGAGAACTGCAGTGGGTCAAGAAGGAGAAGAATTACATTGGTAGTAAGGACAGGAAATCACTATTAGTTTTTCCAGTAATGGCCAGGTCTTAACAATGAATGAAAGCAAGTGATTGGATCAATCTTCGAGTCTTTCTGATATGTCTAACATAATTATTGAAAACAATGCAATGGAGCGCTCACTGATTATTCACAAAATTAATGAGAATATATCCAACCATCATGAGCTGAGAAGCTCAGATATATAATTATTTACAATGCAATTTCAAACTGAAATGACCACCATTCTTAGTTTGATCTGAATGGAGAATAAAATGCTGAAATAGCAAGAAATGGGAACAGATTTTTGATCCAGTCAATGAACAAAATTGGGTTGAAGTTATTTGGAATGGCTACGTTCCAAAACAACTTGTTTTCGCAGAATAAATGTTGCTTTGTAGCGTGGAAAAAAAGGCAGAGCTCCTTTTATATCGACTCATGACTGCCAAACTAATATTTTGCTGGACAGAAAATAGGTTAAAATTTCAGAAAATAAAAGGAGACTGCTGCAATATCTTTAACTAAAGGTCACCCAAGAATGCACAGGTAGACAGTGCAAAAATAATAGAATCCATGCCATTGATATTCAAAGGTATTGTGGCAAAACTAACGTTTGACCTTTTGATTTGCTTTCTGTGTTGACTGTTTGTGTACTCAGGCTTGATTTTTCTTTTAGGAAGTAAACATATTTGTTTTAAAATATATTGATCTAATTCTTTGCTGCACATCACTGAGCTTCCCTCATCATCATGGAGAGTGAGTGAGCATAGTCTGTGAATTATGCCTATGATGGTGGGATGGCTCAGTCAGTTTTTGTTCCATTTTCTTCTTCCCGAGACAGCATGCAGCATCTCAATGAATTTGTTCACGTGTGGTTGAATAATTTTGTTTATTTAGAGGGATAATAAATCAGGCATGATGGTATGGCAGAGCAGACTCGATGGAGCAAAAGGCCTATTTCTGCTCCCGTGTCTTATGAATATGACCGGGAGGTCATTGGCTTCAAAACAAAAATGGTTATGTCACTGGGATAACTGGTTAAAATTCAATGAAAAATACAGTGAAATGCATCCTTCCGATTAACATCCAACACAACCAATGGATGTGCTGGAGGCAGCCCTCAAGTATCGCAACACATTCCAGTTCCATTGTAACACAAGAAACAACAACAGCAGGACAATAGCACAAGATTTTGCAGATGCTGGAAATCCAGAGCAACACACATCAAATGTTGGAGGAACTGAACAGGTCCGGCAGCATCTTTGGAAATGAACAAACAGCTGATGTTTCAGTCCAAGACCCTTCTTCCAGACTGAGAAAAAAGGGGATGATGCCAGAATAAAAAGATCGGGGGTGAAGGGGAAGGAGGCTAGCTGGTAGGTGATAGGTAAAGCTAGATGGATTGGAAAGGTCAAGGACTAGAGAAGAAGGAATCTGATAGGAGAGGAGACTGAACCATAGGGGAAAGGAAAGAAGGTGGGGACCTATCAAACAAACCCCTTTCCTTCCCTCACTCACTCACATACAAAGATGGTCGTCCAACTCTGGGGTTATTCAGTGAGCAGGCACATAGTTCAAATCTATCACAGCAGTTTGGAAAGTTAAATTTACTTAAAAGCATCTGTGTTTTCAATTTAAAGCTTGACTCAGTCCAGTGATAGTGAAGGAGCTACATTGTTATAAAAACCTGCCTTTTACGAAGACATACAGCCAGCGTGAGGGTTAGTGAGCATACTGTGGGCATGCTGTCTTGGCACTGCAAGCATGGCAATGTTTGAAGTCTGTTTCCAGCACAATCCTTGGATTCAAATTACTTGGTTAACGCAAATGACTCAATTCAATGCGTGCTTCAATGTTTTCATGTACCTGTGAAAAATAAAGTTAATTTCAAGATCTTAACAAATTTTATGCACCATTTGGGTGTGCTGAAACAATGGAGATCATCCACCAAAAGCAGATCTTCCCAGTGGCCGAATATCTTTATTCCAATCCCCATTCCTATTGTGACATGTCGGTCCATGGCCTCCTCTGTGCCAAGGTGAGGCCACCCTCAGAGTGAAGAGGCAACATCTTGTATTCCGTCTGACTAGACTCCAATGTGTTTTCATGAATACCTATTTCTTCTTCCGGTAAACAAACTTTTCCCTACCGCACCCCCCTTCTTCTATTCTGCACTCTTGCCTCTTACCTCTTCTCACCTGCCTATCCCCTCCTCCTGGGTCCCCTCCTCCTTCCTTTTCACCTATGGTCCTCTCTTATCAGATTCCTTCCTTTCCAGCCCTTTATCTTTCCTACCCACCAGGCTTCACCTATCTCCGTCTAGCTATCCTCCTTCCCGTCCCCCACCATTTTATTCTGGCATTTTCCCCCTTCCTTTCCAGTCCTGAAGAAGGGTCTCAGCATGAAATATTGACTGTTTATTCACTTCCTCCAGCATTTTGTGTGTTACAATGTAGATATAGGTGTGTCAGTGGAAACTTTATCCATTTACTACCTTGTCAGACTTCCTCAGTTGTATGAGTTGATGGCTGTGAAGGCCAAGACTTTTGGTAGCTTTAAAACAGAAGTTGACAGGTTCTTGGTGAGTCAGGATGTCAAACTTACAGGGAGAAAGCAGGAGATGAGGGGGATAGTAAACCAGTGATGATGGAGTGGCGGAGAAGACTTGATGGGCCAAATGAACTAATTCAGCTCCTATGTCTTATGGTCTAAAAGCTGTCATCTTTATGCCATCAGCAGATTGACTGACCCCTGAAAGGAGCAGGTCCAGCACTCAGTGGTAATTAGGGGCGAAGAATAAATGTGGCTCTTGCCAGCGATGCTTACTCCTGTGAAAATGTCCAAAAAAAAACCCCTGCAAGATCTGTTACCCATCAGCTCTTTTATTTGTTCTAATCACAAGTAGGATGTACTAAACCAGGATGGATTGCAGAAAATAACAGAGTCTGCCAGCAATGCAAATCTGAGATGACATCATTTGCAAATGATACAGTGATACGTTTCAGTGAGCTGACAAATACACGGTAGCCTGGTGATATCTGCAGCTTTTGCTGCTCTAATAAATATAGCCAAATCACTTAAACTTTCATGGTTCCAGCGCTAAGTGCCTACTGTTTGGGACATCTGTATCCACTGCCCAACAATAAAGCAAATGAGTTCTGCAAATGGAAGATTAATTTTACTAGAGCACTTTGAGGAAAATAATATAATCGGAATGCAGCAGAATGCTTGTTAGCATCTGATAGGAGCGTACTGAGAGACACTGACCACGATTCATTTCTCCTGGGATAGCTCTGCACACCTATCCAGCTGCTCTGTGACTTAGTGGCATATTGACAATTAATTCTACTTTATTACACAGCCCTAAACCCTTATATGTTCTGCCAGGGGTGAGCCGTGCAAATATGGGTCAAGCTATTCCTCTCTGAGAGCTCTAACTTGCTTCCATTCTGCTCAAAAATACTTTAGGGAAATCAATTTTTAGATACTTAAATTACTTCTCACCAGCCTACAAATCTCATTCACAATGTTGCCATCAGTATTAACAACCGTATGAATGATTTCAAGAGCAACATTGAGGGCAGTTCCTAATTCTGTTGTAATCACAGGTGCATTATGTGCCTCTGAAATATCATTGTCTATAATAATTACTTATAAGAGAGCTGATCTCAATTACCATCACCGTTTATTAGCAACACGCCAGGCCTACAAGCATTTAATACCCAAAATATTAGAACAAAGAATAAGAATTGCATGAAATTTGCTCCTCACAATTTCAGCCCTGTTAAAAAGAGGGTTTTTTTTGTATATTTAAATATTAGGTCAAATTTTCTCAAATCGATTAAATTTTATGTTTTACTGCCATTATGACCTGGTTTTAATGGAGAAAAGGTAAAAGGTAAATTTCCTCCTCACACATCCTTTGATGCATCGGGCAGTAACCTTGCTGTTTCTTTAGCGTTTGTCTGTTTTACGAGGCCGAGTTGGTAGCTCAACACTCTACCCAGCACAGGTGGAACACGTGTAAGGAACTGGCCGCTTTCTAACCCGGGACCTCTTGCCCCAAAGTAGAGGCGCAGCTGTCTCTACGCCACTGGCACAGACAACATGAGAAAGTTTTCAATAAGAAACAATCCAGTTCTTAATAAACTGGGCAGCAGGGTGGCATAACAGTTAGCATTGATGCTTCTGCAGTGCAGGTGACCCAGGTATATTTCCCACCACTGTGTGTAAAGAGTTTGAACATTCTCCCTGTGACTGTGTGTGTTTCCTCCAGGTTCTCTTGTTTCCTCCCACATTCAAAAGGCATGAAGTTTAGTGGATGAATTGGTTCTATTGGGTGGCATGGGCTCGTCAGGCTGGGAGTGCCTGTTCCGTGCTAAATCTCTACATAAAATAAATAAAGGTGGTGTGTTGCAAATATACTGCTATTTTGTACCAAAATAAACAAAATAGAAATACATAACTACATAATAATGGTATTTCAATTACAGTGCTGTACAAAAGTGTGTGTGTATAGATATATATATATATTTAGGGTGCCAAAGTATTTTTTGCACATTACTGTAAGCTGTTTTTATATCATTTTCTGTGTGGTTGATTTTGATCTGATTTGAAGCACATGGTGGAAAGACATCCATTTCCATCCTCTCTTTATTTGCACTGAAAATAACAATATTTGTGAGTTTTGAGTTTTTGTTAATAGTGGAAAATGTTTAGTAAATAACGGAAAGTGTTTAGTAGATATGTGCCAAAGATTTTTGCATAGTGCTGTAAAATAAAGCCTTTCAGAAATTCATAAATGATCTCACAAAATAAACCATTGTCTTTGGGGGCAATTGGGTAACCTTTATAAACATGTTGAATAGACCGGCCAGGCGCAGATCCTTGATTTAATCTATCCCTCACTGTTGACCTTACCAACTTGTACCTCTGTTCATTCACTTGAGGTAAATCTGTAGACAGCTGTGGAGGCCAAGTCTTTGGGTATATTTAAAGCAGTGGTTGATGGGTACTTACTAGCAAGTATGTCAAAGATGATGGACAGAAGGCAGGAGAATGAGGTTGGGAAGGAGAATAATTCAGCTGTAACCAAATAGTGGAACAGACTCAATGGGCTGAATGGCCTGATTCTGCTCCTATTTATTTCTTATTATGGTCTTACTCTTCACTAGGTGCATGACTGCAGCACTACTCAAGCACTCATCACCATCTCTTGGATTTTTTGTTTCCAAACCAGTGTCTAAGAAATGTGCATCCTCTCTTGCATGGCTTTATAGTAACGGTGATCTCCCAGAGTTGTGAAATAAGGCCATGATATCAATCAGCATGAGTTACTTAATGGCCAGAACTAAGAAACGCTTGCTTCTCTGCATTGATGTGAGAAAAATGTGTGATTGGCACTGTATAAACACAATTGCTGTGTAACATGTGTGCATGAATTTCAGGTGTGAGATAAAATAGACCAATCTGCTGTTTGTCCCTCAGGTGAAGCTATTTTAGTGTACATTTTCCAGGATGATTACGTTCCTGCCTTTGAATTCTATTTCTCTGGAAATTTGCCACGTATTTTTTTAGCGTTGTTAATCTATTTTTCCACCTTTACTAATTTCTGCACCTGTACTCCCAACTCCCTTTTCATATATCACAGCTTTTGCTTTACTAAGTGTAGGCAGCCTTTTCATTCCTGGAGCTAAAATGCACTACCTCACACGTCCTACACTCAGATATATTTATCATTTAAATGGGTGCATAATTTGTTACATTTACAGCACTGTGCAAAAGTCTTAGGCACATATATATAGCTAGGGTGCCTAAGACTTTTGCACAGCACTGTGTTTGTCAACATAGAGCAAAGAGCGATTTTGAAAATCTTGCAGGAGCAAAGGATGGTGAGAGTGGCAAGGATGGAATGCCGTGAGAGGGGTGTCGGGCAGATTTTTGGCCCGCCACGCCCAGACGAGACAATAAGCAGGGTAATTTGATTCCAAACAAATGGTTTGTTGATCATTACACCTGGTACTTCCTGCTCCCCCACTTCCCCTTTCCCCAGCCATGATTTCCCTCTCCTAGCCCCCTCCTCACTCTCAGTCCACAATGGAAACCCATATCAGAATCAGATTTATCATCACTCACATATGTCAAGAAAGTAGCTTTTTGCAGCAGCAATACAGTACATCGCAATAGATAAAATTACTACAGTACTGTGCAAAAGTCTTAGGCACCCTTGCTACATATACATATGTGCCTATGACCTCTGTACTGCACTGTATGTAATGCTATCAGCACACAGAATGGTAACGAGCCCTTTGAACCAAAGAATCTGTGCTGACCATCCTTCATCCATATGCACTAATCCTTGATTAATCTTCATTTATATTCTCCCCAAATTCCCATTACCACCCTCCAAATATTCAGCTGCCCACTTGGGGTAATTACAATGCAATTAACCTACAACCTCCACGTCTTTGGGATGTGAGGAGGAAACAAAACACGTGGCCAAAGGACGAGGGTGCAAATTCCAGACAGACAGCAGCCAAGGTCAGAACCCAAGCTTTTGGCATTCTTAAGGCGGGGATTCCACTAGCTACACCATTTTGCTGTCTTCGTGTTACCTGTTTGCGACATTTACAAAAAATGAAGGAAGAATCGTCTTAGAAGTAACTTATTTCTAAATTACTCAAAAATAATAACCTTTCTTTGCAACTCCCTTCTGTTTTTCATAATTCAGCTACAATTTTTGCCTTATACTTTTTTCAATTAAGCAAGACATCTATTATTTCATTTCATGTACAGAAGGACAATTCTAAGCATTCTAGCTCAGCTAGGTTAGAACTGAGTATAAACAAGCACCCTGTTTTCTACCCAATCATGCATTTCTGATCTTGCACTCACACCATCCATTACTAACAATGGCACTGTCCTTATCAATGGTTCAATGAACAATACCATTTCAGGAGTTTGGACAGTAGGTATGTTCTTAAAATTTATTTACCTCTAACATTTCCAAGTTTTGATGGAAGTTCTTCAACTGGGAACATAACTTTTTTTTCCTCTCACAGACTTTGTTTTATTTGTAGTATCCAGCATTTTCATATTAATTAATGGTTCCATCTGTCTAAGTAGACAATGGATGTGCCCTTTCCGGGGTGCAGACCTGGGCGATGAATATGGAGATCCTAGGCTGCCCAGACATCAAGATCCCCCTCTCAGCCTCACGGATGTGGTCCAAAGGAATGCGAAGCAGTACATTTGCCATCAGTTTGGCTGCAGGAGCTGCCGGGAGGTGACGTGATACGTCATCTAACCACCTTAGGGGCCCCACTCCGGATTTGTGTAGGGTTTACTCCTTAGCCTTCTCTTCTCCTAAAGATACCCACAAGGCAGTGGGATCCATAACCGTGGATACGGGCCCATACCGGGTACTGTCAGCCAGAGCCAGCTGAGCCCGGGACTCGTGTAAGGCAGTCATCACGCCCTGTGGTAGTGACATATGGAGCCACTACCCATTTTGCTTCATATATACAATAATAAAACAGTATAGAAACATAGAAACATAGAAAACCTACAGCACAATACAGGCCCTTCAGCCCACAACGTTGTGCCAAACATGTCCCTACCTTAGAAATTACTAGGCTTACCTATAGCCCTCTATTTTTCTAAGCTCCATGTACCTATCCAAAAGTCAATTAAATGACCCTATCGTATCCGCCTCCACCATCATTGCTGGCAGCCCATTCCAAGCACTCACCACTCTCTGAGTAAAAAACTTACCCCTGACATCTCCTCTGTACCTACTCCCCAGCACCTTAAACCTGTGACCTTTTGTGGCAACTATTTCAGCCCTGGGAAAAAGCCTCTGACTATCCACATGATCAATGCCTCTTATCATCTTATACACTCCTATCAGGTCACCTCTCATCTTCCGTCATTCCAAGGAGAAAAGGCCAAGTTCACTCAACTTATTTGCATAAGGCACGCTCCCCAATCCAGGCAACATCCTTGTAAATCTCCTTTGCACCCTTTCTATGGTTTCCACATCCTTCCTGTAGTGAGGTGACCAGTGAGCACAGTTCTCCATTACCTCTCAGCTCTTAAATTCAATTCCACAATTGATGAAGGCCAATACACCGTACGCCTTCTTAACCACAACGTCAACCTGCACAGCTGCTTTGAGCGATCTTTGGACTCGGACCCCCACATCCCTCTGATCCTCCATACTGCCAAGAGTCTTACCACTAATACTATGTTCTGTCATCATATTTGAGTGTATTTACACACTCAGTGGCCACTTTATTAGGCACTTCCTGAGTAATGTCCATTGCTGCTATATGATTGGCTAATTAGATGTCTGCATTAATGAGCAGCTGTACAGGTATACATAATAAAGTGGCCACTGTGTGCATGCATATAATTAGAAATATTGTATATACATATATATGAAGCAAATATATATAGTGTTTTTAGAGACACGTACTTAGTCCTAATTTATATGCAAACATTATGGCTATCAAAGACAATTATAACAAAAGAATGCAAAGACTGTATAATACAATTTTTAGTGCCTTTTATGACTTGAGGCAGGACATCAGAAATCATTTGATAGCCAGTGAACCCCATTTAAAGTGACTCACTAGTTCCAATGTAAGGAATGTAGAGGCACTTGCGCACAGTGTAACAGAATCAGGTTTAATATCACTGACATATGTCATGAAATTTGTTGTTTTGTGGCAGCAGTACATTAAAATACATAATAAATCCATAAATTACATCATTGCCATCATCTGAAGAATAAATGTTAAAAAATGAATTTACATTACCAATAGTGACTACTATTAATGTGCAATTCTCAGCAGAATATTTGTTTTATTCTTTGGTTGTGTAAATACAGAATTATTTTTAGGCCTCAAACAGGATAGCCATAATAAATTAATTTTACTTAATTAAGTATTGTTGACATATTCCCAGAAATTAACCAATAACTTTTAGAAAGCAATTGTACCAACTCATTATCGTAGATCAAGCTCTTAATTTGCAGAGATGAATGCCTGTTTCAACATTTGTGTTTAGACTCTTGAAGTTCTTTGATATTTCTGAGTTGCATCACACTCCTTGGTAACTTCAAAAAGATATACATTCTGTTAACCATTAGGCATTTTCTCGAGTGAAATTATTCCTGAAGTTTGCAGGAATTATTTATGGACACAAATCTTGAAGTCTTCTTGATCTCTTTACATTATCCCAAAGGCATTGCCTTCTTGCTCAGTTAGCCCATGAGCATGAGTTTCTCCTGTCATGTTTAGATGTTATGAGTATTGTTGACACTCTCTAAAAGTCAACATTAGTTCCATTGGCAATGTCAATAGGCTACCTTCTGTCACTGATGGTCTAGAAGGAAAATTGATTTTGACATTTTATTTATTCTAACTGCAGCTGAGTACCACCTTAAACTGTGAGTGGAGGCAAATGTTTTTCATCTTAATGAAAAGAGGTTACAGGTTCAGCCATGATCCATGTAATTGTTTTTATGTTTCATTGAGACCTTTTAGATTCCTTCCATTGGGACACAAGCAGGGCATAAGGATTAAACTCTGACTTAGTTGATTATATATTTTTTTTGTTTTATAAGGCACAAGTATTGAATCTCAGCTTTATTTACTTAGCAAATAAATTAGCTAAATTTGAAGGACCTTTCGATATAGAACAATCGTACCTGTTATAAATAGAACCCAACAAATTTGGAACGTATGTTCTCAGCTATTTCCATGTGTTCATGATAATATAGAAATCAATCATCTAGTATTACTGGAACCTTTCAAATTAAACAAAGCAAAATCAACAACAGTGGATTTTATTGGTTGATCGGCGCAGCTCATAAAAAACTAAAACTATTTGAGAAAATACCCAGGATTCCCTTCATTTATTTGGGACATTAGACTGCTTAATTGGAACAGGAGAATGTTGCTGAACAGTTTCTAATTAGAGGCAGTCACACTTACTTGTGTGGCCATTAGACACTGCACTGTGCTTAAAGCAAAAAGTTTTTTAATAACATCATTTGGGTGTGTTTGTGTTCAAAAAGCAGTGATTTTTGTCACAAATAGCTGGTGAGAAATAAGAAGAAAGACAATTTGAAACTATTTTGCTCACTGCAGTTTCAAACATTCAGGCTTGGAGATGCCAGAAATGGCCAGGAGTGAAAATGAAACAATTTCCCTACTGCAAGAAGTTAGGAACTATGAAGAATTTGAAGGTATCGACAATAATAATAACAACAGTCCATTATATGCATTTGGTGTCTGCACTGATTTTCTTCATTTACAATCAATTAAAAGAATACAGCACTGTACACTAGAAGTATTCCTCGGTTGACAACTTCTAGGAACTAACACATAGTTTTAAAGTACTGTAGTAGTATTAGAGGTTCCCATTTGTTCTGTATTTCATTTAAGTACTTAATTTGTCACTCCATGAAATGATAGTTTGTCTTTTTTATACCTTTTTAATTATTTCCATGTAACTTCGGCTAACTGGAGTCGCTGCTTAGTTATGCCAAAATGTACTGGTTCGGGCATGTCCCAATGAATTAGAATCCACTGTATTTACCATTTAGATCTTCAAAGCTTCTTGATAGCAGCCTGTATTGTTCAGATTAGCTTAAATTGTCACACAGATATCAAAACATACAATGAAATGTGTAACTTTACACCAAATCAAATCAGCAAGGACTGTGCTGGGCAGCCCACAATACTTGACATTTCCAGCACCTGTACATAAAAAGCTTCAAAAGTTCATTTTTTTGTCAAAGTATGCATGTATAATACAAATTTGATATGTGTCTACTCCAGATAGCCATTAAATTCAGAAAGACACCAACTCCTCAAACCGGCACTAAAAAAAGAAACAAAACTCACAGACCCCAAAATCCCCCCCCCCCTCACCTACAGCCACAAAAACAATCAATGATCCCCTACACATGCTAATCTCTGACCCACTCAGTTACAGAAAAGAACAGCAACAGTAGCCCCAAACCCCCCAAACCCCCCCTTACACACAGAACAATTAACAAATCACACACCTGCCAAATGTCCACCAGAAAGAAATCACTGAAAAACTGAAGGAAACCAGTATAAAGTACAGTCCAATAATCACATAAATCTCAGTATGTGGGAAACGTCTTTTCATCTGCATATGAGGAGAGCAGCTGCACGAGCATCTTCAGAATGTCAGAGAAAGCTAGAAGCCTGTGCAGGTACAGGGAGAACGTACAAACCTCCTTACAGACAGCAGCAGGAATTGAACCCCGATCTTACAGCTGAAGCTGTAATAGCATTACACTACCATCCCACTGTACGGTACTGTATCATGGTGAAAATATATCATGGATTGGTGTTCCTTTTCAGCCATATTTCTGCTGAATTATGGATGTGTCTGACTAGGAACAGTTAAAGTACAAATACATGCAGCAACACTGGGGCCATGGTCATGTGCTTTCTAAGTATGAGGCCTGATACTGTATACTATAAAACCAAACCCTAATTTTATATTATTAGCCAATTGTTGTAAGATGGAGAGAGTACCTTATTGTAAAGAAGTTGAATAATTTGCATTCTGCTTAGTCCATTTTGTCTCACCCTAAATAATTAAACTCTCATTAAGAAAGTCACAGACCTGTCTTTAATTATAGAATAGATTAATAGGCAGAATTTGCTTCAGGCTGGGCATTTGATTTCTAATGCATGCATAGAATTTATCACATGTTTTAAATTTGGACTGAAGTATGAAACCATCTGGCCTATGTGGCAAGGTAATATTTTCATAATGATTTGAATCAAATTCAATTTATGATTTACTGTGAATAACATTATGACAAAAACAGCACTAATTATATAATACAATTTCAAATAAAACTTTAATTATAAAGAAAACATATTCAGTCATTATACGTAAATAAAGCATAGTGTGGTTCATATAGTAATCTAACATTCATAGAATAGCATATGACTAAACCTCAAAAAATTGATATTCAGGTCTGGTATACATTTTAAAAGATCAATTGTGAACTAAACAGCTGTGTTCAGCAATGTGTATTACCTTAAGAATAGTTCTGTAGTCATGCTGGTGCTAATATCTTGGCAACACTAATTCTTAAAGGCTTTGGAGAAATTGCCTTAATATAAAACATGTCCTTATGAAGGGTCTCGGCCTGAAACGTAGAATGTTTATTTTTTATTCATGTCCATAGATGCTGCCTGACATGCTGAGTTCCTCCAATATTTTGTGCATGTTGCTCTGGATTTCCAGCATCTGCAAGAACCTTTGTGTTTAATATAAAACATTACTTTATCTGCAGATTTTAGAAAAATCAGATTAATGCGTAAACTTTTGTCCAGTGTTTTTGTACCACTTGATCACTCCTTTGCAAACACACGTTCACAAACATTGCCTTAAGAGCAGCAAGTTTATTGAGCAGAACACCTTAAATGATTAGAGTGATTTTGAGAGCCATGGGTTTACCTTTTTTCTGTAAACAGTGCTACTTTTACAAATATAAATGCAAATTATGAACATTTATTTTGCCTCTGTACACCATTTCACCATCAAAAACACTATAATTTATGTGTATCCCACAGTGAATATCCTTCTTAAATCTTTCACATTTTTTACCATTTATTTTTATCCCAAGTCTGTGTTCAGGCCCTCCATAGGTGCCTATGCTGCATTGTTTCTAGGCTCATCTAAAATGCCATTGATACACCATAAATCAAAAAGAATTATTGCTTCCTCAAAATTTAAAGATTCCCTTGTGCTCTTTTTCATTACTACCTGTGCAATGCTGTGCATATGCTCCAAAACTGACTTCTTCAAACAGATATATTATCATCTCCAGATCGTTCATTTGTATGCCAGACACCTTGTCAAGCTCTTCTTGTATATTAGCCTATGTTTTAAATATAATTGGTTTATGTAGAGTTGTGAATTGGTTGTTTTGGCTGGTGTTTCAGTCTGTGACAGTGTCAGTTATTTTCTTTTTGTACTATGATTCTGCACCTTGGACGTAGCCAGATATTACCTGTCATGCTGTGATCATCGCAGCAAACAGTGACAGTTACAGCCTGTCATACTGAGCTTCAGCACCACGGCCAGAGACAGCCATTGTCTGTCATTCAGCATCAGAGACAGAGACAGGCATCGCTTGTTAAAAACTACAAATCAGCACCGTGAACTGAGCCAGTATTTCTACTTCTAATCATCATCAAGATTGGAGCTATTATAAAAATATGAAGATTCCTATTACATATTACTATAAAATGAAATACTTTAATTAAATGACAATCCCACACTGAATGCCTTTTATTTCAAATGTTTTGACATAATACCTTTCAAATAATTAATCACTCTCCTCACTCCATTGCTATCTAAGGTTAAATTCAATATCAGGAATGATTGACAGTCAAGTGTGTTTAATTGTGCCCAATATTACATTAAGCCCATCACCCCGACTGGGGTATAGGCTGCAACAGCAATCACCTGAGTCTTTTGTCCTGAGCCAACAGAAAGCTACTTGGCCCTGTGTCTTCCACTTTCACCACTTGACTTCATACATCTTCTAGGTGAGGATCCTTCCTCTCCCAAAAATGAGGTCCTTGGAGCTTCTGTAGCTCTGGATTCTTACGGGAGGGAGTAACTGTACCAATCATATGTAATTAATTTTGGTGCAGCATAGTTCTACGCTTAAAGTCAATAATTTCTGAAGCAAAACAGTTCTCAGGAATGACAGTTGTATCATCTTTAAAAAATGCAACTGCAATACTTATTACTAGCACTAGAGCATAGTTAATATAGTTTTGTTACTGTCAGCAACTTCTCTTGACCTAGAAAAATATAAGTTTTGCTTTGTCACAATACTACAACTTCTAACACATCAGAAAAATATCAGAAAGGCACAGAGCAATCTTACATGCCAAAGCTGCCTCGTAACATCACATGACCAAAGCAAAAATTATTTTCACCTATCACTGGACAAATCACCTTCACTAATTTATACTATGTGCATTAGAGAGTTGTAAAAGGCAATAACTGTTGTAGTGGATTTTGTAGAATATATTCTAGCGCACAATGTTATGGCCAGGAAGCCTAAAAACAAAAGTGGTGTCAATGTTCTGATGCTACTTCTTCATAAGAGATGACCATAATCTAGTCATCTCACCCTTGTTGTGGATTGATCATAGTATCCAATTACTTCTTTGACCACAACGATTACCGTAGCCTTTTGCTACAACTTATTGTTTAATACACACCTTATCTACCAATTCATACTTCCAGAACTTCTGTTCCCCTAGATGTACCTAGAAGCTCCAGACTTTACCCCTGTGATTGATAAGTTTATTTCATTTTCACTGTTCTTATACAAAATATTCTTCACTGGGGGGAAAAAATCAACTTCTGGATACTGGTGGAGTAGTAGGTTATGAGACTATCACAACAAAGTTTCATGAGTTCTGTTTCTTGCCTTTGAAGTAAGACAGTGCCACCACATGTATGTTCAAAGAAGTGAAGCTTTTGTGTTTCTATGAGATGAATACCTTGCTGTTTACGATCATTTTTTGTGTTTACTGTCATCTGTTTGAGAATGATTAGTTTCATTACCAGTCAAGAAATCACCATTAATGTCAAAGATACGCAAATATTTTTGCTAGATTTTCTTATTCATTTACTGTGTTGTCATTTGTTGCACCAGCTTTCCTGCAACTGAAAAAAAAATACAAGAAGTGAGCTGCTCATGTTTAAGATCAGGATTGTTTAATGTCATTTCCAGTACACAAGTGAAAAGAAGAATGAAATAATCATTATTCCAGACCCGATGCAGCAGAATAAAAACAAAATAAGATAAAGCAAACACAAAGGAAAAGCACGATGATATAAATCATAAGTTAGATTATATACATAGATTGATTTTAGGTCCATAAAGTAACGCTAGGCACAGAAGTGTCTATCCATAAGGTGACTGACAGGAATTGATAAAGTAATGGTGGTAGGGAGGGTGGAGATGTTGATCAGCCTTACTCTTTGGGGTGACTAACTGTTTTTGAGTCTGGTGGTCGTGGTGTGGATGCTGTGTAACCTCCCTCCAATGGGAGTAAGACAAACGTTCCATGAGTCTGTGGTTGGGTGGGATCCTTCATGATGTTACTGGCCTTTACCTGGCACCTTTCTGTATACTCGATATCTCCTTGGTGGTGGGTTGACTGGTGCCGATGATGCATTGGGAGATTTTGGTACATCTACAGTGTTCTAGATGTACCCAACTCTTTCAGTGTTTTTGCAATTTGTTCTCTCATCTTCTGTGCTTTTCACTTTTTTGCCATTTGCATGATTTGTTCTTTCTTTGTGCGTAGGGTGTTCGATGATTTTCTTTAAATGGGTTCTATAGTTTTCTTGGATTCATGGCTGCCTGTGGGGAAGTTGAATCTCAGGGTTGTATACTGCATGCACACTTTAATAATAAACGTACTTCTAATCTTTGATTGCCTGTGCAGAGCCTTCTTGGCTGCTGCAGTGCAGTTTCTGTGCCATGCAGTGCCGCAGCACCTTAGGATGTACTCTACTATGCATCTGTAGAACGATGTGAGTATAGATGTACATAATCCAGCTTGCTTCAGCCTCCTCAGAAAGTAAAAGCATCGGTGAGCTTTCTTGAATGTGTAGATTGTCAAGGTAAGTGAACTAAACAGTAAAATACATTGAAATGGTCAAAAATATTTCCCACTATCCTAAAGAAATATGAACGTAGATGATATAAAGTGCTGCTAATGTGTTCTTTATTAAAACATATACTTAGCAAAGAAGGGCTGCACTTACCTGTCGTGACGCTTGTGGTATGGATTCTGGTCCGATGTTTTGTGATGCGGGGCTTTACCCAGAAGAAACTAATTCCACATCCCCAGCACCACCTTGCAATGCTATCTGCTATAAAAGGCTCCTTTCAGCTTTCTAAGTGCTCCTGATATTCAGAAACATTTAAAAATAATTGAAATGGAATGCAGTGCTAAAAATACTTGAAAATGACACATTATACAGCTATTGATGTTAACCAAAATTAGGTAGGTAGTGCTGAGGAAGCAATGCAATTGCAGCAAGACTTAGACAAATTGGAAGAATGGACAAAAAAATGGCAGAAGGAAAAGAGAGTTGGGAAATGTATTTTGCTAAAAGGAACAATAGTGCGGGTTATTATCTAAATGGGGAGGAGGCTCAAACATCAGAGGTGTAGAGTCCTCGTGCAAGACTCCCAGAAGTTTAATTTACAGGTTGAGTCTGTGGTAAAGAAGGCAAGTGCAACGTTGGCATTTATTTCAAGGGGAATAGAATATAAAAACAAGGCTTATAATGCTGAGCCTTTATAAGACACTAGTCAGGCCACCCTTGGAGTATTGTCAACAGTTTTGGGCCCCATATCTCAGAAAGGATATGTTGTCATTGGAGAGAATCCAGAGGAGGTTCACAAGGATGATTCTGGGAATGAAAGGGTTAATGTATGAGGCGTGTTTGGCAGCAGCTTTGGGCCTGTACTCACTGGAACTTAGAAGAATGTGAGCGATTCCCATTAAAACCTACCAAATGCTGAAAGGACTTGATAGGGTGGATGTGGAGAGGACGTTTCCTATGGTGGGGATATCCAAAACCAGAGCACACAGCCTCAAAACTGAGGGTTTTAGAATAGAGGTAAGGAGGAATTGTTTTAGCCAGAGAGTAGGAAATCTGTGGAATGTTCTGCCACAGTGTGGTGGAGTCCAACAAGAACGCAGGTGTATGGGGTTGAGTGGGATCTGGGATCTGGGGCTGAATGGCCTAATTCTGCTCCTATGTCATATGGTCTAAAACATAAACATCTAGTGAAATTAAAAATTCCCTCTGCTGCCTGTAAGGAGTTTGTACATTCTTCCCACGACAATGTGAGTTTCCTCCAGGTGTTCTGGCTTCCTCTCACAGACCAAAGACAGAAGGCTGGTAGGTTAATTGATCATTACAAATTGTCCCGTGATTAATCTAGGGTTAAATCAGGGGGTTGCTGGGTAATGCTGCTCGATGATCTGGAAGCGCCTAGTGTGTCTGCACTGTATCTCAATAAATAAATTAATAACTGCCAAAACTTGCCTTTGTAATCAAAGTTAGCAATCCCATTCTTTTTGTAATAACTAGTGGTCATGAATTTAAAAGATTTGAATGACATTGACCCACGGTTATGTATTGGCTTATTTACAATATAGTGATGACAATAGTAAAACCAATTTTAAAACGAGTTAAGCTCATTTGATTGCAAACAGCTTATATTTAGCACTTAAAAATCAACTCCTTAAAATAAAATGTAATTCTGTGAATTTCATAGTAATAGAATTCTGTTTTGAACCAGGAAAGTACATTTTATACTTAAAGTGATAATGAAAGGCTGTGAAGTAATTTTTGAAGGTGATCATTAAGCTGAGGGATAGAATTCCCTGCTTCAGTCTGTGGACTCACTTTTGGAACTCTGCACCTCATGTTCCATGTATTATTTATTTACTCTTTTTTAAGATTTGCAAGATTTTTCCTTTTTTGAACGTTGCTTGTTTGTTGGACTTTCTGGTATGTGGTGTTTTGTGGGTTCTATTGTGTTTCTTTGTTTGGTGGGTGCCTGCAGGAAGATGAATCTCAAAGTTGTATATGGTATGCATACTTCAATAATAAATTTGAACTTTGAACTTTGCAGGATTTTCTTGGTTTTGATTCCCACTCATTTTGCAAGATTGAAGTCCTGCACGTGAAGCAGGATGGTTACATACCAGACAACACAATAAAAATACCATGTAATGCATGAGGAAATATTCTTGGATCTATACACTGCATCTTATTGCAAAATGTTTTTTTCATATTAGTGACATATTGTAGGATTCAAATGGCAAATTATTGACCCGAGATGTTAATTCTCCTTAGTTTCTCCACAGACAAGCTATGGGCTGCTGAGTATTTATCTGTTTCACTTTGATTTATGACATCTGGACTTTTTGGTGTTTAATTAATGCTTCACTGTTATTTTAAATACCTAGCACAGAGATGCATGTGCAGACACAATGATAGAGAGAGGAACTTACTTAATTCAAATTAGTTAAGTCCACAGGTACTCCACTGTAGTTGTCTAATGCTTGTAAGTAGTCATACATAATTCTATGGTCCCAAATCTCCCTCCCTATTCTACAGAATCAGAATTATTTACTCTGATACATGACATGGAATATTTCATTTGCATCAACAGTACAGTGCAAAGACAGAAAAATCTATAAATTACAAAAATAAGTAAATAATGTAAAAACAAAAGGAATTATGAGTTGGGGCTCATGGGTTCATGGACTGTTCAGAAATCTGATGGTGAATGGGAAAAAATGTTCCCAAATCATCGAGTTTGGGTCTTCAGGCCTCTGTACCTTTTCCCTAATGGCAGACGAGGGTGTGACCTGGATGGTGAGGGTCCTTAATGATGGATGTTGTCTTCTTGAGGCACTGTCTCTTGAAGATGTCCTTGATGGTGCAGAGAGTTGTGCTTTGAGAAAACTGGATGAGTCTATAGCCATCTGCTCTATCTTACAATCCAACGTATTGGAGGCTCCATCCCAGGTTGTGAAGCATGCTTTCAGAATACTGTCCTCTGTACATCTATACATACTGATAAACCAAACATACAGTCAATATATTGTGCTCTCCCCCTCTCTTCTCATTTTTAGGAGAAGATTCAATTTATAAATTAGTTAGAATTTTCAGTCATGATCACTGGAAGATGTGATTTGTGTATGAGGCAAGAATTAAATCAGGCAGGTCCTGTGGTTAGATGGCCTGTGACTCCTCACCATAAGATAATAGCAACTTCAACATTCAAAGTAAATTTATTATAGGTGTTCACAGTAAAACAAAGAAACACAAAAGAATCAATGAAAACTGCATGTAAAGAACAACAAACAAGGTACAAAAGAAGGCAAACGGGACAAATGAAAAAATAAATAAGTACATAAAAGCATACATACATAAGCATAGTGAGAACATGGATTCTAGAGTCCTTCAATGTGAGTCCATAGGTTGTGGAATCAGTTCAGTGTTGAAGTGAGAGAAATTTTCTATGCTGGTTAAGGAGCCCGATGGTTGAAGGGTAATAACTGTTCCTGAATCTTGTAGTGTGGGACCTAAACTGGCAGCAGTGAGAAGAGGGCATGGTCTGGATATGGGGGTGGGGGGGGAGTGTCTTTGATGATGGATGCTGCTTTCTTGTGGTGGCACTCCATGTAGATGTGCTCAGTGGTGTGGGGTCGGGGTCGGGGATGGGGGGTACTTGGTGATGCAATGACTGTGCTGGTGACAAGAGAATGGCATCCTAGCTGTAATCAGTGCCTTGAAGAAATGAGGAGTTTTATTTTCAATTTAAAAAAGCTGATGTTTTTTTAAAGAAAATCTTTTTTTCAGGCCATTTGCAGTGGCTTATCAAGTTAATTTGTAAATAATATGGCATTTGGATCAGGATTTCTGCTTTACCTCGTATATGTTAGCTACCTCAAACAGTCTAATGGTGGGTCTGTTATACTTGTCTTCAAAATCTCTGAATCAGAATAAAGAAATTTGGTGGGATTCCCATTCCTGGTCTCTAGTGATTCCAACTAGACAAAAAAGGATGAAGTTTTGATATTGTTTCTGATAACTCCATGGTTGAGTGTTTGACTAGGCTTACAGTAAAGGTTTATGAATAATAGGCTCTTGAACAGGTTATCTAGCGGCCTTTGAATATCCATGAAGTCCTAACCTATATAATAATGATATTCTAATGAGAAGGTTGTATTTGGGCAGCTTTGATCATGCATCTTGAAAACTTTTCAAAGGGTTTTGTGATACCATGAACTGTCTCTTGCAATCTGGCCTGACAGTCATTAGAAACTCAATAAGGTCTCACAAACAACAATGTGATATGTGGTTGCTAACTGCTTTGATGGCGTTAGTTGGGAAAGAGAAAGAAAAGAATTAATTGAGAAAGTTGATGATACCGAAGATCAAAGCCCAAGGCTGAAGGCCGGAATTGTTGAGTCCAGATGTCATGGCCCAGTGGTGAAGCCCTGGGTCTGCAAGTCTCTGAGTCAACTGGGGAAGTCACAGGTCCACTGAAGGCCCGGAGGTGAGCTGTCCTGGGGTTGGAGGCCTATCTGAGTGGGGGGAGGGAGAAAAGGGGATTGATTTGCTGTTGCTGCTTTGTTTTGATGTTGTTGTTGCTTGTGTTGTTCTGCTTAACACTGTGGGCATACTATGTTGGTGCAGGAATGCGTGACACTTGCAGGCTGCCCCCAGCATAGCCTTGGGTTTTGCTGGCTGTTAATACAAAAAATATATATTTCACTGTATGTTTCAATGTACATGTGATGAACAAATGAATCTGAAATCTGTTGAGTGGTCTTCTAAAGCATTTGCACACAGATAACAACAATGCTTTGGACCTTGCTATATGACTCTGGCATGGATATGATCTATTCCTTGGGGAAATAGGGAGACAGAAAGTACTGTCATTGTTGAAATCCTTATGTGTTTTTTTTATCCATCGTGACTATAAAGTAGACGGTGTTTAAATGCCTTGGGCTTTTACAGTGCATATCAGGTCTGGATGCCTTCTTAATCAAGTGTATCCAAAAGCATTAAACTCCATCAGACTGTTGCATTCTTTGGTCACAAAGATATCATTAATCAAATAAAAAAGATTATTAAATATGCATTGTTAGTAGGCATTGCCTTAGCAAACTGAGAATACTGAAAGTAAAGAATTTTGGTATAAGATTATTTCATTTAATTAATATTGATCGACATATTTTAATATTCAATGGCTAATGAGTATTAAATGAAATATGCCCAATAATATTTCATGGTTACATCTGTTAATACCAGTAAAACCACTCACAACTGCTGTAAAGCCTTTAAAAATACTACTTAAACAAGGATGTTTTTTTTAAAAATTGCCGTGACAGTGTACATTTTAAGAGTTGTGTGGTCCTTGTATAAGTACGTTTGTCACTGGATATTGGAGTCTTCAACATAGTTGAGTTGGGTAGCTGTCACTAGCTTTGTGAAGTATTTCATCTGCAGATGTGAACAACAGTGTATGTAAACTCCAGATGTGTGCTTAATGACATGGAAGCAATAGTATGTGAAACAGTGAGGTGTAAATTCTCCAGGAGCCAGTTGGTGTGTTCTTTTGTATTTTAAAACAGGTTATTTAGCAAACAGCTGCCCGGGGTTGAGAATGAACCTTCTTATGGACCTTAGCTATCAAGTGGAAGGCTAGAGCCGCAATCAAAAGATCTTCTCATATTTTTGAAATTTATTTCCGAGAAGTGCTTCGAAAAGGAACCATAACCAGTAATTCATGATGTGATTGGGATGTTTAAATGGATTTTAATCTGTTAGTAAGTGCACTGGGGATCTGAGCTCTGCAGATATAAATGGTACCAGACAAAATTAAGTCCTGATCAGTCAAGGTCTAAGTAGATGACAAACAGGTGCAAGTGAAGAGCCTACTCCCACTCCTCTGTTCCTAGGATCTGTTTCATTTGTTGTTGGGTTAGCTAATCTTGGTTTGATATGGGCGCTTTAATTGACCTCAGTGCCCCTGGACGGCAGAAGGGAAAAAATCAATCAGGGTTCCTGCTCCAGATTGGTTTCCAATGAATCCCACTGGAAAGTGTAGAGCTATAGATGTAAGATAAGGTCAAATTAGGGCAGGCTGTGATGTCTCCCATGTGGAAATCCCTTGCCAATATTACCAAGGCTGACAAATAGATTGCTGGAAAGGGCCGTTAGAAAATGGAAATATGGAAAGGCATATATGTGACATGCACCTCAAAAGAAAAAGACAGATTTACTCATTTTGCTCATATGTGCAGAGCAGTTCCAGTCCATGAGGGCAAATGTCATGTGTGGAATTGATTTGCATGACTACTAATGTGATCCCCACTGGCTAGAAGTGCAATATGTCAGTTCACTTTATCACCGCTCTTACTGGAGCTGACATTACTCTTGCTATGAATCTGAAATGGAACAGCCTTAATAACTTCAAAGCTACTATGCTCCACAGACGACTTTAAGAGATAGATTTACTAGTTGACAGCGTCTCAGAATCATAACGTATTTGTTAAAATTGCATTTCTACATATACATTCAAAAGTCTGCAATGTGAATAATAATTTAAATCTTAATATACCTGCAGGAAGCTCTCCATTAAAATGTTTGTGGAAATTTTATATCTCCTTTCTATTGTAAAAAGTTTTATCACTTTGTTTTCCTGTGGTCAGTACTGTTCCTGAACGCATCTGCTGGTGGCTGCAAAATAATCAGCAGTGTAAATCTTCAGTTCTGACCACCAGAAACACCTTTACAAAGATATTGCCTGGTAAATTAAGCAATATCAGAAAGAAATGCAGAGCTAAGAAGCAGGCCAACAGATCACAGAGAAGATAATCAACCTTTATCATTATTAATAATAATGCATATTTTATGTAAACTTGAAAATTTAAAGCACAGAGTTACATTTAAATTATACCCAGTACCAAAACCACATCTATTTGAAACACTGGCTAAGAATTTGAATGGGAACTAAAAAGTGAATATTAAGATAAAACTATATTATCACACACTAAAACTTCAAACAGTTTCTCTCAAATTTTGGATTCAGAACAGTACTGACTAAACCATCTTGTCATGATGGTTTTCAAAGGACAAACTGAACCTTTGCAATTCGTTTCTGAGGTTAGAATTCAGTCCCTTGAGTCTCTGATCTTTCACTGAAGCGTGGATCAAGTTGGTGCATTCCTGGTGTTTTTTTATTTGGAAATTTAAGCCATCTTACCTCTAGTAGTTCAGAATGATTTTTCCCGAGTGTCTCACATTACAAAGTTCAGAAGTGAACTTTGGGATTATACACAACCTCCTTACCTTTTAAACTGACATACTAAACCACAGAAATATGCTTAGTGCAGGTTCTTGCCACTTCTCCACTTTAGGATGTAATATCAGTATTGAAATTACCCTTCTCTGAAAATAATTCTGCATTAGAATAATGTCTTGCTAGATTCCCTATGTATAATTCATCTAGACATGATGATCTCACACTCCCAGACGTGGAAATTATCAGGGAAAAACAGAAAACTTGTTAGAAAGGGAAAATAATTTTTTGGATGAAATGGTAGGAATATTGTTTCCAACAAACAATCAATTTCAATCTCCAAGCTGCATCCAGAGAAGTCATGAATCTATTACTTATTTCTCAGTGGAAGTTATGGAGCCAAGGAGGATGTTACATTGAGTTACAGCTTTGAGAAAGGCTGATGACCACAAATGGTCTCTGCTGATGTTTATGTTCCATAAGACATTTATTTTCCCTTTCTATATCATGGACACACCCATCCTTAAGTCACCTATAGTATGCACTTCAACCACTCGATGTGTCACTGGATTCCACCTTCTTACCATTCCCGATGTAAATTGTTTTCGTCCAATACACTCAGAATCTCTTATTTTTATTGGCCTTTTTTCTTGTTTCACTCATTTGCAAGGGCAATTTCTTCCTTATAGTGGAAGCAGAAGTGGAGAGAGTGAGTAATTTCAAGATCCTGGGTATTAACATCTCTGAGGACCTAACTTAGTCCCAGCTTGAGGTGAAATGCACCTCAGAAACTCAAAAATTTCTGCAGATGTATTGTGGACAGCATTCTGACTGTTTGCATCATCGTCTGGTATGGGAGGTGGGGGCTACTGCACAGGATTAATGTAAGCTGCAGAGAGTTGTAAAATTACTCAGCTCCTTCATGGGTACTGGGTTCCATAGTATCCAAGGCATCTTCTTGCAGCAGCGCCTCAGAAAAGTTGGTGTCCACCGTTAAAGACCCCCATCACCCAGTACATGCCCTCTTCTCACTGTTACCATCGGGAAGGAGTTTCAGAAGTCTGAAGGCATACACTCAGTGACTCAGAAACAGCTTCTTCCCCTCTGCCATCCGATTTCTGAATGGACATAGAAACCATGAACACTAACTCATTACTTTTTTAAATTTATGTTTTTGCATACTTATTTACTTTCATTATTTAACACATATTATAGAGAGAGATGGGGGAGATAGGAGAGAGCTAGTTATAGAATAGATATACGTACAGTATGTGTGTGTGTGTGTGTGTGTGTGTGTGTATGTAAACACACACACACACGTGATTCTGACATGGGTCTCTGTTGTGGACTGAGAGTGGGAAGGGGACAGGGAGAGGGGAATCATGGTTGGGGAAAGGGGAAGGGAGCAGGAAGCATCAGTGAGATATTCTGTAATGATCAGTGAACCAATTGTTTGGAATCAAATGACCTTGCCTGGTGTCGCAGGATTGGGTGTTTCTGCACGCATGCTGCCCCTGCCCCTGGTGCTCCTTCTCTGCCACCTGCCCCACACCAGTCCTGTGGCACTCCACCCTTACCATTCCCAACATCCTTTGCTCCTGCCAGATTTACAAACGTGCTCTCTGCTTCACATTGTCAAACACAGTGCTATACAAATGTCTTAGGTGCGCACGCGCACACACACACACACACACACACACACACACACACACACACCCTCCCCCCACCCCCGTAACACTTGGCAACAGCTGTGTAGGGACGGGGTTCATATTCTGGAGATGGAAAGAACAACCAGAAGACAGCAGAAGAGAGCCAGGAGAAATGCAGCCATGGTTGCCATCACTACCACATATACATGTCCCACCTGCAATAGAGCTTGTGGGTCAATATTACCATGTATTGCATTGCACTGTTGCTGCAAAGTTCACAGATTTCATGACATATGCCTGTGATATTAAACCTGATTCTGATTCTGATTCATTTTCACATCCAATGTTTGAAACCCATTTGTTTATTCCTGAGGTTTCTATCAGGAAACGGTATTTTTTCACTCTTTCTCTAAATTTAATCTCCAAGTCTGGCCAATTGTTTATGACCATATATTTGTACATTCACTCCTGCTTCATATTGGTTTCCGTATGCTGTATTTCATTCAGAAACTAGCTCTTTTAACATCAGCTGGACAGAATTTCAGATGTGTATTAAGAAGCATAAGTACATTCATATTGCTCAATTAACATGAACATCTGAGGAGTAATTTTAACTCCATGGGTCTGTGCATTTTGTGAGGGTGATCTGTCATAATTGTAAGCCTCCAACAAAATACAAGTATTCAGAAACAGTCAAGTCCTTACATTTTAATGCAAACGTCCATTGTTTCCCAGCTCGTTTGGAAAGAACAGCAAATCAAAGATAACAAAAAGTTTTTAAAGAAGGCAGGCCGAGAGATAGGAGACAATCACACAAAGCAAATGGGAATCAAAAAAGACAGCAGGGAAGAAAAGAAGGAAAGTGGAACCTAATTAAGCTGCTTTGTATGTTGCTCTCAATAGGAAGAGGAAAACAATTTGGCGAAGCTAATAGGATAAGAAATCCTAATACTATTTCAGAAACATTTTTCTATCAATTGGCTGAATATTTTCTTTTTTCAATTTAACAGATATGTAGCAGGCAATTAAACAAAGGATTTTGAATGCTGCAAACCAGGTCATTGGTGGTATGAGGGAAAAAAATTACAAAATCAAGTGATTTTTCAAAAAAAAATGAAGCCATGCCTGCTGTCTAGAACTACACAGTTTTATTAGAAATTCTACATTCATATTCCTCTGGTTGCAAAATAATGTCATATTCTAAATGAAGTGTCGATTCAAATGTTGTGATGGCAATTAGACTGCATGCAGGCAGCATCCTGATGCAGGGAGAAGTGACAGGCAGCTCAGATTACTTATCTACCCCAGTGTGAAACAGCCACAATAAGTAGAGTCTCATATGAAAGGCTAAATGAATGCAGGAGAAAAACAAGTCATGGTTTGCTCCTCGATGACAGTGAGTTGACACCGTCCATTCTCCTTCCTGTCACCAGGGGGGAGAAGGAATGAAGCAATCCAGAGCTCCAGGTATTGGTTCTCCCCAGCCCGTGTCACAAATAAATCTGGAAGTCATATCCAATCTAACAGAATATGCTTTCTAATAATGGCTCATCTTTAATCATTCCACTGGCAAATTATAATCCACTTTCTCTTATAGGGAATCACCATTATAAAACATGAAAGATTAAGACAGTGGTAATTTATTCATTACTTTATTCTGACAGTATTAAAAAGTTCTATTTCATTTCCATTATGTACAATGATAATTTTTGTACATGGAAATAACAGCATTTTTTATCAAAAGAAGGTATTAATAATAAAAAGGTAGGTAAACGTCATTAAAATATGCAATGGATTTTAATGTTTAAAATCCATCAGATTATTTTGAAAGAATGACAGTGAATTACTTTCACATGAAAATGTTCTTAATTTAAATGAGGAACTCCCACTTTGATCAGTTAACCCCCTCTAACCCAGTTATTTTCTGTTATTCCCAAGATCCCTGAATCCACAGTAGGCACCAGATTCAGTGGCTTTGATTAATACTTCGCAAATTCCAAAATGATCTCATTTAAATATGTAATCACAGAGCTCAGTTATGATTTATTTAGCTGCTAAAGTTGAAAGTGCTTCAGAGAGAATGAGAGCGCATTTTAGAATATGATATTTGAGTTTGGTGTTTTCATCAAAACGAACTGTGAAGCCGTTACTCCCACATGCAAAGGTCCAATATTGCATTTTTGGAGATATTGTAGAAAAATCATTGTTATAACAACAGTATTCTAATATAAATGACTACTTAATTGTCATTAATTATGATTTGATGTTACCTTACTTCCCTCCCACCATGTACAATTTTTTAAGAATCCACGCCTGGAGTCACTTAATCACTAGTTAGTGATCTACTGCATTTCAGTCAGCCTCAATAATGTCTAAAGCAAAGGACTTTGACCATCATAACGCACATTCCACAAATACAAATTAATTGAGTGCTGGATCATTAATGCTGTAGCAAAGTCCATGTTATTAGAAAGAGAGAACTTTATCCATTTGTATGGTGCACCATATTAATTTGTAATGCATATAAAGTGCTGGAGGAACTCAGCAGGTCAGGCAGCATCTATGGAGGTGAATAAATAGTCAACATTTCTGACTGACTCTCTTCATCATGACAGGAAAGTAAGGAGGAAGACTCCAGAATAAAAAGGTGGGGGGAGGGGGGAGGTGAACAAGCTAGAAGGTGATAGATGAAGACATCTGGGTGGGAAAGGTAAAGGGCTGGAGATGAAAGAATCTGATAGGAGAGGAGAGTTGACCATAGGAGAAGGGAAGGAGGAGGAGATCCAGTGGGAGGTGAAAGGTAGATGAGAAGAGGTAAGAGACCAAAATGGGGACTAGAAGAAGAAGGGAGGAGGAGGGAAAATTTATTTTTACCGGAAGGAGAAATTCATATATTTGTTTGTATTATTCCAGATATCAGATAGGTTGGGAAAGCAGAGGTAAAAACATAATCCAGTGTTGCACGGAGAGATAGCTGGTCAGGTTGGTGACAAGACCTAATTACAGTAAAAATCTCAGAGCTGCCTACAGTAATTGACTTCTGACAAGCAACCATTGATCAGGGGCTGAAGGGAAGTCTTATGGCCTCTTCGGAAATTTGAGGTAATTTGATTCAACAATAAAGACTTTTGTCTTCAACCATTTAAATGTCCATGAAAATGATACAGAAATCTGCAAAAACAAGTTGTGTTTCCCTGCTTCATCTCCTTTACTGGTTGTTTTTACTTCATTGTGTACCCTGTAAAATGAAATAGAGTCAGCATTAACAAAATATCTGCTGACCTGGGCATGAACAGCAAACAAGTGAGGAAGACACAAATTGCAAGAAGAATGCAGCAAGCCAGGCAGCATCTATGGAGAGGAATAAACAGTTAACATTTTGAGCCAAGGTCCTTCATCGGGAATGGAAAGGAAAGAGAATGAAGCCAGAATAAGATTGTTCTGGGGGTGGGGAGGGTGGAGGAGAAGGAGTACAAGCTGGCAGGAGATAGATGAAGCCATGTGAGGGGGTAAATAGATGGGTGGAGGAGTGGGGGATGACGTGAGAAGTTGGGAAGTGATGGTGGAAAAGATAAACGCTGAAGAAGAAGGAATCTGATAGGAAAAGAACACACACAAAAGGATGGAGGAATTTAGCAGGTCAGGCAGCATCCATAGAAATTAACAAACATCAACATTTTAGGCCAAGACCTTTCATCCTGAAGAAGGGTCTTGGCCCAAGACATCAATCTTTTGAGTATGCTGCTTTGGATTTCCAGCATCAGCAGAATTTCTTGCGTTTACTTGGAGTACTGTGCTCAGTTCTGGTCGCCTCATTACAGGAAGGATGTGGAAACTATAGAAAGGGTGCAGAGGAGATTTACAAGGATGTTGCCTGGATTGAGGGGCATGCCTTAGGAAAACAGGTTGAGTGAACTCGGCCTTTTCTCCTTGGAGTGACGGAGGATGAGAGGTGACCTGACAAAGGTGTATAAGATGATGAGAGGCATTGATTGTGTGGATAGTCAGAGGCTTTTTCCCAAGGCTGAAATGGTTGCCACAAGAGGACACAGGTTTAAGGTGCTGGGGAGTAGGTACAGAGGTGATGTCAGGGTTAAGTTTTTTTTGCACAGAGTGGTGAGTGCGTGGAATGGGCTGCCGGCAACAGTGGTGGAGGCGGATACAATAGGGTCTTTTAAGAGACTTTTGGATAGGTACATGGAGCTTAGAAAAATAGAGGGCTATGGGTAAGCCTAGTAATTTCCAAGGTAGGGACACGTTTGGCACAACTTTGTGAGCCGAAGGGCCTGTATTGTGCTGTAGGTTTTCTATGTTTCTATGTTTCAACGATTGGAGAGGAGACTGGACCATTGGAGAAAGGGGAAGAAGAGCGGATCTAGAGGGAGGTGATAGGCAGGTGAGAAGAGAAAGGGTAAGAGGGCAGTCAGAATGGAGAATAGAAAAACACAGAAAGGGAGGAGTAATACATTTCCAGAAGTTAAAGAAATCAGTGTTTGTGCCATCTAGCCGGAGGCTACCCAGATGGAATATAAGATGTTGCTCTTCCAACCCGAGAATGGCCTCATTGTGGCAGAAGAGACTATGGACCAACATGTCAGAATGGGAATGGGAATAGGTCAGGTGTTTACAGGCACTGGGAACAAGTGTTCACTCTAGTTTCCATATGCACTATTTCGGTTCCCGTCTGGAACCTGTACAATTAAAGTTGTGGGCACCACCATGCAGCAGCATGCACTTAGTGACGTGTACCCCAAACTCAGGGCTACCAGCAATTCGATGAATGGTAGGGACTTGGGAACTTCGAACCTCCGGAAGCATTGAGCAATATGTTAGCAAGGATCCCTGATGAAACATCTCAGCCAGAAAAGTCAACTGTTTACTCTTTTCCATAGATGCTGCCTGGCCTGCTGAGTTCCTCCTGCATTTTGTGTTGCTTGGATTTCCAGCATCTGAGCTAGTACTTTTCTCTTGAGAGCAAAGGAGGTTAAAGGTTTCCGGTTTGATAAAAGTGCACAAAATGATAAGCACACATCAAGGAAACAGCCAGAGTCTATTTCCCAGAGCAGAACTGGCTAATACAATGGAGCCACTATAACATCAATGTATAGGGGGAATGCCTTTACACAGAGAGTGGTGAATGTGTGGAACTCACTTCCAGGGATGGTGATTGAGGCAGATATGTTAGGGACATGTAAGAAACACTTAGACAGGAATACAGATGATATAAAAATGTAGGAGTGAAGGGTTAGATTAATCATAGATTCGGTTACAAAGGCAGCACAACACCGTGGCTGAAGGGCATGAACTATGCTTTCAATCTTCTATGTTCTATGTTCAATATGAGGATCTCCGTAAACATGTTCCATGATCACAAAGACAGTGGCAAAGGTAAATAAGATGGTAAAGAAGGTGTATAGAATACTTGCCTTCATTAGCCCAAGCATGAATTACAAAGCCATGTATGTAATTGTATCATTTTATAAAGCATCAATATTGCCACGGCTGGCGTACTTTCCATAGTTCTGCTCATTGCTTTGTGGTTGCACTGGAGAAGTGTGCAAGGGAGGCTCACCAGGATAATGCCTGGGATGGAATCAATTATGAGGAGAGACTAAGTATCTGGGTTTATGTTCAGAAGAGGTGGAGGAGGATATAAAATTATAAGGGGCATTGATAGAGTGGTGATGGAAAACTTTCCCCAGTTCAAGAGGGCATACATTTAAGGAAAGAGGTAGAAAGAAAATAATTTGCCGTTGCTGGACTACAAACAGGGAAAGAGGTAATAAATTTAGAGGGAAGCCGAGGAAGGATTTTTTCACCAATGGGATGGCTTGACACTGGAAAGTACTGCCTTAGTGGGTGGTGGAGACAGGAACACCCCCAATAAGCATTCAAGTGGGCTATTGAAACTCTAGTATACAATAGGCTGTGGACCATGTGCTTTAATTAGTATAGATAGGAACTTGGTGGTCATGGAGTCATAGAACACTACAGCACAGAAACAGGCCCTTCAGTCCATCTAGTCTGTGAGAATTTGCCTTGGGCCATTGACCTGCACCCAGACTATAGTCCTCCATATCCCCCTCAAATTTCTCTTAAGTGTTGGAATCAAACTTGAATCCTTCACTTCAGCTGCCAGTGGTTGAAGCGAAGAAGATCCTCCTTATGTTCCTCTTAAACATTCCACTGTTCACCCTTAACAAGTAACCTCTATTCTAGTCTCACCCAACCTCTGTAGAAAAAGCCTGCTTGCATTTACCCTATCCATAGCCCTCATAAATCTCCCTTCATTCTCCTACACTGTAGGGAATGAAATCTAACCTCATATAAATCAGCACATAGGAGGGGTATTGAAAATCTGGCTGCATGGTGCCACAGCAACAACCTCTCACTCAATGTCAACAAAAGCAAAGAGATGATTATTGACTTCAAGAGGAGGAAACTAAAGGTCCAAGAGCTAGTCCTCTCAGAGGGGTCAGATCTGGAGAGAGTCAGCAACTTAAAATTCCTTAGCGTTATCATTACAAAAGATTTGTCCTGGGTCCAGCACATAAGTACCGTTATGAAGAAAGCACTACAAGCCTTTACTTTCTTAGGAGTTTGCAAAGATTCAGCATGTCAGCTAAAAGTCCGAAAAACTTCTATAGGTGTGTAGTGGAGAGGATATTGACTGGTTGCATTGCAGGCTGGTATGGAAACACCAATGCCTTTGTACAGAAAAGCCTACAAGAAGTTGTGGATACGGCCCAGTTCATCACACATAAAACCATTGCGAACATCTATACAGAGCACTGTCACTGGAAAGTAGCAGTCATGATCAAGAACCCCACCATCCAGGCCATGCTCTCATTACCCTACTGCAATCAGGAGGAAGGTGCAGGAGCCTCAGGAATCATACCACCAGCTTCAGGAACAGTCATTACCCCTCAACCATCAGGCTCTTTGCCCAGAGGGAGTATCTTCACTCGACTTCACTCATCCCGCCACTGAACTATTCCCACAAACTATGGACTCACCTTCAAGAATTCTTCATCTCATGATATTTATTCTCTATTCATTATTAATAGTATTTTTTCCTTCTCTTTCTTTTTGAATTTGCACAGTGTATTGATTTTTGCCTGTCCTGTTTGGTATGATTCTATTGTGTTTCTTGTATTTACTGTGATTGCCCACAAGAAATTGAATCTCAGGGTTGTATATGGTGATATATATGTACTGTGATAATAAATTTATTTGGAACTTTGAACCTTGCACCTTTCCCTATAACTCAGGTCCTGAATTTCTGGCAACATCTGTGTAAAGTTTCTCCTCAATCTATCGATCTTATTGATGTCTTTCCTGTAGGTAGGTCTGTGTGGACACTGGTCTCCCTTTGGCTGTTGAATCTATGTAACACTCTAGGATTAGTATTATGGAAGCACTAATAAACTTTTTCCCAGGTCTAAATGGAGATTACCTAAATCTTTCAAAAAGAGCAGTTTGCTGTATTGTCTTACTTATAGTTTAAAGTAAAATTTATAAACATCAACAAAAATTTAGTATGAAATTGCTTGTATAGCCATAAAAATATCTATAATCAGAAAGATACCTGACTATGGTTCCACATAATCAAAATGTCAAGACTCGGAAGTAAGCCTCAAAATCTATTGAGGCTATTTCTTTGTTTAAGTTGAAACATAGAAAACCTACAGCATAATACAGGCCCTTCCGTCCACAATGTTGTGCTGGCCATGTAACCTACTCTAAAAGCTGCCTAGAATTTCCCTACCTCTATTTTTCTGAGCTCCGTGTACCTATCAAAGAATCTCTTAAAAGACCCTATTGTTAAGGAAAAACTTCTTCTCCCAGAGAGTTGTGGGGGTCTGGAATGCACTGCCTTGGAAGGCAGTGGAGGCCAATTCTCTGGATGCTTTCAAGAAGGAGCTAGATAGGTATCTTATGGATAGGGGAATCAAGGGATATGGGGACAAGGCAGGAACCGGGTATTGATAGTAGATGATCAGCCATGATCTCAAAATGGCAGTGCAGGCTCGAAGGGCCGAATGGTCTACTTCTGCACCTATTGTCTGTTGTCTATTGTATCCAACTCCACCATCATTGCCAGCAGTGCATTCCACACACTTCCACTCTCTGTGTGAAAAACTTACCTCTGACAAACCCCTTGTTCGTTCTCGTTCTCTCTCTCTCTCTCCTCCTCCTCCTCCTCCTCCCTCCCTCTCCCCTCTCTCTCCCCCTCCCTCCCTCTCTCTCTCTCTCTCTCTCTCTCTCTCTCTCTCTCTCTCTCTCTCTCTCTCTCTCTCTCTCTCTCTCTCTCTCTCTCTCTCTCTCTCTCTCTCTCTCCCTCCCTCCCTCCCTCCCTCCCTCCCTCCCTCTCTCCCTCTCTTCTCCTCTCTCCCCCCATCACATTTCTGAATGGACAATGAACCCATGTACACTATCTCACTATATGTTTTCTTTTTTTTGCTCTCTTTTGCACTATTTATTACATTTAATTTTGTAATATATAGTACTGTGTGAAAGTCGTAGGCACATATGCATCGCTATGGTGCCAAAGACTTTTGCACGGTACTGTATTTGTCAACATGGAACAGACAGCGAGTTTGTAAACTTGGCAGGAGCAAAGAATGTTGGGGATGACAATGGTGGAGCACTGTGGGAGGGGTGTGGGACAGGTGGCAGAGAAGGAACACCAGGGTAGGGGATAAGTTTCAATAGGGACACTTAATGTCAGAGAAATATAGACGATATACGTCCTGAAATTCCTTTTCTTTGCAAACATCAACGAAAACAGAGCAGTGCTCCAAAGAATGAATGACAGTTAAATGTTAGAACCCAAACCCCCCCCAGCTACCCCCTCCCACATACAAGCAGCAGCAAAGCAACGACCCCACCGCCAGCAAAAAAGTATCAACACCCCCACTGAGCACTCAAGCATGCAGCAAAGCATCAATAAAGACACAGACTTGCAGTAGCCCAAAGACTACTCATTCACCCGGTAATTCGACACACCACAGGCTCTTTCTTACTCTCTCCCTAATAAGTGAAAAAGAGGTATCCCCGGATGGCAATGGTTCAGACACACCCAGCCCTGAGACACCAACAAGGTAATTTGATTCCGAATAATTGGTCTATTGATCATTGCAGAATGTCTCTCTGATGCACCCCGCTCCCTCCCCTCTTCCTTCCCCTTTTCCCAACTATGACTCTCCTCTCCCTGCCCCCTTCCCACTCTCAGTCCACAATAAAGACCCATATCAGAATCCAGTTTATCATCACTCACATGTGCAATGAAATTTGTCTTTTTTTTTGCAGCAACAGCAGTACAGTGCAATACATAAAATTACAACAGTACCGTGCAAGAGTCTTAGGCACCCTATCGATATATATGTGCCTAAGACCTTTGCACGGTACTGTATATTTCTCATTGGAATTGAGTTTTTTTATTATTATGTATTACTATACATACTCTTGAACAAACAACAAAGTTCATGACATGTGGCAGTGATATTAAACCTGATTCTGATTCTGAGACTCAGCCATGCCCTTCTTAAAAACATATGGGGAAATTTTTTTCAAATACCACCTGAACATTGATTACTTTTGCAATGACAAGAAGAGAAAAAGAGACAATATTTTTGCATCACAGAGGAGGAAGGTTAATTGAATCATATTGTACACCATTATAGCAATAGCCTTGAGCTTATATCCATAATCTATAAGTAAACTGGAAACATTACTCTGTTGGGGATATGATTACATCGAATAGCAGCAGGGAAACAAATGGTTTAGACCAATTTATGCTTTATACTCCCATCATCTATTGCTTCGACCTCATCCCAACCTTTTATCATACTTTTCCATAACCTTATTTCTATTAATGAGTTGGTGCGGTAGAGTAGTGGGTAACACAATGCTTTACAGTACCAGTGATCAAAGTTCAATTGCCACTGTTGTCTGCAAGGTGTTTGGATGTTCTTCCTATGACTGCATGAGTTTCCTCTGGGTGCTCCAGTTTTCTCCCACAGTCCAAAGACATACTGGTTGATAGGTTAATTGGTCATTGTAGATTGTCATGTGATTAGGCTCATATTAAATTGGGAGATTGCTGGGCAGCACAGCTCAAAGGACCAGACACGGGATATTACACACTACCTCTCAATAAATAAATACTAAAATAAAATGTACACTTTCCTGCTTTCCCTTCACACACATAGAATCATGAAAATAATTAGGATTCAGAAAGAAGCCATTTTGTTGATTGTGTGGTTGAAAATATGCTAACCAGCCTCATCCCGCTTGGTAACATAAGGTTCATCTCTCCAGGAGACAGCTGGTTAAGTACACATTTAAGTAGGTATAACGCTTCCATGAACCAATGAGTTACTGAACCCTGCCATCCTCTGTTCTTTCACTGATTTACTAAATTTCCTCTGATAAGTTTAGTATCATAAATTCATACAGTGCAGAAATGGATCATTCAGCCCTTTGAATCCATGCTGACCATCAACTAGCCATTTTACACTAATTGTACATTAATCCCATTTATTATTATTCTCAAATTTTCACCCAGCTTCTAGGTTCTTCTTCTCAACTGCACAGTGCAGAATTTTCTGACCAACCTACATGCCATGGGAGGGTTGAAGAACCTGGACCATGCAGTGGAAGCCCATACAGTCCCAGAGAGAACGTGCAAACTCCTCCCAGGTAGCACCCAAGCTTGGGATCGAGCCCATATCTCTGGCACCTTGAGGCCGTTGCTCTGTAGCTGCAACGCTGTGCTGCCCATGTTCACTGCTATGCGGTGACCAGAATTATGCACAGTGCTCAAGATGTTGTTTGATTAGCATACTACACAGTTTCAATGTAACCCACCCACCCTTACAATTGTATCCTTCGAATGAGAAAGGAAAGCATGTCTTTTTAGTTCTCTTACAGCATGCTACCTTTGAGAATCTTCAGGTCCTATACACTGTGGGTCCTTTTGTCCCTCCAAGCTCTTAGAATGCCCCCATTTACCAGTAAATCCTGTTGCCCTGTTGCATCTCCTGAAGTGCTTTACCTCACACATCTTGTGACTGAACAGTTCTATTTGTTACTTTTCTGCTCAATTTACCAGGCTGCCTATATATCCCTGGAGTATTAATTTACTTATTTATTGAGATACAGCGCAGAATAGGCCCTTCCGAGTTTGAACCACACCGCCCAGCAACCCCCTGATTTAATCATTGCCTAATTACGGGACAATTTACAACGACTGGTTAACCTATCAACCTGTGGAACTGTGGGAGGAAACATGAGCACCCAGAGGAAACCCAGGGAGAATGTATAAACTCCTTATGTTCTCCCACCACTACCTGGAATTGAACCCAGGTCACCTGCATTGTAAAGTGTTGTGCTATCCACTATGCTACCATGCTGCCCTCCTCATTAGCTTCCCTCTTCACTGTTAGCCTATTTTAATCATCTGCTTCCTGATTATTTCCCTGAAATTTAAATCTAAATCATTATTATATCATTATAAAATGTAAGGCATTGAGTACTGAGCCCTGTGGAACATTGTTAACAACTTGCAATTGCGAAGTCAACCACCAACAATTACACATAAAATGTTGGATAAACTGAGCAAGCCTGGCAGCATCTATGGAAAAGAATAAATAGTCAACGTTTCGGGCCAAGACCCTCCTTCAGGAATCATGATGAAGGATCTCAATCCAGAACATCATTTACTCTTTTCTGTAGATTCTGCCTAGCCATTTGAGTTGCTCCAGCATTTTGTGTGTATTACTTTGATTTCCAGCATCTGCAAATTTTCTCTTGTTTGTGCACCCAACAGCTACCTCTTGCTTCTGACCAGATAGCAAATTTTACATTCAAATCACCAGTCCATCTTGCATCCCATCGGCTTTAACTTCTTCAACAACCAATCTGTGGAATGTTGTCAAATGTGAAAGCCGTTTCCCTTAGTCACTTCCTGTGATAACAAGTTAGACGTTCTAAAATTCTATGATAAAGGAATTTACTTCTGATTCCTTTTGAGGAATTGTCTATTATGGATGGTCTGTAGATTTGGTTTCCCATGTGGAAACTTACCTCCTAATAATTTTAATTTTAAAATTTGCCTGTCTTCTTCTATTTACTCCTAATACCACACTTATAAATTATTTTTCTTTTTCTTCCTGTATCTTCTTATAAAATGGAGATCTGAATTGTCCACAATTGATTTAACTGTGGACTGAAGGAGATTCAGGTCATTTAACTGAATATTTTGGATTTTGTTTTGTCTATTCCGTTTTGTTGTGATCAGTACAAGTAATTCATTGGTTCTCCTCTTTGGCTCATTAACAAGACAAGATCCATCAATGACTGAATTTCTTGGCTGAGAAGTTCTGATGTATTTGAAAGGTTTGTTAAAGTGTCAATTGTAAGACTCCCTGGCAGCAAAATTCTATCAGGTGAGAGACCCAGTGTGTCATTTATGATAAAATAGCTCTTGTTATTTATCCTATATTTTCTATGGGATGAGATATAAAGAAGATAGGACCTGTAATCAGGATTGTTGGAAGAACCTGGAATATGGGAATTGAGGCAACAGCATAGAGTGTAGCAATTAAACGCACCAATAAGGTTGGAGGCAACCCTTCATGGTTAAACAAAGGATTGGACAGGAGTGGGGTGAGTATTTAATTGGACAGATGTTTGATGAAAGGGTGTTAGTTCTGCAAAATGTGGAGGTGCTTGATTAAGGCTTCTGTCCACACAACTTCACACTAAGGACAGGGATTGTTAATGCCAAAGAGTATCCTCAAAGGCTGACTTCTATGCAGAATGATCAATGCCTCGGATTCCCTAGAGTGGATCAGAGATTCTCCAGTGAAGGCCTTCTATGGTGTGAGTGAACTGTGCAGCTTGTGGGCATTGAATGCACAAAAGAATTTGAGATCTATCACTGCAGCCTCACTCATATGCAACACACACATACACACACACACACGGCACAGAAACAATATTTATAAAAGTGCATGACCCACATACAAAGGGCTCTATTGCATTTAGCAAACAGAAATTGAATAAAATTCTATCATATACTGCACAAAAACGTAACACACAGAATTTCAGGTTTCTAAAATACGGAGTGAGAATGGAAAGAAGTGTAATAATTTCAATTCCTTCTTCTACTTCTTCTTCTTCTGCTACTTCTTCCTGACAATTTGTTTGACAGCAGTTAAAATCTCCTGGGATTATTATTCTATCAGAAGTGTTTTTTTAACTTCATAATTTATCGCAGCTAAAATTATATATTTTTTTACTTAGCAGAGAACCTGAAACTAATTTACAATCAATCCCTATATCTAATTATTTATTAAATATCTACATACACTTAAGGGAATTTTGGGGTTTTAATTGAAGTTCAGCACTTAGCTATTGGACTCAGTGTTATTTATGCTTCCAAATTAAAGAAAATTAAATTTGACTTTTCATAATGTTCACTAAATCGAAGTGACAAGTGCTTCAAAAGCCATGTTACATTCATTAGGGTTTCTTACAAATACGTTTTTTTTTGGTGGGGGGCTTTGGTTCCCTTAGCTTAGCAGTGATATCAGAAGGAGCATAGTACACAGCAATGTGTGAGAAAATATTACAATAAAGTCTGAAATGTTGGGTCTGGGACATAACACACTCTACTACAAAGTTGCATATATTCATTTTCCAGCACATTACTGTTCTTCATTTTTCAAATGAATAAGACTCCAAGATATAGGAGTAGAATTAGGCCATTTGGCCCATCAGGTCCGCACCGCCATTTCATCATGGCTGATCCATTTCCTTCGCTGCCCCAATCTCCTGCCTTCACTCCGTAAGCCTTCAGGTCTTGACTAATCAAGAATCTATCAACTTCTGCCTCAAATATACCCGATGACATGGCCTCCACAGCCGCCTGTAGCAAGAATTCTGCCATCCGCCAGCTCAAGAAATTCCTTCTCATCTCCATTCTAAATGGACATCCCTCTATTCTGAGGCTGTGCTCTCTGCTCCAAGACTTCCCTACCACAGAATACATTCTTTCCACATCCATTCGGTCGAGGCCTTTCAACATTTGATAGGTTTCAATGAAATTTTCACCGCCCCCCCTCCCCCCCATTTCTTCTGAATTCCTGGAAGTACAGGCCCAGATTCATCAATCGGTCCTCTTACAGTAACCCTTTCCTGAAGTAGAAGAGTAGCTCTCAGCAAGCGTCTCCTGAAGTTTTGCTGTGCCACTCAACTCAATAATATTGATGCATCTTGTAGCCTCGCCTGCATTTTTCTGCCTATTCCCCATTCTGTTGTAACTTTCGAATATTAGCTTTGCTAGTATGCTAGTACGTCTGCAAGGATCAACTCTTTCACTTCCAGTTTTTTTTTTCAAGATTTGAATTGCATAATTCCTTGAGAGTGGTGTCAAAGGTAGATAGGCTTGGAAAGAAAGCATTTGGCACATTGGCCTCCATTGTTCAAGTATTGAGTACAGGAGTTGGGATGTTATGATGAACTTGTGTAAGATGTTGGTGAGGCCTTAAATGGAGTATTTTGTGTGATTCTGGTCATGTACCTTTAGGAAAGATATCAATACGATTGAATGAGTGCAGAAAACAATTACAAAGATGTTGCTGTGACTTGAGGACCTGAGTTATAGGGAAAGGTTGAATAGGTTAGGACTTTATTATCTAGATTGTAGGAGATTTGATAGAGGTATAGAATATTATGAAGGTATAGATAGGGTAAATGCAAGTAGGTTTTTTCCACTGAGGTTGGGTGAGACCAGAAGTAAAGATCATGGGTTAAGGGTGATATGTGGAATGTTTAAGGGAAACATGAGGGGCAGCTTCTTCACTCAGAGGGTAGTGAGAGTGTGAAACAGGCTGCCAGCCAGTGGTTGGATGCTGGTTTGATTTCAGCTTTTAAAAGAAATATGGATAGTTACGAGGATGGAAGAGTATTGGAGGGTTATAGTCGGGGTGTAGGTTGATGGGACTTGGCAGATTAATAGTTTGGCATGGACCGATTGGATCGAAAGGCCTGTTTCTTTGCTGTAGTGTTCTATGATTCTATGTCTCTGTGCTTGGTTGATGTGAAGGGTCTTAGATAAAAGGAAATGGTTACATTTCAGATAATTTCCAACCAAATCACTCCCAATCTAGTAGCAGCATCACAAATGAGCAAGTTGGTTGCTGTGTGTGCTAGAAAGTTTTGTTTAAATGCCAGTGGCTGAAGCATTAACTGTACCTTTAAATATTTGCCTGTAACTAATTAACTTAGACCACTGCTGCTGAAGGAGGTTTGAGGGAGTTTCAGACAGATTGTGCAGTGGTATAAAAGTCCCACCAATGCTCCCACAGCTGCAGCTGGAGTTTGGGAAAGTGTGAGACTTGCAAACACCTGCAAAGGATCCCAATGGATTCAGGCAAGGTGAATCTCAGTAGTTATATTAAGCAGAGGCACTGGTAACAGATGAGTCTTGATTATCAGTTTAATTTTCTCCCACTCAGGGCCTCCTTGGGAATTTCCATTTTCGGCTCACACTGACTAGGATTAAAAACCTACAAAGATGGATTTTTTTTTCCATTTGTTCACTACAGCTTCAGTGCTGGTACGTGATGGATGGAGTTAATGATACTTCATTTTATTCAGAAGTGTATTTGTTTCAGCTCCAGATACAGTGGACCTGTCTGTAGTTCTTCAACAATCTGCAACAAGTTCAAGTTTAATTCAAGTTCAGGTTTGCTTGTCATTCAACCATATATGAATATCCATGAATACAGCCAAATGAAACAGCGTTCCTCTGGAGCCAGGGTGCAGAACACAGTACCAACAGACGTACACAGCACAAAGCACACGTAGTACATGTAATTACACTAGCAGTAAATATACTGTCATACACAAAAAAATTATAATAGTATTGTTATTTAAAAGTCAGTTTTGCTGGTTTCACATTCCCAGCTTTAAAGAAAATCTTGCATTTTCTTGAAAGCTGATAGTAGTTAAACACATCACTGAGTGAAATTCCTCACTGGTTCTGAATAGAATCAATGCAAACAATCAGTACACACTGCCAGTCCAGACCAGCCACTGATACAGCTAGAGGCTGGTACAACACACTTCCAGGGTTGGGGAGAACACATTTTAGGTGGAGGTAAGTGTGCTGTGAAGGAACAATCCTGCCTCGTTTACTTTACAGTTCTGCCATTAAAGTTATGGTGGCAGGCTGGTGTCTGCAAGTAGGGGCCAGAGTAATAGAACCAGTCCCCACTGGATTAGTGAGTTTATTCAGTAGATAGCTAAATTGTGGAGACAAGAAAGATACAGTCAGTCTCTAGCAAGAAGTGAAATTTTCATCACAGTAGCGGTTGATATTAGAATTGTCCTAAGTAAATTAAAAAGTGAAAATGTTTCAACTAAGGATCTTGCCTCTCCTTATTATGTAGCTGGTCTTGCATACACATAGATGAGGGCATTGAATGAGGATAGTGTTGGCCTTTACTGTGATCAATCCAATTTCCTTGTAATGTGATAATGCTTTTCTTAAGGTTCATTCATGTATACACTCAGTGGCCACTTTAATCCAAACTGATTCTAATATCTAATGAGCCAAACATGGGGCAAGAGCTCAATGTATGAAAGCAAGCAAACATGGTCAAGAAGTTCAGAGCATGTTGTTGTTCAGACCAAACATCAGAAGGGGAAGAAATGTGAACTAAGTGAGTTAGACTGTGGGATAATTCTTGGTGCCAGATGGGGTGGTTTGAGTACCTCAGAAACTGCTGATCCCCTGGGATTTTCACACGCAAGCATTCTCTACAGTTTACAGAGAAAGGTGCAAAAAAATACTTCCGGGGTGTGGCAATTCTGTGGGTGAAATGCACTGTTAACGTGAGAGGTCAGAGAAGAATAGCCAGACTAGCTCAAGGCAATAGTTTCTCAAATAATCGTATACTACAACAGTGATGCGCAAAAGTGCATCTCTGAATGTACAACAAGCTGAACCTTGAAGTGGATGGCCTACAGTAGCAGAAGACCATGAACTTACACTCAATGGCCAATTTATTAGGTACAGGGTGCACCTAATAAAGCGGCCACTGAGTGTATATTAGTTAATTAAGTGAATTAGCGGAGCAATCATAGTCAATTATTTGAACAAGAGAGGAAATATAATGGTGAGATGACAATAATAAACAAGCCTAACACTAGCCAGTGGTGTAGTGGCATCAGTACCGAACTTTCAAGGCAAGTGGTCCCCGTTTGAAATCCAGCTAGCTCCTTGTACTTTTCCCATTTGTGCTCAGTTGAGCATTGAGCTAGCAACTCAGCCTCATTTTAAAAGAAAGTCAATATGCTAAAGAAAGCAAGGTTGCTTCCTGATACACCACAAGGCACGGAAAAGAATAGCCGTGATGATATTATGCATGTTAATATTCTACCCCTTAAGCAGTCACAGTTCAAAATCATTTAGATTGCCAGTAAGAATAATTACAAATATTTTATAAATTGTTTTCCAGTATTTCCTCGTTCCTTTATGGTTATGTTTAATATGATGTCCTGTCTTATACTGGATATTCAAGTAAATAATTATCAATTGAGTGATATGATTAGAAGTTGCACAAATAACAAGAATTGGTGTTAGGGCTAGCAAGATTGTGATGAGGGATGGAGGTAACAGAATCATATCAAGGACTGATAGAATCATTGCAGTGCAGGAGGGAAACCATTGGATCATTGCTCCTGGACTGGCTCTCTGCATGAGCAAAGCAGTTAGTCCATTCCTGGCTAAACTGGAATTCACAAGATAGTCCAACAAATCAAGATGTCGGAGAAAATGAAGGAGACAATGCAGAAAGTGAAGCAAGATAATAGATACTTGAAAGAGAATGTAACTGTACATATAGTGGCTACTTTATTAGGTACACCTGTGCACCTTGTGTATAATCAGCCAATCACATGGCAGAAACTCAGTCCATAAAAGCATGCAGCCATGGTCAAGAAGTTCAGTTGTTGTTCAGACCAAACATCAGAATGGGGAAGAAATGTGATTTAAGTGACTTTGACTGTGGGATGATTGTCAGTGCCATACAGGGTGAGTAGCTCAAAAACTGCTGATCTCCTGGGATTCTCACAGTAGTATGAGAAACAAAGAACGTCCAGTGAGTGGTGGTTCAGTGGACAAAAACACCTTATTAATGAGAGAGGTCAGAGGAGAATGGCCAGGCTGTTTCAAGCTGACAGGAAGGCTACAGTAACTCAGATAACCACGTGTTACAACAGTGGTGTGCGGAAGAACATTTCTGAAGGCATGCACACAGAACCTTGAAGCGGATGAACTACAGCAGAAGAAGACCATGAACTTACACTCAGTAGCCACTGAGTGTAACTTTTCAAGGAAAACTTCTGTCGAATATATTGCTAAATTGTTGGTTAGCATGAAGAACCAGGAACCAACCTCTTGAGATCTATGGCTGATTATTCTTGTTTTTTCTCTGGGTAAAATATTGAACAGAATACATTCTGCAGAGCATAAATTCACTGTTAGTCAGGGGAATCCATATCAAAACTCATAAAGATGCGCAAAAGCCAGCCATAATTGGAAGAGCAAGGTTTTATAAGTGCTGCTTATTAAAGAAGTTTTAGAAGTAAATCTTGCAAATCTGATTAAGAGAAGAAGCACATATTACTTTTTTACAAAACTGCAGTACACATAATGACTGAAAATTTACCAATGATTACTTGTGAATCAGTAATTGTCTGAATAATGCTGTATCTTGCATATGCTTTTAGGTTGCTGAATATGCCATAATTGAAACTCTGTTATATGTATAATGATCACAATTATAGTTCCAGTGGATTCTTGTAAAAATGTACTCTGTTATGTTCTGTTCTACAGGGTATAATTTCTCATTGTATACTTAGATTTAACTGAATAAATACTGTCATCAAGCCTAGAGAAACCAATGTATGATGGAGGTCCCACAGAAAAATTGTTAGGGACAAGCAGGCCAGTATCGCTGGCAGGCATGGGGCAAGAATTAGAAAGTCATAAATCAGATTCCAAGGAAGTAAGATTTTTACTGATCTGTGGTTATTCTTGCGGAAAAAAAAACTATCTAATAATGTTTTTTTTAAACTCAATTATTATTCTGGTATCTTGTAGGCATGTTTAAATATGCGCATTTTAGAGGTTGCTGTGGTGAATATTTTAATAGATTTCACGATAGCAATCCATTGCCCTAATGATAATAACTCTTTTTCCTATGTACTTCGAAATGAATCATTGTAATAGCTATAAAAAAAACAGAGCAGGAAGCCTGTAGGAATACTTAATATTACGTTCATCTCATTGTACACTGAATCTTCTCTGCATAGTTTGCTTTCCATAATCATCTTGAGAAAGAAATTAAAGTTATTGGAATGCTGTTTTAATATCTCAGAGGGTCAAATTCATTGACGTGTAATTCTCAGCTGAACTGTTAAAACATTCTCTCGCGTCCTATAAATTATTGCTTATTATTTTGACACAAATATCTTTAGAACTGTCTGAACCCCTTTAACAGTGCATTAAGTTTGTGCAAAAAAAGACTTTATCCCTTCTTAGTGTTCTGCATTCTAAGTGCTTGGATGAAATTCTATCTGTCACATTAAAGGCAGCAGCAACAGATGAAAGACCATATTAAGCCACAAATTACAAGGAGAAGAATAGCTACCCAGAAGTGAATAACAAGGCTGTAATCTAATCGCGACATTCAAATACATCATAAATCGCAAGGGCAAAGCTTGAGAAGTTTATAACCGTCATCCAAATTACAATACTAAATTAGAGCTTTGAAATCACACCTTTGAGTCTGTATTAAAAATAAACAGGAAATATTTCAATTATGTGGAGTGGTCTTGCCATGTTCTAGGTCTATTTTCTGTGCTGGCAGAGTCTACCAGTATTGATGGCAGCTTGTCAGTGCACTGCATGCTATTGACGTGTGACAATGTGCACACCACAGGGTACATCATTGTGATTAGGGAAAATAATTTACTATCCATTACCAGCATCTCTGGAACTTTGCTCTTGAGCATTTTGGTGATTAATTTGCCACCACCTCGGACATTACTGGGTACTTTGAAACAAATTATTGTCACATAGCCTACCCCCAAAGCTGCTTTAATGATCAAAGCACAGTGGTGCACCTAGCAGAGCTGTTGCCTCTCAGCGCCAGCGACCTGGGTTTGTTCCAAATCTCTGGTCTGTGTACTGCAGAGTTTACAAGTTTTGCCTGTAACTGTATGAGTTTCTTCAAAGTGCTTTTGTTTCCTCCCATGTCCCAAAGACATGTGAGCTAGTAAGTCAATAGGCCTCTGTAAGTTGCCCCATATGTGTCAGTGAGTGGTAGACTTGGGGTGTGTTATTGGGAATGGGGGAGAAAAGGTAAATATGAAAATTAGTGATTGAATAATGCTGCCATAGACTTAATAGTCTCAATCAATGTGCATGGAAATTTGGCTTTCACTTTACTAACCACAAATGTTACTTCCTCAACTCAAATAACCACATAGCTCTTCTCCTTGGTGCAGTAGATTGAAATAAACACCTCTCCTATCATCATTCCATCCCATCCACCTATCTTTCATATTAGGAGTGTTTGATGGCCCTGGGCCTATAATCACTGCAGTTTAGAGGACTTGGAGAAGGGTGACTTCATTGAAGCCAATGATTTTCAAAAGGCCCTGATAGGGAATATGTCTTCCTTAGTGGGTAGGTCTAGGACCAGAGGGCACAGATCAGACTATAAGGACATCCCTTTAGAACAGAGATGAGAGGAATTTCTTGAGCCAAACAATGGTGAATCTGTGGAATTCATTGCCACAGATGGCTGTGAGGCTGAGTCATTGGGTTTATTTAAAGCAGAGGTCAATAGGTTCTTGATTAGTAAGGACATCAAAGGTGATGGGGAGAAGACAGGAGAATGGAGTTGGGAGGAATAAGACTAAATGGGCCAAATGTCCAAATTCTACGGTTAAATCATATGGTCTTCTATGCCTTAGCCAGTGCTGATCTCACCATAAAGCCTACGTCTGATCAAGAATGAGTGTTGATTTTGTACCCGGGAAGTTCTACTGTAACCCTTATTCTCTTGAAAATGATACAAAATAAAGCTGGAGTTCCATTCCGGTAATTTGTAGCTACTAAGACGTAATTATACACCAGACAAGAATTTGATGTTGATAACCATCACCGGTATACACTTCACGCCCAAACGTACTTATTCCAGATGCAGACCTATAGTTTCTTGCCTGTGTGAAACACCGTGGATTCCATTGATTTGGTCTGAAAAGCGGCACACTGAAGAAAGCTGAAATAGAGCCTCCAAATCCTCATGAGCACCTTGCTAAGTGCCAACTGGATGGTACTGCCAGTAGTAATAATGAGTAAAATGTTTCTTACCTTTAATAAATACCTAACTTTACTCCTTGTCAAAGCAGTAGCTATTTCTAATGTCTCTGACATTTAGAAACAACCAAACACTATTACAAATGTTTGGAAATACTAAATGTTTGGAAATCATTATTACTTGAAAACAAAAATCTAAAAGCACCTTAAACCCAAATAATTAAAAGCATGAAATAAAATAAGTAATTTTCAATGAAATTAAAATTTTTATTTGTGTTTCGTAATGGTACCTATATTCTTCTGTGCTTCCTTTTGTGAAGTCCCACAACCTTCTTTGAAGCCAGTGAAGTTGAGGATTATTGATCTGGTTCAAAGGCATTCAGCAATTCCCAGTGTAACTGCTGTGGAATCACTCCAAGACTCAACCTCATCACTGGCCTCCATGGAGAGTCCCGCAAAGAGCCAGTATGAGGTGGACTACTGCCAAGTGTTTTTGGCCTTTCATCATTTACCCCACAATATAATGACCTTTCCTTCCTTTTGGTAATAACACAATCCTAGCCTTTATAATCTCCTCCTTGCAATTTCTTTGGGCTTTGTTCAGCTGATTGTATTAAAGTAATTAATCCTGTGAATTTTCTTTTGTAACTCTCCATGTTCCCATTAATAGAAACATAAAAACATAGAAACATAGACAATAGGTGCAGGAGTAGGCCATTCAGCTCTTCAAGCCTGCACAGCCATTCAGTATGATCATGGCTGATAATCCAACTCAGAACCCTGTACCTGCTTTCTCTCCATACCCCCGATCCCTCTAGCCACAAGGGCCATATCTAACTTCCTCTTAAATATAGCCAATGAACCAGCCTCAACTGTTTCCTTGGCAGAGAATTCCACAGATTCACCACTCTCTGTGTGAAGAAGTTTTTCCTCATCTCGGTCCTAAAAGGCTTCCCTTTTATCCTTAAACTGTGACCCCTCATTCTGGACTTCCCTAACATCAGAAACAATCTTCCTAGCCTGTCCAATTCCTTTAGAATTTTATACATTTCAATAAGATCCCCCCTCAATCTTCTAAATTCCAGTGAATATAAGTCTAGTCAATCCAGTCTTTCTTCATATGAAAGTCCTGCCATCCCAGGAATCAATCTGGTGAACCTTCTCTGTACTTCCTCTATGGCAAGAATGTCTTTCCTCAGATTAGGGGACCAAAACGGCACACAATACTCTCCAGGTGTGGTCTCACCAAGGCCTTGTACAACTGCAGTAGATCCTCCCTGCTCCTGTACTCAAATCCTTTTGCTATGAAGGCCAACATACCATTTGCCTTTTTCACCGCCTGCTGTACCTGCATGCCCACCTTCAATGACTGGTGTACAATGACACCCAGGTCTCGTTGCATCTCCCCTTTTCCTAACCGGCCACTGTTCAGATAATAATCTGTTTTCCTGTTCTTGCAACCAAAGTGGATAACCTCACATTTATCCACATTAAATTGCATCTGCCTGAATTTGCCCACTCACCTAACCTATCCAAGTCACCCTGCATCCTCTTAGCTTCCTCCTCACAGCTAACACCGCCGCCCAGCTTTGTGTCATCCGCAAACTTGGAGATGCTGCATTTAATTCCCTCATCTAAATCATTAATATATATTCTAAACAACTGGGGTCCCAGCACTCAGCCTTGCAGTACCCCACTAGTCACTGCCTGCCATTCTGAAAAGGTCTCGTTTACTCCCACTCTTTGCTTCCTGTCTGCCAACCAATTCTCTATCGACATCAATACCATATCCCCAATACCGTGTGCTTTAAGTTTGCACACTAATCTCCTGTGTGGGACCTTGTCAAAAGCCTTTTGAAAATCTAAATATACCACATCCACTGGCTCTCCCTTATCCACTCTACTAGTTACATCTTCAAAAAATTCTATAAGATTCGTCAGACATGATTTTCCTTTCACAAATCCATGCTGACTTTGTCCGATGATTTCACCTCTTTCCAAGTGTGCTGTTTTCACATCTTTGATAACCGACTCTAGCATTTTCCCCACCACCGATGTCAGACTAACCGGTCTATAATCCCCCGAATGACAAAAGTGTTCTCCTCCTCGGTCCCTGCTCCCTGTAGTCTCACTGTGTTCCTTTTCCCACCAAGAGCCACCATAGCACAGCAGTTAGATAACACTTTACAGCGCTGGCGATCAGAAATTTGGTGTTCAAACCCTGCTGCTGGTTGTAAGGAGTTTGTACGTACTCCCCGAGATGGCATGGGTTTCCTCTAGGTGCTCCCACATTCCAAAGGACATACTGGTTAGGGTTAGTAAGTTGTGGGCAAGCTATTTTGGTATCAGAGGCATAGTGACACTTGTTGGCTATCCACAGCATATCTTCAGGCTCGGTTCATTGTTGATACAAACAATGCTATTTCACTATATGTTTCGATGTTTCAATGTACATGTAAAAATAAACCTAATATTTTTAAATCTTTAAGCTTTAAGCCACTTAGCACAGAAAGAAATCAGTTAAAATTTACTACTAAGAAAGGAAACCATATCTACAGGGTACCAACATCTCCTAAACATACTCCCCCACCGTATTTCTCTCCTGTTATGAGGTATTATTTCTTAAAACTATAAAACTTAATCATTCAAATTTCCACAGACATATAATTTCCAGGCACATAACACTCAGACTTGATGTTATCTAAGTTTCTTTTGTAGCTTTTTTGCATTAGCTTTTTGCAAATCTCACATAGCAGGATATAAAGGTATCATGAAGCAAAATCCTCCTACATTCAATAAGTACTACGCAATGTTTCCACAACCTGAGATTTTAAAATTAGACCTTATTTTAACTCAACTTAATTCACTCAGTGTATCATTTTAAATGCATTATTCTATTTCTAGCTGCGAAGATAATTCAACTGATTCCAATACGAAGAGAGAAAAAACAAATTCCATTTATATAACACCTTTCATTACTTCTACATGTCCTGAAGCACTCTACACCAGTACAATGCATGTTAGGAGCAAGCACTGTCCTTTAAATTATATGTGGTAAAAATCCTATAAACAACTATGTGATAATATTCAAATCATTTTAGTGATATTGATTGAGGATAAGTATTGACTGAGGTATCATTTTTAAAGAGGATGGTGGGAGATGTATAGTGTTGGAATATTATTTCTGAAAACTCATCATTAATGAAGTTAGCTGTGGAGCAGTTTTATTTAGGTCATTTGTGGCAGGTCAAAAATAGTGGAATGGGTATGATAGAATGACTCGATTAGTTGTTATTGGTGGTCAGTTGCAGTAGTTGGCTTCAGTCAAGGTTAATAGTGACAGGGATGGTGATAAAGTATTAATTATAGTAGGGATAGCTATGACAGCTCAATTTTGTCAGGGTTGTTTGTGACAAAGCAGATTATGATGGGGTCAGTGTGGCATTGTAAATCAGAATAGATTGGTTGTGATGAAGTCAGTACTGATCACTTCATTGTTAGAGAGTCAGCTATGACAGCTGGATTTTTATCAGTTTGTTGTGGCTATATTAGTGTTGATGGAATGGTTGTTGTAGGGTTAGTTGTGACAGCTGGGTTTTACTGTGGTTGGTTCTAATGGATATCGCTGTGAGGCAGAATTCACTAGGTTGCTTATGTTGGAGTCAGTTGTGGCACGGTGCTTATTGGGGTTGATTATAACAGGATTGGTTTTGACAATCTGAGCTTCCCACGGATTGCTGTGATAGACTTTGATGGGAGCTGTTTCAAATCACTTTGCTATAGGGTGGTGTTTGACAAGCTACATTGTGAAAGAATTATTACATCTATTTGCTGCTGAGAAAATATTTTATTGGGTTGAGATAATTTATGGGTTGGTTTAGTTTTGATGTAATTAATTGTAGTTGGTATTTTCAGAGACAAGATAAACATTGGAAGCATTCTGCAACATCACAGTCTAAGAATAAGGGGTAGGCCATTTAGAACAGAGATGGGGAAAAACTTTTTCACCCAGAGAGTGGTGGATATGTGGAATGCTCTGCCCCAGAAGGCAGTGGAGGCCAAGTCTCTGGATGCATTCAAAACAGAGTTAGATAGAGCTCTTATAGATAGCAGGGTCGAGGGATATGTGGAGAGGGCAGGAACGGGGTACTGATTGTGTATGATCAGCCATGATCACAGTGAATGGTGGTGCTGGCTAGAAGGGCCAAATGGCTTCCTCCTGCACCTACTGTCTATTGTCTATTGTCTATCACCACTCATTTCTTGTTTGGTTTCCTGTTTTGGTGCTTGTGGTACTTTGATTTTTGTTAAGTTCAGTTTAAACCCTACAACCATGTTGTAGTTGAATGAATCAGAACTAGTTTTCACTTTTATATAGTAATATTTTCTATCAAAGTATTTTTGAGAAATGGCTTTGTAATAACATTCTCAGACATTGAGTGCTGCTTATTCTAAGTGGAGGGATTATAGTTTTCATTGAGTTCTACAGCACAGAAATGGGCTCGTCGACCAACCACATCCATGCCAGCCTTTTAGCTCATCCACATTAATCCTTTTGCCCACGTTAGGATTATATTCTTCCTTGTCTTGCCTATTTAAGTGTCTGCTTAAATACCTTAATGGAACCTGACTTCACTCGCTCAACTGACAGCACATTCCAGTTATCAACCGCTCTCTGAAAAAAACAATCTTATTTCTCTTTAAAGCTCTTACTAATCATCCAGCTTGCATTCAGAAGTCATTAATATATATCACAAACGGCAAAGGTCCCAGCACCGATTCCCTGTGGTGCAGCAATAGTTACAGACTTTCAATCAGAAGAACACCCTTTTACCACGACCAATTGCTGCTTATCAGCAAGCCAAGTTTCTTTAAAAATCTAATTGGCTAGTTCACTCTGGATCCTGTGTGCCTTAGCCTTCACAATCAGCCTACCATGCAGGACCTTGTCAAATGACTTGTGTACATCTACTGCCCTGTCTTCATCAATTTCCTTTCTTACCTCCTCAAAAAAGAGCCAATCAAATTATGGAGACTGGACTTCCCCCACACAAAGACACACTGACGATCCCTCATAAGTCTTTGCTTCATCAAATGCACAGAACTACTGTCCCATAGAGTTTCCCTACCACTGACAAAAGGCTCACCAGTCTGCAATTGCTTTTCTTTTTCCTACTGCCCTTTTTAAATAAAGGAACAGCATTAACTGTCTTCCAATCTTCTGCTACCTCACCCATGACTAACAAAGATGCAAAAATATTCTTCAGAGCCCCAGTCACTCATGGGATAGATCTCATCCAGCCCTGGGGAATTACCCATTCATTCAAACATATCTAACCCTCCTCCTCCTTAATACTTATATGCACTTAAGTATCTGTGTGTCCCATTCTGAAATCATTATCCTCTATTTTCTTCTTCTCAGTGAATGAAGAAAAGAACTATTCATTTTGGACTTCACCCACATCCTGTGACTCTTCAGAGAAATCACTCCTATGGATTCTAGAGACCCACTTTTTCCCTAGCCAATATGTTGTCCCAATATACTTTTAGAATGACTTAGCATTCTCCTTAATCTCACCTGCCAAGGATCTTTCACGCTTTTCTTTATTGCATTACTAATTTTTGTTCAAGTACTGTCCTATATCTTCTACATTCCTTTTCCTTCCCAGCTTGCCTATTCCCATCATGTTTCATCTTTTCTTCTTGATAAAACTTCTGTTATCCAAGATTCACTAATCTTTTCATCTTTGTCTTTCACACTTATTGTAATATATGACCCTGAACTCTGGCTAACTCTGTGTTAAAAGACTCCCACTTTTCAAACATTGTTTTATCCATAAGCATTTGCTTCCAGTCTATTTTGCCGGTTGTCCTCTCTTGCGCTGTTAACATCAGCCTTCCTTCAATTTAGGACCTTAACTTGAGTTCCTTTCCACAACTATCTCAAAACTTAAAGAACTATATCCAGAATATTGATGAAAGAACAGCCCATGTGACAGCAAAATCTATTCTGAAGTCTTTGTTCCAACAAGTGGGATTGGACCATGAAATTACCTGGCACAGTAAAATATTATGGAGATGATCGTAATACACAGTTTTTGCAAAATAATCAATGAAGGTAAGGAAATATAGGGGAAAAAACGAGTAACAGTTTTTTTTCTTGTGTTCTGACAACAAGTAAATGTCTAAGAACTTCATACTGAACTACATGCAGTGCACAATATTAGCTCAATTCATTTAGATTTAACTTGCATGTAAATTGCTAATTCCTAAATGTAGACTAACTGGACATCAAAGTGCAATTGTGATGTGCCAATGAAATAGGTATATAACCATATGCTCAAATGATAAAATCAACATTCTTTCTTCTCTCAGTATAGCCACGTTTGCCACATTTTTCCCCGATGAAAACTATTACCACAGCATGTCTAACAAGTTAACTTATGCAAAGGTGACCCTTCTTACATGATAGAAAGGAAATAAAAACAGAATTACTGCCAGCTGTTGCTATATAACCAAAATGACACAGCATCAATTCAGAGCAATTTGTGTAATTGATCACCCAAATTGCCCTGAGGAGGATGGTGGCCTTCTCTTTGAATTATTATAGTCCTGGTGGAAAGAAGTTTCCACAATGGTTAGATAGGAAGTTCCTGGATTTCAACCCATCAACAATGAAGAATAGTGATGCGCGTGTAAATTAAAATAATATGAAACTTGGAAGTAAATTGTGTTTCCATGACATTGGTAATGTTGTAAGTCTTTACTACATTGTTAAGAAGTCTTGCCTCTTCCTGGAAAATGGAAAGGAATCTATCACATTCCTGACTTGAGCTGTATTGATGGTGAAGAGTTTTGAAGGTGTGTTGCTCATTCCGGAGTGTCTAGTCCTCATGGTACCTCTTATTGTTGAAATGGCTGATTGATTTAAGTTGCTGATTATATTCAGGACCCATGTATTTTATTGTGTCCAGTACACTTAACCAATTAATGTCAGGTACAATGAACCAATCTGTCTGGATACTTTTGGAATAAGAATCTTGTTACTGATAAAACTACAAGAAACTACAAAAGGCTTTACCTACTCTGTTCGTCTAAGACAGGGGTCGGCAACGTTTACCACTGAAAGAGCCAATATGGACCCATTTCCCACAGAAAAGAAAACACTGGGAGCCACAAAATGAAATAACACTGCATACAACGGGTTTTTTTTGCCTTTATGCTATGTATAAACAAACTATAATGTGTTGCATTTATGAAATTGATGAACTCCTGCAGAGAAAACGAAATTACATTTCTGCATGCAACAAAAACATTTTGAACTCCGAAAAAAAGACGTTGGGTTGAAGGTTACTCCATAGTTAGCCTACCTTGGATCGAAGAATTAAAAGAATGCACGCACTGGCGGGTGTCAGGCATTGGCATTTGTGATGCATATTAATAGCGATAAAAAAACACGTTGTAGCGGTGTAGCGCTACACGCAGCGCTAAAATAAAGACTGCAGTCAAAGGTAACTTTATTCGAACTAAACAGCCTTGCTTTAAAGCCTCCCTCAACCCGTCCCCGTGGGCGCGGATGCTCCAAAAGACACGTACTCACAAACCCCTGTAGGCTATCTCCCTTAGCCGGAACGGTGGCTAATTGTGAGCCGGTTCGGATGTGCCAGGAAACGGTGTCTCCACAAAGTTTTCAGATTGTACAAGATCACCATAATCTTCAAATTCGAATTACATTTCAAAAGCTAACAAACCACGGGGAGCCGCATCACAGAGATCAAAGAGCCGCATGTGGCTCCGGAGCCGCAGGTTGCCGACCTCTGGTCTAAGAACACCAATGCTTATGTAACAAGCTATTGAAGATAAAGTATAATTGATGACATTAGTGCTTTTGATGGGAGCACAATGACATCACCAGTGTGTGGTTTTGTTTCCCACTAATAAAATATATTTTAATTAGAGTTTTCAGCAAAGAAACAAGCCTAGTCAAATAAATACTTTCAAAATGCATTGCCTCACTTTTATCTTAAGTTCTAGCTGCCAATTCTCCATTCATTTCACCAATATATTGACACCACTCTGTAACTAACTTTCCATTTTGCTTGCCTCAATCAAATTGCCAAACTTTTATAGAAAAAAATAAAGACTATAAGACGATAAGATAAAGCAGCAGAATTGGGCTGTTTGGCCAATCGAGTCTGCTCCGTCATTTCATCATGGCTGATTCATTTCCCTTTCAGCCCCAAACTCTTGCCTTCTCCCCATATCCCTTTATGCTTCGACCAATAAAAGATCTACCAACCTCCACATTAATGGCTTGGCCTCTGCAACTATCTGTGGCAACAAATTCCACAGATTCACCACTCTCTGGCTAAAGAAATTACTCCTCATTGGCATTCTGACTGGATGTCCCTCAATTCCGAGGCTGCATCCTCTCATTTTAGACTCCGCCACCATAGGAAATACCCTCTCCACATTCACTCTTTTGATGCCTTTCAACATTTGATAGGTTTCAAAGAGATCCCCATCAAATGCTCCTTATATAAGCCTTTCAATCCCAGAGTCATTTTCATGATCCTTCTTTGAACCCTCTCCAATGTCATCACATCCTTTCTTAGTTAAGAGACCCAAAGCTGCTCACAATACCTCAAGTAAGGCCTTGCAGGTGTCTTATAAAGCCTCAGCATTACATCCTTGCTTTTATATTCTAGTTTAACTCTCAACCATTTTTTGTTTGTGAAAATTTTAAGCAGCTGTCCAGGAATTCTTTGGTACAAATGCTATACAGTGACCTTAACTGTGTATAGCAACAGAATATTTGCACTAAAAATTTTATCAATCTGTTAATATATTTTCTGATGTTTGTGTTATTTAATATTTTACAAAATTTCTGTGTTAATTTGACAAAGCATGTCAGGAATTTGAAGTGATGAGATTGGTGTTGTGTTTGCAGTGCTGACTTAAATGCTATAAATCAAAATAGCCATAGCTTTACTAATTAATTGGTTTATTGATTAGTTTTCATACTGACAACTCAATTAGCAAGATTGATAATATTTATACCCCTAACCTGTATTTACTGAAAGAGAGGGAAAAACTATTCTGTATTGACAAGATGCCATCAACAACGCGTTATTGCTGGAGCATTACGCTGAAACCCAAATGAATATTCTTTTTAATAAGAGCTCAAAGGGTTATCTCCAAGAGTTATAAGGACACAGTGAAAGCAAAGGTCCAAATCCACACCAAAGAAAAGAAGCACAAGAGATTGAAAAAAAATACAATTCATTTCAGAGAGGATTCTCAAAGTGTGTTCCAAATTATTTATTGAATAAATAGGTAAAATTGGAATCAAAAAACAGCAGCTGAAGTATAAGCCCTCCCAGAGTTTGCCTTTACTCTAACAAACTTCAAAGTTATTCTGCTCTGCCTTGATGTCTTTAGAGTGTTTCATAAGTTAATGCATCATTTTTGTCTATGTTCAGCCTGTGTGGTATCCTGCATAAGTGCTCCAATTCTGAGCTGTTTATCCAAGTTTATCGTTAGAAAGATATCTAATTTTAGATATGCTTCTCTTTATCTATTTCCCTAACTTAGTTTAGGTATTTTAAAAATTTGTATCATGTTTCCCTCCCCTTCTCCTTCCTTTCAATTTATCATGCATTCCTGAGAGTGGATTCAGTGAACATCCAGCATCAGCTCTTGCAGTGGTTCCTGTCATACACCACTGATTTTACCAGTGTATTGGGGACAAGGCAACAAAGCAACTTAGAAGTGACTTCACAGTATTTTCCATCTTTCATCCATAAATGAAAGCTTGGTATCTTCTTCCTTGTGTCTGTGCTGCCCTGTTTACAAAGTGGAAAGTTTTCGGGCACTTAAGTTCTTTCTGAATGAAAAATTTAACATGGACATTTCTTACTATAGCGTTCTTTAAATTAGTTTTTAATTTGTGGAAAATTGTCTCACAGTTTGATTAGAGATAACAATGTGTAAAATTGTTAGATTATAAAAAATATTCACATCTTCAAACGCATGACATTTGTTCTTTGTAGACTTTTACACCGAAACCCCTATCTACTAGCTGCCTGAATAATTCATTATGTCTAATAATAGCAACTATGTGGGTTAGCTGTTAAAGGAAGATTGGTGTTTAAAAATATATCCTTAGATCAGTGTGGGATTCTTAAGCTTTCATCATTTGTTCTTGTGATTGTTAACTACTCTCAGCAAGAGGGAATCCTCAACGATGTGATCCCTCCAAGCTGAATTAAGTGTCTTAGCCAACTGTGTCATCTAGCCTTTCAGCAAAAAAAAACTAACCTTTAGCTTATTGAGATAGCATGAAATCACTTAGACAGGAATAGTGATCTTTAAAGAATAAAAAAATCTGTGTTGCATACAAGGTTGCTCACACCAAGCTTTGGAAATGGGTTGACTTCAAGACCATGAGAAGATTAGTTTTTACATCAGAATGTCTGAATCAATTATTTTAAATGATGAGGAATCATCATGACTACAACATGTTTCCCCAGTAACTTCCTTCCAAATTTTTCCTCATCCTGACATGACGTATAATGATCACAGTGCATTCGTAAAATATCAACAACACAATTAAATAAAACCACTGTCAGCATTAAATTTTTATTTAAATAATGGCATGACAAAACATTGAATTAATACCCAGAAGGTAAAAATATGAATTGTTAATTAAAATATGCAAAAAATTAAACCAAAGATGTTAACCAATGGAAAATTCTGTCAGACAATATTTCACGGTATTTTGTTTTGAAATTTAATTACGTTGTTTAATACTTTGAGCACATTATTTTGTTTTCAACTTAAATGATTTTTGGCGGGTCAGGCTTGGGAGCCTTCCCTGCTGTTTTCTTTGTCTGTAATTGAGATGGATAACATACGTTATACCCTGTCTTTGTCAAAGAAAACAGTATGCACTGCTTTAAAAGAGAACTCAGTTTAGACTTTAAGAAACTAATTTTGAAAACATTAGAAATTACTTTTTAAAAAATACAATGACTATGGCCAAGTGCTATGCGCTGTGGTACAGAGGTTAGATTAAAAGTTACAGCAGAGTTTCACCTACAACCACACCCCCCTGCATAATATACTGCTCATGTTAGATTATCATTTTCAGTTTGTTAATAATCGAATAATCAAATTTGATAGTTTACTAATTTATTTGCTGCCTCTTCTAATTAACTGTTTGGGATCAAGAATTCACTCCCATGGGTAGCCCGACACTGAACAATGTGCTGACTGCATCCTTGTACCAGGCCACCATTTCTCACCCCTAGCGTGGGCCTCAATTGCTCTCTGGTAATTTTCCCAAGTCACTATTGATCAAAATTCAGTCTAACAGAACATGGAAAACCAACCTACCTGGTGGAAGTCTAGCAGGACAAGATCACCGACCCGTTTTACCCCTGGGCTGACTTGACTTTCCTCAGCTTTACACTGATCTCCATCAGGATTTCACACCGAGCATTCAATAAACCTGCTATAGAACTGTCAGGGGAGCTACAGATTATGACCTTGGCACTTTCTACGTCTGAACATCCTGAACAAAGCTGATAGTGACCATCATTTCTGTGTGACACCCTGAATTTGTAGTATTTAGGCTGTGCTTACAACCAGTTACTCAAAACTTTTCAGTGGTTGTAATATTTCACACAGGATGAATATAGTGTTGATATATTATACTTCTGGTTTCTGCCAAAAAGAAGTATTGCATCAAGATACTTAAAAATTTAATCAGACATTTTCTATTGAAGTAACCAGAATACAATCAAATTTAAAATCCTATTCTATTCAGTTGCAGTTGTTACTGTGCTATATATACCCACAATGGATTACATTGTTCCAGTTCCATCTATTGGTGTGAATAATGAGCCAATACTATTTTTCCAAAAGAGTTACTCATAGTCAATTGTCATTTACACACAGTTTTTCTCAACTCAGTGTGATCTGATTATAGATTCAAACCCTACGCTGAGATTTTGGATTCATAGATGAGCTCTTCAGTAGTACAGGGAGAGGATGTTGCATTGTGGAGTTATCAATCAGACAAGCTATTAAGCCTATTCCAGTAAAGGTGCAAGTTTAAAATCAACTTATTTAATCATCTACAAGAAGTCAAAAGTTCAAGTGGCGATGGATTGCCTTGTTTATCTTCAGATCAGCAAAACTACACTTCAGAAGTAATTCATGGGTTGTAAAGTATTTTGATTATTCAGGGGATTGGATTAGGTCAATGGAAGTGACTTTCTAAAGAAAAGATGGAAGATGGAGGATCAGTGAATTATAACAGCACAGAGTCTATTCTGGCTCCTGTTTACCTCATCTATCCTATTACTCCATACCTTCACTAAGGTCTTATAAATAAATGTTGTTTAAGTGTTATCCAATTTCCATTTGATGCTTCCATAATTCATTTGAAAAGTAAATAATTTATCATATCTACAATCTACGTGAAAACAGTTCTCACATGTCTTGTCCGCACATTTAAATCTGTGCTTTGTGGCTTATGAACTACCCATAAAAGGAATTGCTCTCCTCTACCTAACCTACCTAAACACACCATGATCTTATACACCTTTATCAAATCTTATCTGGACCATTTTTGCTCCAGAAATACCAGCTTCTCCAGTCTAACTTTATTGCTGAAATCCTTCATCCCTGGATGTGTTCTAATAAGCCTATTCTGCACTCCCAAGAATTTTCGCAATCTTTCTGAAGTGCAGTGAACAGAATCGGACACTATTTCCCTGCAATGTCTTGACTAGAATTTTTCAGAGGTCAATATGACATGACTGCATTTGAAAAAGGATCTAGTTCATTATCGCATTTATTCTCTGGTTCTATTATAAATCTTAAGATCCTACATGTTTTGCTGATCACTCATTGTTTCCTGGACATGTCAGAGTGTCATGCACGTATAGCCCCTGGTCCTTCAATTTCTGCACTTCCTTTATAAAGTGTTTCTCCACCTACTCTTCCTGTCCAAGTGATCTTCTTCGCATTATTCTGTATTCCAATCTGTTTATCCAGCCTCTTTACCTCTTCTTGCAGTCTATTGCTGTTCTCTCCACTCTTACGAACACTTCCAGTTCCACATTTTATGCCATCTACAAAAGTTTAATTTGGTGCATCCATATCTAGATCATCAATATACATATTAGCAATATATGTGAGTTTCTCTGAGTACTCCAATTTCCTCCCACATGCCAAAAGAGTACCGGTTGCCAGATTAGTTGGTCATTGTAAATTGCCCATTGTATAGGCTGGGATTAAATTGGGGAATTGCTAGGTGTCACGGCTGGAGGGGCCGGAGGAGCCTACTCTGTGTTGTATATCAGAATCAGGTTTATTATCACCAGCATGTGTCACGAAATTAATAAATAGACAAATAAACTCTTCCTGGGCTTCCATCTGGGTACAGGTATCGATTTTAACCAACGTTTTGTTGAGAAAATCTGCTCTTCATCAGGGATGATGCCGAGGCACGTCTAGTCCAGTGATATTTATAGCCCTGTCATCTGTCCCTCCTGAATCAGGACATGCTGGGCGTCATCCCTGATTGGTTAAAATTTGATATCTGTATCCTTCTGGAAGCCCGAGAAGAGTTTATTCATTATATAAGCTGGGAAACCACTAAAACTGTTTTCTAATTAATTAATTAATTAAGAGCTGTCTACTGGATCCTAGGGAGCAAAGTCAAAGTAAATTTATTTTCAAAGTACATATATATCACCTTGAGATTTATTTTCTTGCAGGTATTTACAGGAAAGTATAAAGAAATGTGATAGAATTTGTGAATAACTATATATAAATAAAGACTGACAAACAACCAATGTGCAAAAGAAGACAAATTGTGCAAATAATAAAATACGAATAAATAATATTGAGAACAAGAGTGGTAGAGTCCTTGAAAGTGAGCCTTTAGGTTGTGGAGTTAATTCGGTGTTTACTCATGTCAAAGTTATCCACACCAGTTCAGCAGCATGAGGGATATAGGGTAATAACTGTTCCTGAACCTGGTGGTGTGGGACCTAAGGTAATCTGGTAGAAAAACCATTCAGAATAATGAAAGGAAAGTGTGTGTCAGTTGTTTCAACCTTGATTATTTCAAAGGTTTCAGAAATAATAATCTGGAACTACCTTTTACTGACATCTCCTGAATATATGAAGAATTTAGGCACACGTAGACCCAGTTTCTCTGATTCCTGCATGTCCTTTAGAACTGTGCTATTCTGTATACAGTTTCTCTATTTATTCAAGTGGATCACTCTCTGCCTATAAACCAATTCTCTGTCCATGCTGCTACTGCTTTCTTAAATTTCACTGACCTCATTTTTTTCCAAATAACTTTTTTACATAGATCTTTATCAAGCATCTTCTGCACTTCCCTCCATCACCATTCTCTGTTCCTGCATCAAAAAACTATATCAATTTAACCTTTATATAATCTGCGCTTATTCCCACTTATGAAGTCAGACGTCTCCCGGTGAAAATGAATATTTTCCTAATTATTGTTTCGAACACCTTTGCCATCATCACATTTAACGTGAATGACTTGGACTTCCCTTGGCTGTTCTTACATCCCACTTGCTACAAGGTGTTACGTTTTCCAATCCATTGGAAAGACAGTGAATGTGTGTGAGTTAGATGGATCCAATCGAATTCCCTGGGGACCAGTGCAAATATGTCATTAAAATAAACTGAAAGGCTTGTTGCTGGATTTAACGCCTGCCTGAACCTGCTGTAATTTGCTTACCGCTAGAACTGGTGGACTGCAGATTCAACTTCACTCGCTCACCACTTGGTTTTGGACCACCTGGACAATAGCAATACCTACATCAGGGTATTGTTTATTGATTATGACAGCGTACAACACCATCATACCCTCAGTACGAATCAAAAACTCCAGAACCTAAGCCTCTGTAGTTCCCTCTACAAAGCAGATCGTAGACTTTCTCATTAGGAGATCACAGTCAGTAAGGATCAGAAATAACATCTCCTCCTCAATGACAAACGACACAGGCACACCTCAAGGGTGAGTGCTTAGCCTGCTGTGCTAACCCCTCTACAGTCATGATGATGTGGCTAAGCACAGCTCAAATGCCATCTATAAATTCACCAGTGAAATAGAATCTCAGGTGTTGAGAGGCAAACATGAATGGCCAGTTGACTGTTGTTGCACTCAGTGATGGTAAAAATGAGGAATTAATTGGGGGCTTCAGGAAGGGGAAATCAGGTAAACATGCAAAAGTTCTTAGCGAGGAACCAACAGTAGAAAAGGTGAGTGACTTCAAGTTCCTGGGTGTCAACATTTCTGAAGGTCTTTCCTGGGCCCAAGAATATTGATGCAATTACGAAGCAGGCACAACACTAGCTATATTTCATGAGGTATTTGAGGAGATTTGGTTTGTCACCGAACACTGGCAAATTTCTACAGATGTACTGTGTAGATCATTTTGACTGGTTGCACCTCTGTCCAGTATGGAGAGATCAATGCAGGGGATCAGAGAAACCAGCAGGACATTGTATAGTCAGTCAGCTCCATCATGGGGAATAGCCTCCCCACCAATGAGGATATCTTCAAAAGGTGATTCCTCAGGAATATGGCATCCATCATAAAGGATCCTCACCATCCAGGACATGCCCTCTTCTCATTACTACCATCAATGAAGAGGTACAGGGGCCTGAAGATGCACGTTCAACATTTTAGAAACAGCTTCTTCCTCTCTGCCATTAGATCTCTGTAGCGGCTTCAGCTTTGCTGCCTTCAACCCCTGGAACCACGTATCCAGTTTGTCCTTCCAGTTATCAGTTCTAACTCCGCACCATATAACCGTATAACAATCACAGCACGGAAACAGGCCATCTCGGCCCTCCTAGTCCATGCCGAACGCTTACTCTCACCTAGTCCCACTGGCCCGCACTCAGCCCATAACCCTCCACTCCTTTCCTGTCCATATACCTATCCAATTTTACCTTAAATGACACAACTGAACTGGCCTCTACTACTTCTACGGGAAGCTCATTCCACACAGCTATCGCTCTCTGAGTAAAGAAATACCCCCTCGTGTTTCCCTTAAACTTCTGCCCCCAACTCTCAAATCATGTCCTCTTGTTTGAATTTCCCCTACTCTCAATGGAAACAGCCTATTCACATCAACTCTATCTATCCCTCTCAAAATTTTAAATACCTCGATCAAATCCCCCCTCAACCTTCTACGCTCCAATAAATAGAGACCTAACTTGTTCAACCTTTCTCTGTAACTTAAGTGCTGAAACCCAGGTAACATCCTAGTAAGTCGTCTCTGCACTCTCTCTAATTTATTGATATCTTTCGGTGACCAGAACTGTACACAATATTCCAAATTTGGCCTTACCAATGCCTTGTACAATTTTAACATTACATCCCAACTTCTGTACTCATTGCTCTGATTTATAAAGGCCAGCGTTCCAAAAGCCTTCTTCACCACCCTATCTACATGAGACTCCACCTTCAGGGAACTATGCACTGTTATTCCTAGATCGATTTTCGCCCCTATGTACTTTTCAATCTCACCTGGCGGGATGAACTGGATACCCTGGCCTTCCAGGTCCCATTCCTTCCTCGTGTTATAGAGATATGTCTTTCTCTTACACTCAGAGTAAAAACCTTTGGTTTTCCTCACATTGACCTCCAGGCCGGTATCCTTGCAGAACCTGTTTAGGATCTGCAGGTTTTCCACCATCCCTTCGTAGGAGCTACTCAGGAGAGCAATGTCGTCCGCAAAGGCCAGTGCCGTGCACCTGGCCCCCGCCTCGACTTCCACTCCCCTCCCTCTCGTCTCAAGCGTGCTGATGTCATGGCCTCCTCTACCGTCAAGATGAGGTCACACGCAGGTTGATGGAGCAATACCTTATCTCCCGCCTAGGTAGCCTCCTTCCTGCTAGCATGAACATCCAACTCACAGACCTCCGTTGATAACCCTGCCCCCCACCCTTCCCCCATCCCTATCTATTATTTTAGACTGGTTCTCTTTCTCTCTCTTTTCCCCCCTCGCTATAATCTCCCCCCAGCCCTACCTTTCTTTCTCTTTTATTTCCCATAATTCTCCACCTTCCCCCTAGCCCATTTCCCTCCAGCCTATCACTTCCCAGCTCTCTACTTTATCCCTCCCCCCCTCATCTTATCCTCCCTCCACCATCCCATGTTACTTCACTCCTGATGAAGGGTTTCGGCCCAAAACGTTGTCACTACCTCCTCCCCTAGATGCTGTCTGGCCTGCTGAGTTCTGCCAGCATTTTGTGTTTTTTATTTATTTACAGCATCTGCAGATTCACTCGTGTTGCCATCTCACTATATTGCTCTCATTTTGCATAATTTATATATTTTATATATTCTTATGTATGTATTGCATTGTACTGATACTACAGATCACAATTTTACAGGCTGTGTTAGTGATAATAAACGATTCTGATTCCAATGTGAAGACAAATGTAATTCTGGAAATAAAACACACTTTGCTCTAGGTTCAGTTATACTGACTTCTGAAATGGGCCTAGATTGCAGAATTTTAACTGTAAATTATATCCTGTGTAAATTGACATTTCAGAATCTTTTGTACCAGTTCACAAATGATTCTAATGAAAGCCAGTCCTACCAGACAACAGGCCAATTAACTTGATAATCATTACTTGTTTGGGGCCTTTGAGAAACCTTTTAATATAAGTGAGTGTTATTCAATGTGATTATTTTTCTTGTGGGCATTTAGCAGGAAAGAATGTTTTCAATGTTGTTAAATGTAATGTTTTCCAAACTGCTGCAAATATTAACTTAGCTCATCAACGTGACCAGCGAATGGCTCTGTCTACATTTTTAAAGTCATTTTCAGTTGATTAAAATCTTATTATTTTCAGATGATGTATTGAATATTATGATTCCGGTTATTATTTATTGTGATAAATTGAACTTCTGCATCACATTACTATCCTTCAATATACCATGGAAGTTATTTCTGAAGTTCTGAAGTCTCCTCCTTATGCAGTAATTGTTGGCCACTTTTGCATTTGTGAAAATGAAACCAGTTTTATAGGAAACTATATTGGAGAGAAAAATCCCCTCAGAACAAAACAATTTTTACTGAAATATGTATCCAAATCACTGATTTGGTCTGCAAACCTCTCCACAAAGAGATCACAATCCTATCCAATATATTTATGGCATTAATTGATTAGGAAAAAACGATTCTGTGCAAATATTAATTTTGTATTAATGTGAAGTTAATTATAAGATTGACTTTGACCTTTATCATGCTTGAGAGCATATTGCAATACAGATTCAAGTGGCTGGTTTGGGTGATATCATTTAACATATAACATGCCCTTTCCTTAATTTCCCTGCTGTAAAATGTTGTGTTACTGCAGAGCATTTCAATCCATTGATTTATTGTGACATAAAATGATACCTTCCCCTTCCTTTTCAGCCTACTGGTTCAACTCAAAGCTGTCTTCACTGCTGCTGCTCTGGTCTCTTCTCTAGGTCTTTCCAGCCTTTTTTTACACTCACTGTATGGGTCTTACCATGTCATTTTGGTCCCTCACATACAATCAAGGATTTGTACCCTCGTGTCTGATAAGTTGCTTACCTCCCAAGAGCTGGAACTAGCTGAGTCATGTTGATCATTGATCTTTGGAATTGCACTTTGGGATCACTTAGCTAAAAGAAGCGATGTAAAGTGAGGTTGACAAATGCCAGGAAATGAAAGGGTAAATATGGAAAATAACTGTGCCTTTCTTTGCAAGTTATTATACCATATTACACAAATATCCACAGATTAGTATGTTCCAGAATAAAACTTAGAAACACTCAGTCATGCCATGATCTGAAAAAAAGCTACAACATAAACGTGAAATTATGGAAAATCTACCATGAAACGAAGCTGTACTACAATATCGCAAAATATATGCATTCTCCTTTACATTTTTTGAATGTGCAGAAATTTGAAATATTTATGTTGCATAAACTCCATGAAAAATTGCTTAATCTGCTTTTCTTATTCCACTCACGAACAAGCTCTGCATAGCTTACTCTCAATTTTGTTGCTCATTGAGTTATTAGGCCTGCCTTTCTCACGTAATAAAAAGTGCATTAACCCCTTTCCCATCAAGTATCCTCCATTAATCTAACTACACAAGAAAGCCAGCAGGAGTTTTGCTGCTGCAGTATGCAGTCTATAATTCTGAAAGATAAGTCAGGAGAATGACATCTTTTGTAAGTGACAATTCAAAGGGGGCTGACATTGTTTAATCGAAAATATGTACAGTATGCACATTTGGCCGGGGTCTGTTTATTATAGAGACAATCAATTACTTTTTTCAAGCCTAAACCCAGAGAGGCAAACAAGAGTTGTTTCCTGGAACGTGGATGTTTATCTCCACAGAATGAGAGTTAAGACATTTGATTTCACTGAAGGGAATCTGAAGACAAACAATGTGCTCCAAGCAAAAGAGATATTTCATATCCTTCTGACTATGCAGGACCCAAATGTGACTTGACATCAGTGCTCATGTGTGTATGCTATAACCTGGGCAGGTTCTATTTCCCAGGTTCAAGAATAGAAACTGATCTTTAAAGCCGACAAAATGAATCTGTTTGGGAAAGGGAATATTCATTAATCTAGCATCTCGCATATCTTTGACATAACTGATATACACTGTATACCACTTAGTATAAGTACCCCTGTTCACTTGCTTGTTAATGCAAATATCTAATCAGGCAATCAAGCACCTTTCTGTGTATATGTTCCTGATGACAGGTAGGCTAGTGCCAGTGATGTGGTGGGAAGCTTTGACCACCCGTTTCAGAGCCTTCCTGTCTGCCGCAGTGCTGTTTCAATGCCATGCAGTGATGCAGCACGTTCAGATGCTCTCTACTGCACATCTGTTGAAGGACATGAGAATAGATGAGCTTAGTCCAGCTCTCTTCAGCCTCTTCAGAAAGTAGAGACATCGGTGAGCTTTCTTGATTATCTAGAATATGTTCAGGGACCATGAGAGGTTGTGTGAGATATGCACTCCCCCAGGGGTTTGAAACTGCTCACAGTTTCCTCTGCTGTGCCGATGCTGTAAAGAGGGATGTGAGTAGTCGATGACCACCTCCTTTGGCTTGATGACACTGAGGAATAAATTATTTGCCTGGCAGTAAGCCTCGAGCTCTTCCACCTCCTCTCTGTAGGCTGTCTCATTGTTATTGGTGATGAGCCCCAGCACTGTCGTGTCATCAGCAAACTTGACAATGTGATTAACCGCAACACACAGAAAATGCTAGACCTGATGAATGGTCTCAGCCCGAAGTGTTGACTGCTTACTCCTTTCCATCGATGATGCCTAGCCTGCTGAGTTTCTCCAGCATTCTGCGTGTGTTGCTTGGATATCCAGCGTCTGCAGATTTTCCTGTCTATGTGATTTCTCAGGTGCTTGGCCGTGCAGTCATGTGCATTTCTTCAGCAGTTTGTTTATTCTTTTAACAACTTTAACTATTGCTTTTCTCAAATTCCATCTCTTTGGACTGATCAGTTCCAAATCTAGGTCTTGTTCCTTTTGCACCTTCACTGCTTTGATTTCAACTTTTGGTTCAAAGCCTACGGGTCATCTATGAAACCCTGCATCATTTTCAGAAGTTCCTTTTCTCCCCTCATAATCTTCAGCCCACAAAAACCCCAATTTGAAAATATTTAATCAATTATTCATTACTTGTATGGGCTTGTACCATTTCCAAACTATTTTGTAATACCATGCGTTTGGGCCCACTCATTTAACACAGTGGCCACTTTAGTAGGTACCTCCATTCCTAATAAGTGGCCACTGAATGTATGTTCATGGTCTTCTGCTGCAGTAGCCCATCCACTTTAATGTTTGATGTTTTGGTTTTTCACACTGTTCACTGTAAAATCCAAAGACTGTTATGTGTGGAAGAAGACCAGCAGTTGCTGAGATACACAAACCACCCCATCTAGCACCAATAGAGTCAAAGTCACTTAGATCACATTTCTTCCCTATTCTGAGCAACAACTGAATCTCTTGACCATGTCTGCATACTTTTATGCATTGAGTTGCTGCCATATGATTGGCCGGTTAGATAGTTGCATTAACGAACAGGTGTACAGGTATACTAATAAAGTGGCCACTGAGTGTATTTGTGTCAATCAGAAGAAATGAAACTATGATTTTTGCATCTGTGTGTTCCTGCCATATTTATATAGGTTCCTAGAATAGAAAATGTAAACTACCTTGAAGCAGACATGACTAAACATGTATTTGACCCATACACAATAAAATAACAGGTTATATATATATCTATGCTTCTAGTTTACAGATATTATGTGCAGAGTGACAGATGCAATGGCAGATATTCTCCCTTGGAACTCCCTCTAACCTAGGCACATGTCATTCACTAAAAAATGCCAAGTTAAATTGAACGTATTCAGCTAGATAAAGGAACATGCATCAAAAGCTTATAACATGTAAAGCTATCAAGTCTGCTTCTTTCTTGACCATGTATTTCTCAATCTGGTGTGAACCTGCCCTAATCAATTTATCTCCTCAGGGAGATTCCTGCTTAAAATTCCTGATCCCCTGAGTTAATCATGTACAAACTACAGAATATTTATCCATCTCTGGTATTTGACTATAACCTACTGCACTCCACCTGCTTGGTAACCATCCTAGTAACACAGGGCCCACAGTGTCCCACAGTGATATGCTATTTCTGTTCTCTGCACTTGTCCCCTTTGTTGGCAAAGTGCCCAATATAATTCACATTTTAACATAGCAGTTGTCTGTACACTCATGTCCCCATTGGTAAATGCTAAAAGCAATACCAAAGTGTTGTCTTGCCTCTAGAATATTTGTTCCCTCTCAGTCACTGGGGTTCTTTCCTCACAAGCCGTCAGAGACTTAAACGGATGTTTTAAATCAGTGGCCATGCTGAGGAAGTGCGTACTAAACTCTGCACCAACTATTTGTACAGTGATGAGCTTTATGTTTTGTGTGAAAGGTGAAATATTTAAGCGGAACCTGAGGAGAACTACTTCACTCAGCAGACAGTGTGTGTGTAGATTGAGCTGCCAGCAGAAGTGATGGATGCAGGTTCAATTCAAAGTTCAAAGTACATTTATTATCAAAGTATGTATACATTATACATTTCTAATATTTAATCTAACATCTAGCATTACACAATTATAACATTTAAGAGAACTTTGGATAGGTTCGTGGATGAAAGATGTATAGAGGGCTATGATATGTCCTACAGTAGATCAGTTTAGGCATAAAACCAGACTGTCACATACTAGATGGGCCAAACGTCTTGTTTCTGTGTTGTGATGCTCTGTGACTGTGAATAATATATTGGATTAGTGAATCATGAACCACTTATTGTGTCATTTCTCTGTTAAGTTCCGTGGAACTACTTGAAGTGTGGAATATATTAATTAATTAATTTGCCAATTTGAAAACTAGTGTTGTGGTAATTAAAGTATTCTTTAAAACTTTGAATTGAACTTGTCCTAGAAGGTCTTGATTTGCTTACATTTTCAGCCTGTGTTTCACTATCTGAGCTCAAGCAAATCACATTGAAATCACGTCCACAGATCGGCTTCTACCCCTTGTGAAAGAATGAAGCACCACAGCTGATACTGCGCCAAGCTGGCATAGTAGTGTAGAGGTTACCACAATCGTTTTACAGCACCGGCCATTACTGACCAGTGTTCAACTTCTGCTGCGGTCTGGAAGAAGTTTTTGCACGTTCTTCCACTGACCATTTGAGATTCCTCTGGGTGCTTCGCTTTCCTCGCACATTCCAAAGACGTACAGGTTAGGGTCAGTAAGTTGTGGTTATGCTATGTCAGAATCAGAATCAGGTTTATTATCATTGGCCTATGTTGTGAAATTTGTTAACTTAGCAGCAGCAGTACAATGCAATGCATGATAATACAGAAAAAAATAATAAGTAAAGGAACTACAATAAGTATATATATGTATATCAAATAGTTAGATTAAAAATTGTGCAAAACTGGAATAATATATAAAAAGTGAGGTAGTATTCATGAGTTCAATGTCCATTTAGGAATCGGATGGCAGAGGGGAAGAAGCTGTTCCTGAATCACTGAGTGTGTGCCTTTAGGCTTCTGTACCTCCTTCCTGATGGTGACAATGAGGAGGGCATGTCATGGGTTATGGGGGTCCTTAATAATTGATGCCACCTTTCTGAGACACCAGTCCTTGAAGATGTCTTGGTAATACAGAGGCCAGTATCCAAGATGGAGTTGAATAATTTTACAACTTTCTGTAGGTTCTTTCAGTCCTATGCAGTAGCCCTCCCCCACCTCCACCCATACCAGACGGCGGTGAAGCCTGTCAAAATGCTCTCCCTATTGGCGCTGGAATGTGCAGCAATACCTGGGGGCTGTATCCAGTACCTGCTTGGACTGTGTTGGTCATTGGCAGTACATTTTCCTCTCCGGTTTGCTCTAGATATGAAAATTAATCTAATCTTTTAAAAATAGAATCTCCAGTCTGCTGAGGTACTAGCGGGTAGGCTGGGTGCAACCTGCATTGTCTTCTTAATTGGGTGTTTCCTTGAGGGTTTGAAACAACTAATGAGCTTCAGTTAATTATTTATTTAATCTTCACCTTATCAGTATAAAATTGCTGACACTTATAATACCATTTTTCCCTTCCACTGAAGTAGATAAGAAGTCTAACAGGAAGTTGGTCCTATCTCATAAACACAAGGGATTCTGCATATGCTGGAAATCCAGAGTAGCAGATACAAGATGCTGTAGGAACTCAGCAAGTCAGCCAGCATCTATGAAAATGAGTGAACAGTCAACGTTCAGACCGAGATTATTCATCAGGACTGGAAAGGAAGGGGGAAGAGGTAAGGGGGCATTCCTTCCTTTCTTGTCCTGATGAAGGGTCAAAGGCCAAAATATCAACAGTTTCTTCCCCTGGGTAGATGCTGCCTGACTTGTTGAATTACTCCAGCATTTTGTTTGCATTGCTTTGGTCCAATCTCACTCACCTCACTCCAACACAGCCAGCAGTCCTGTGCTGAAGTTATTGTCATTACAAAGAATCAATTGAGGCAGGTTTTTGCAAAACCTTGGCCTGGAAAGATTTATATTTCGTTCTAGAACACTTTAGATTAGTTGGATGTCAGCATAAAACATCCTAAACCCCACCATGCCTTTGGACCATTTGTCTCGTAACAAGTTATACCTCCAAGAGAGACTGTGATTAAACACAATCCTTTCAGAATTCATAAATCTTCTGATAGACTTTCCTTATATTAGAGCACATAGTTTAGAAGAAGCTCATCTCCAATGTTTTTATTTCTTTTGTTCCCATGGGAAAATCCCTCAACATCACCCAGAAAATGCCCATGGTGATGTGAGTGAAATCAAGAGCTCGTTCTCTGAGGGACTGTGTGTGTGCAGTAGTGTGCTAGCACGTTGGAGCACTCAGTGAGTGGCCCTCTAGCGAAATGCTGCTTGGAAGCATAGTCCTTGATAAAAAGTTAGTAACATTGGTTTGAAGTCATTCTCATTCTCATCCTTCAGCACAACAAACTTGTCTGTCAGCATAACGAACTCCCGTCTCTTTCTCTCTCTCTCCTTTTTTCGAAAGGTTTATTAATATTCATTAACCACAGGGGTGTTTCTAACAAAGGAACTAATCTGCATCACCGTGTCTTACATTGAGCTGCACCCAACCTATTCACAACTCCCCTTGAGTTGATTGACATGAATATTTCAGCTAATTACACTTCAAAAGGCCTTAAACCATTGAGTCAGGAGCTAGGATCTGTGACATAGAATCACATGGCTTTGAATTTCACAAGGTCAGGATGACTTTATCCCTTTTGGTTCCCGACTTAATTGTATTGACCTTCCAGAATCAGAATCAAAAGCTGAATCAGGTCCAGTATCTCTGGCATCTGTCGTGAAACGTGTTAACTTTGCAGCAGTAGTACAACGCAACACATGATAACAGAGAGAAAAAACTGTGAACTGCAGTAAGTATACAAATATATTGCAAACAGGAGAAAATCTGCAGATGCTGGAAACCTAAGCAACACACGCAAAATGCTGGAGGAACTCAGCACTGTGGAAAAGAGTATAGTCGATATTTCAGGCCAAGACCCTGCCTGAACGTTGACTGTACAGTTTTCCATAGATGCTGTCTGGTGTGCTGAGTTCCTCCAGCATTTTGCATGTGTTACATATATATTAAATAGTTAATAGACAATAGACAATAGGTGCAGCAGTAGGCCATTCAGCCCTTCTAGCCAGCACTGCCATACACTGATCATACACAATCAGTACTCCGTTCCTGCCCTCTCCCCATATCCCTTGAGCCTGCTATCTATAAGAGCTCTATCTAACTCTCTCTTGAATGCATCCAGAGACTTGGCCTCCACTGCCTTCTGAGGCAGAGCATTCCACATATCCACCACTCTCTGAGTGAAAAAGTTTTTCTGCATCTCAGTTCTAAATGGCCTACCCCTTATTCTTAAACTGCAGCCTCTAGTTCTAGACTCACCCATCAGTGGGAACATGCTTCCTGCCTCCAATCCCTTAATAATCTTATATGTTTCAATCAGATCCCCTCTCATCCTTCTAAATTCCAGTGTATACAAGCCCAGTTCTCCAATCTTTCAACATATGAGAGTCCTGCCATTCCGGGAATTAACCTTGTGAACCTACACTGCACTCCCTCAATAGCAAGAATGTCATTCCTCAAATTTGGAGACCAAAACTGCACACAATACTCCAGGTGGGGTCTCACCAGGGCCCTGTACAGCTGCAGAAGGACCTCTTTACTCCTATACTCAATTCCTCTTGTTATAAAGGCCAGCATGCCATTAGCTTTCTTCACTGCCTGCTGTACCTGCATGCTTGCTTTCATTGACTGATGTACAAGAACACCTAGATCACGTTGTACTCGTTGTACTCGTTTAACTTCAACAAGTAGTGCAAAAAATAGGAAAACAAAAGTAGTGAAGTAGTGTTCATGGGTTAATGTCCATATGTCCATTCAAAAATCGGATGGCTAAAGGAAAGAAGCAATTCCTGAATCATTGAATCATTGCCTTTAGACTCCTGTACCTCCTTCCTAATGACAGCAATGAGAAGATGCTATGACTTGTGTGATGGGGTTCTCAATAATGGACGCTGGCTTTCTGAGTCACCACTCTTTGAAGATGTCCATACTATGGAGCCTAGAGCCCATGATGGAGCTTGCTAATTTTACAAGTTCCTGCAGCTTACTTTGATCCTGTGCAATAGCCACCCCCAATACCAGACAATGATGCAGCCAGTTAGAATGCTCTCCACAGTACATCTGAAGAAATTTGCGTGTTTTTGGTGACATACCAAATCTCCTCAAACTTCTAATAAAGTAAGGATTATATTATATTATATAATCCCAAGTATTAAATTGTATTATTTTTAATATAGGGGATGTTTTATCTGTTCAGCACAGAAGGCCTAACAAGACAAATCTTCATTTTTGGTTGGGATCTTTAACAGGAAGGCATTCAAGGCACTTCTGAAGCCTTCTCCAGCTTTTTCTGTTTAGTAATGAAAGTGAAGCAGTGGGAAGCACAGTTAGGATTTCCTGCCACACATCCATAGCAGGTGGATTGACCGCAAGGTACAGCACACCCAGAATTTCCCACTAGACAATCCTGGCAGATGAGATTCCTCCTAGAAGCATACACATGTCTTTATGGAACATCATGAAGAGTTAATATACCTAATGTCTCTCACTCAGCTGAATTCTTAGTCTCTGTTACTGTGGCAAAGCATACCCATGAGTCAGCTATACAGAGAGGAAGAGGGGAAGCATCCACCTTACATCAAAATAATATTGGTGGAATTTAAATTCCTGGAAATAAATCCGACCATTTTGTACAAAGCCATTTGTGGGGTGGGATTTCAAGATGTAGGGATAACTGGGAGAATTTTCACAGCGTATTTTCTGCCTCTCACAAGTTTTCTTCATTTTGAAGAGAGTACTTTTCATCAATAGATGAAAAAATATGCATTTGTATCTGTAAACTCAATACTAATATTTCATTAAAATTCATGCTTTTAGTCCAAGATGTTAGCCCTACATCATTCTCCATGGATACAATGTGTGCTATTTTTTCTTTATATTTACTAATTTATTAAGGTACAGTGCAGAGTAGGCCCTTCCAGCCCTTCGAGCTGGGCTGCCCAGCAATCTCCGAATTTAATCCTGGCCTAATCATGGAACAACTTACCATGACCAATTAACACACCAACTGGTACATCTTCAGAGTGTGGGAGGAATCCGGAGCACCCAGGGGAAACCCACACAGTCACTGGGAGAACATGCAAACTCCTTTCAGACAGCGGCAGGAATTGAACCAGGGTTGCTGGTATTGTAAAGCGTTGTGCTAACCACTTCGCTACTGCCTCTTTATTTTGTATATCCAGCAGCAAGAGAGTGTAGCCTTGAATTGATGATGTAATTGAGCAACATGAATATTATTTTAAGGGTTCATTTAAAAATTAAAGCAATATTAAATAGAGAAAGCAGTCTTTCCCTGCTACACATTTCCTTTTAGAACTTAGGGCAAATATGTATAAAATATATAATAAAGGTTCAAAGGTTCATTTTACTGTCAAAGTATGCATGTACGATATAACTCTGATATTTGTCTACTCCAGATAGCCTTTAAAAACAGAAAGACGATGGGTGTTCATGAAAGAAAAGGCATCAACCTCCCCCCACCCCGGTATGAAAAAGAAAAGAAACTAAACTCACAGACCTCAAAATCCCCTCCCTCCCCCATAGAAAAAAAAACTGTGAGTAACAGTCCCCAACCCCTTCACTCATGGAAAAAAATAACAATAACAATAGTTGACCTCCTCACATGCAGAAAAAAACAGCGACAATAACAATCCCTGACCCCTCACTTGCAAAAAAGAACATGGACAGTAGCATCAAACCAGTAACCCCCCTCTTATGTACAAAAAATTAACAGATCACCCACCCCACCCCACCATTCAGCCAATAGAAAGAAAACACAAAAAAAACTGAAGGAAACCAGTGTGAAGTACAGTCCAATACTCAAATAAATTTCAGAGTATCAGAAACATCTAATAATACAGAACAAAATCTGCAACAAATACAACTCAATAAAGTTGACTTATCAATACTGAAGCATATTGGTAAGTGGTAAATGAATTACGGAGCACTAAGTCATTTTGGACAAATTTAAGTCAAAGAGTCATGGCTGTGGCCAAATGTTTTTAGTTTAATTCCAACTCTTGGGAAAGTCTGAAATTATGAGTAAAATTGATAGCCTCAGTTGAAAGGCATGTGCTGAAATAAAACCATTTATTCAAGTGATAAATGAAGTCATCTACGTATAAGGAAGTATCCAATTGTGAATTGCTCTGTTTTATTGAACTTCTTCTGGTTGTCTGGAATTTCAATTCCACTTTGTAAACAATAGTGGAATGAAAATCACCAAGTATATTTGAGCACTGCTAGCTTGGCTGTAAGATAAAAATTACTTGTAAAAACCCATCAGCTATTGTGTGTCAACAATTGCATCAATTTCACTCTAATGATGAGTATAATTGAGCTTTTTTGCAAAAGACAGATTTACTTTGATTTGAAGAAAAATAAAGTAACTACAATAGACAGATGAAGACTTGTTTTCAAAGAGGCACCACAAGTCTCTGGAACAAAATAAATAAGCTTCCTTGTATGACATCATCAACCATTAGTGAAATCATGGATCTCTTTGTAAGCTTGCCATTTTAAATATTGAAAATATATTAAGTCATCTAGAATATTAAAGAGGTACTCCAAATGATTTTCCTTTGAAAACTATCACTCATGCACAGTTTCTCTGGAATCTTTCTTTCTCTGAAAAGAAATTGTCTAGTGACCCAGCTATTAAAGCTTCTGCCTAACAACTACAGAGTTCAATCATAAACACACAAGAGATTCTGCAGATGCAGGAAATCTTACGTAACTCACACAAAATGCTGGAGGGACTCCGAAGGTCAGTCAACACCTATGGAAAGGAATAAACAGCCGACGTTTCTGGCTGAAACACTTTGAGATCCACTGTCATAATTTTGTTTTCCCAAATGGGGTTGGAATGAACATCTCACCGGGCTGGGATGCATCATGCACAGCGTCTAGTCTGGAATGATAATGCTCTGTCTGTTACCCAAAAGCATGAATTAAGAGTGTAACATTGGCCACAACGTCAACCATTTATTTCCCTCCATAGATATTGCCCGACCTGCTGAGTTCCTCCAACATTTTGTGTGTATTACTCCAGAGTTCAATCCTGATATCAGGGACTGTATCTGTGGAATTTGGACATATTCTCTGTAACCATTTGGATTTCCTCCAGGTGTTCTAACTTGCTCCCACATCCCAAAGACTTGTTGGTCATTAGGTCCTTGGCCACTGTTAAATGCCACTTGTGTAGCTGAGTGGTAGTATCTACAGGGAGTTAGTGGGAACATGGGAAGAGTAAAAGTGTGATTGACACACAGTACTGTGTAAAGGTCTCGGGTACATATAGATAGCTAGGGTGCCTAAGACTTTTGCACTATACTGTATTTGTCAACATGGAATGGACAGCGAGTTTGTAAATCTGCAGGAGCAAAGGATGTTGGGAATGCTGAGAGTGGAGCACCGAGGGAGGGGTGTGGCACAGGTGGCAGAGAAGGAGAGCCAACAGTTGGGAGTTGCAGAGGTACAGACACACTCAGCCCTGAGGACACCAGGCAAGGTAATTTGATTCCAAACAACTGAATTATTGATCATTACAGAATGTCTCTTTGGTACTTCCCGCTTCCTCTCCTCTCCCTTTCCTTTCCCTTTCCCTTTTCACAACCACGATTGCCCTCTGAATGTGAGTTGATCTACAGACATAGCTTTTGACTCCACAGAGAGCTGATCCCACCAGAGATGTCACTCCAAACACCTGCATCTGGGAGATCTTACCAGGAACTAAGATAGAGTTGGTGTTTGCAAGTCTTGTGGAACCAGGGTAGTGCACCCTAATGCTCAGAGGAGGGGAAGCAAGAGAGATAATACTTTACATATACAAACGTTTGTATTTCTGACTCAGAACAGGCATAGTGATATTTTAATGATTTCTCAAAGGACTTGTCCAGCAGGAAAGGAACATTGTAGATTTTGGCAGTGGGACCATTGTCAAAGTGAGACACCTTTTTACTTCTGAACAATGTTTCCCTACCTTATCCTAAAGGTATTGGTGCCTACATGTTTCTTCTAGGAGCTCTGTTGAGAAGTCAAAATATAGCCTTCATAATGAAATGCTTTAGTCCTCAGTATAGAATTGTTACAGCATAGGAGAACGAGAATCGGCCAATTGAATTTGTGTACACACTTTGAAGCACAAAGCTGTTTGACTCAATGGCCCATAGAGCTTTCTGCTCCTTCATTAGAAACTCTTCATGGAAATAGTCATTCAGTTCATCTGGTCGAAGGTGGGATTTATGTTTTAAAAATATAAATGTTTTCCTGTTTTATTTAATTCGAGCATTATCAGTTTAATCTATTGCTCTTCCTGCCATAGAATTATGTGATTTTGATAGCGGTCTTTTGGCCCTCTATGCCCCTGTTGACCAATGACACACATTCATATTAACCCCACCTTCCAGTGCTAGGCCCATGTTCTTCAATGCCTTAGTAATTCAAATGATTAAATGGACACTCCTTATTGATAGCTCTGCTTCCACCACCCTCCAGATGAAAACAGTCCCCCTCAAATCCCCTCTAAATCTTTTACCCCTCACCCTACTTCTGGTCATGATGGTGCCAGCAAACAATGATTCCTCAGATGACGTCTTCCAGATAGTCAATCTTTTCAGTTTTTCTATGTCTTCTAATTTTGACTTTGAAACTGTTGGAGCCTGTGATTTACAGTCTGTAGTTCAAGCGAGTGAGCTTGTGCTCTGCCGTTCCCGAGAAAGCTCCAGGAGACAAATGTGAGTGTGGTCTACCACAAGGAGAAGCTCAGAGATAAGATGAGGAGCCAAGATCAATGACATTGCTTGTTGATTGAAGCATCGAGGAAAATTGACACATCTAGGCAAATGTGGAGAAAAGTGAGCAGTTCTCTGAGGGGCTGCCAGTGTGTGTAGGTTTGCTCGGTGAGACCACTGGTTCGTGTCAATTTCCTTGAAGAGACTGCTGGTTTGAGTTGCTGCCATCAGAAAGGCCACTGGTTTGAGTTGCTGCTGAGTCCCGATGCACTCAGAGATGTTATTAAAATTTTGAAATTTGGATTGGACTGTAGTTCAAATTAACGATAGTTCATATTGGCCTATAATCTTTTTCATGTTCTCGCCCATTCTTTCTTGTTGTGGGTTGGCGGGCGGGGGTTTTGGGCAACTTGTTAGTTTTTGTGTGAGGGAGGGGTTGGGGGTGTTTGGGATTTGGTGTTTTTGTTTCTTTTTGTGTGGGAGAGATTGATGCCCTTCTTTCCACTATTTATATAGCTTTCTGTATTCTCTGGCTATCTGGGGAAGACAAACCTCAGAGTTAAATTCTGCATGCACTGTGAGGTGAGGGACTCCATAGATCAGAGTTGACCATGGATGTCATGTGCAGCTGTCTACATACGCAGGCTTGAACAGTAAAATATTGAGAGAAAGCTGTGCCCATGTAGCAAATTCCCCCTCTCCAAGACAGAGTCAGATACAGCAGCATCGCAGGAGTTGCTAATCAGCAATAATCTCAATGTCAGACTGCCTTAGGGACTCCAGCTCTGGATTTTTCCCTCAGGGTTTATTCCAAAGCCTTTCCCATGAGAGGGTATAGCTGAAAGGCAGTGGAAATTTGAGATCAGAGTCTTCCTTCTCCTCGATGAGCTGCCATCCATGGGTGACAAGCCCATCTGCCCAAATCGACCAATTTTAAGGCATCGTTAACCCGCCTTTGCCCCTTCTCCTGTCAGTAGAAATGGTTCTACTGGGCTTTGTAGCTAAACAACACATGAAAGCCAGGAGCTGGACAGTGTCAGAGGCTATTTGAGCCACATGCCATTGGGAGTATTTAAAAGGCAGTGGGACCTTGTCCCCATTACCACCCCTAGCTATAGCAACCTTAGGGAACCTCTGCATACATACTATGATGATAAAATGAACCTTTGAACTTTTGAAATCCAAGTCAATATTTCAGGAATAGTTTCTTCCATTATCAGATATCTGAATGGACAATGTACTCATGAACACTACTTCACTACTTTTGCTCTCTTTCTGCACTATTTATTTAATCTGCAATCTATATTTCTTATTGTAATCTATAATATATTCTATGTATTAAAATGTACTGCTGCCACAACATAGTTTTTATGACATTTGTCAATGACAATAAACTTGAACCAGTATGGATAACTTCACTCACCTCAAAATTGAACTGATTCCACAACCTTTCAAGGATTCTAGATCTCAAGTTCTCAGTATTATTATTTATTATTATAATAATTATTATTATTATTATTAATAATAATAATACTATTATTATATCTTTATGCTTTTTTTCAGCTCAAGCTGGTAAAATCTAAGGTATAGGCATAACCAAGCACACTCATTTCTCAATTGCTAGGAACCTACGGACTAATCTAGTGGTGTTTAGTGTCATGGCTTTCTGGAGATTTACATAGATATTGCTGTGTAGACTTTATTGTTTAATGCTATTGTGTAGTGACTTTGGAATGGTACCAGTTATAGATATTACTATTGGGACAATATATACCCTACCAGGGGTCAGCAACCTTTACCACTGAAAGAGCCACTTGGACCCGTTTCCCACAGAAAAGAAAACACTGGGAGCCGCAAAACCCATTTGACATTTAAAATGAAATAACACTGCATACAATGTTTTGTTTTGCCTTTATGCTATGTATAAACAAACTATAATGTGTTGCATTTATGAAATTGATGAACTCCTGCAGAGAAAACGAAATTACATTTCTGCATGCAACAAAAACATGTTGACCTCCGAAAAAAAGACGTTGGGTTGAAAGTTACTTTTAAGTAAAATACTCAACGTCTATTTGAGTCCTTCTTGTATTTATGAAAAACGCCAAACTTAAATTTGCCGCCAGCAGCAAACCAAAAATAACGTCAGCCAGCTGTCAACCTGAAAAATAAAAGGACTATTTCACTGAACAATGAAAACATATGAATATACGTAAAATAATAGGCAATTAAAATATTTATCATACTTGTTCAGGTTGACTCACACCTGACAATGCAGTCGTATTCAGTAGGGATGGATCGATGCTTAGGGGACTGACCGGGAAGGATATTGTGTTTTTTTCCTCTCTGAACTCACAGAAGCGTTTCCCAAACGATATTTGCATTGCGATGATTGCAGAATGTAAATACTCCGAATTTATCATGTCGTGACCTTGTTTGAACTCTCTCAAATTGGGGAAGTGAGACAATGTGCCTTTCTGTAAATCTCTGGCAAGCAACGTCAACTTGCGCTCAAATGCCAAAACATCCTCCAACATGTGCAGGGCTGTACGTCCTTACCCCGTTGAAGAGCTGTGTTCAGCGTGTTCAGGTGCGCTGTCATGTCTACCATGAAGTGTAGCTTTTCCAGCCACTCTGGCTGTTCCAGCTCAGGAAAGTTGAGCCCTTTGCTGCCCAGGAAAGTTTTCACTTCTTCCAGACACGCGACAAAGCGTTTCAGCACCTCCCCTCTGGACAGCCAGCGATAAAAACACGTTGTAGCGGTGTGCTACACGCAGTCAGTAAACTGCAGTCAAAGATAGCTTTATTCGAACTAAACAGCCTTGCTTTTAAGCCTCCCTCAACCCGCCCCCCATGGGTGCGGATGCTGCAAAAGACACGTACTCACAAACCCCCGTAGGCTATCTCCCTTAGCCTGAACGCTGGCTAATTGTGAGCCGGTTCGAATGTGTCAGGAAATGACGCCACAACGTCTTATTTAGATTGTACAAGATCACCATAATCTTCAAATTTAGATTTACATTTCAAAAACTAACAAACTAACATAAAATACATTTTAATTAAATACTGACCATGTAGCGGTGTGCTACACGCAGCGCTAAAATTACGACACGGAGTCGGTAACTGCAGTCGAAGGAAAAAACTTTATTCGAAATCTTCAGCCTCACTTTTAAGCCTCCCTCAACCTGCCCCCCATGGCGCAGAGGCTCCAAAGCTCTGTGCTCGCAAACCCCCGTAGGCTATCTAATTGTGAGTCGGTTCGGATGTGCCAGGAAAAGGGTCGCCACAACCAATTATTTCCCAAAGCAACAGGGAGCCGCAGCACAGACGTAAAAGAGCCACATGTGGCTCCGGAGCCGCCGGTTGCTGACCCCCGCCCTAGACATATTCCGTAGTCTTTCAATTTCCTCTTTTAATTCAGCATATTGCAGGCATTTTCCACTTACTTATTTCTGAAAGTTATGTGTGTTTGAAATGTCTATCTCTATTAAGTAAGTTGTTCATGCTTGGTTATCCTGCATTATTGATATGGATTATCCTGTCTATAATAATGGATTGGTCATAATGGAGTTTGTGGGATTCTGACTCTAAAACTGGATCTGGCTTGTGTTTCTTGTAAGGCATGGTGTCTTTTATGAGTTTGTTTTTTAAAGCAAGATTTTGGTGAATGATGTTTGCCACTTAGCTGCACTTACATAAGTAATCAGATTGAGTTAAACTGCTGCAGGATCCTTCAATGTGTTGAATTGTTTCTGGTTTCTCTTTGCATTTTCTGTAATTTATTATTATTATTATTATCATCATCATCATTTCTTTGTATTTGCACAGTTTGTCTTCTTTTGTCCATTGATTTGTTTTCAGTCTTGGTTTGTGAATAGCTTTTCATTGATTCTATTGTATTTCTTTGTTCTACTGTGAATGCTTGCAAGAAAACAACTCTCATGGTAGCATATGAAGACGTAGATACCTTGATAATAAATTTACTTTAAACTTTGATTCTGACTCTGGCCCCTATCTGTTCACTATCTCTCTTGCTCTTGTCCAGACTGTCCCATTCCCTTCATTGCTTCAAGTCCCTTCAGGCTCTGACTTTCTTGCTGTATCCTGCTGATCTAAACAAATTGAATTAGAATGAAAACATCTGCATCTGGGATTAATGGAAATAACTTCAGATTTCATGGCAAGACAGAAACAGAACAGTGCTCTAAAATACACTAACAGATATCTCCGAGTGAACATTGCTGAGCTAATTGAATAGTAAATGGAGATATTGCCAGGAAACAAGGCAGATTTATTTGAATACTTGTCATAATGTTCTCCCAGCTGCTGGATGTGTAACATGTCAGCTTTACACGCAGTGTGGGGCAGTCTAGTGCATAGATCTTCACACCCTTCCTAACCCTAGTGCCGAAGCATAGGTGAACTGTCAGCTTGAAGCAATTGATGAGAGAGCAATGAGGCACGAATGAGCAAAATGTATCTGGGGGGAGAGCACACAGATCACCGCATCGCAGTGATCGGATCATAGAGCTGCTTAGAATGGGGAGAGGGAAACAAAGCAAGAGAAAGTACTGACACCAATTAAATGGCTTAGCTACACATAAAGCCTATTTATGGAGAGAAATTTGTTTGCCTTTGAAAAACACTTAACTTGTACTTGAAGTGACTTTAGGGGATTTTTCACTTTCTTTGATACGGCTAATAAATTTAGCAGGAGATAATCACACTGACTAGAGTAACCTAGTCTGGTGCACAGCTGGTTTCAGTTGTCTTGGGATTGGAGTGTTCATGGCATACTAATTAGTGGAAAATGTCAAAGTAAAACTAAAATACCTTTATATAATTTGAAGGAGAAGAAAATTTTTCATGACAAAGGGTCTCTCATCAAGGGGCTGCTTTTATTTTTTTAAAAAGCATTTGCTTTTGATTTACGACCTGATTTGTATTTTTGTCATTCAATTTCAAAAGGGAAGGGGCGTTGGCCCATTTCTTTATAAATATGATATACACTGTACCTGTCATAATATTTATAAAATTGTCCTTTCTGCTTCGGAGCAAGTTAGAGACTGATGTTTCAGCGTTATGCAAAATAGTGAGTTGTACGTAACTGATTTTACCTCATAAATTCTCCATCGTTCCACATCATTGTCACACACAAGCAGAGGTGACAGTTGATTATACCATCAACTGTCACTGAGATGTTTGCACTGTTTATGAATGTTTGTATGTTGCAGGCTTTTTTCTATAAATAATATAGAATTGTGTATAGATATAGCTCACGAAAATTTCAATGCTTCACTCCAACCCCTATTCTGAAAATGCCAAGCCTATCTAACAGTGAATAAGATTAAATGTGACATCAAGAATGAGAGCTTGTTGCAGGCAGGCACTACCCTGGGTTGCAGATTAGAGGGAGGAAGAAGCAATTGTTTCAGCTCTTCCACTAGAGAAAAATTGTTAAGTGATCTGCATTAAAGGGAAGTTGTTTTCATTACAAAAAGTTGAAGGAACTTCCTTAGAAGTAAAATTAACAAAAGATCTGAAGATCATTTAGTTCGCTTCTTGATTGTTTCATAAATAATATGTTTCAATGTGACTCTCATATTCTGATACCTTTTCTGGGTTCCATAGAGGTATTCTACTGTCATCTCCTCCAGCATTACCACCCTGTGTCATCAAATGGATTACGAGGACAGGTTGAGTGAGCTGGGGCAATTCTCTTCGGAACGAATGAGGATGAGAAGAGACTTGATGAAAGCACACAAGATGATAAGAGGTACAGATCAAACAGGCAGTCACAGACTTTTTTTCCAAGGTGGAAATATCTAATATGAGGGAACATAATTTTAAGGTGATTGGATGAAAATAGGGGAGGATGTAGAGGTAAGTATTTTACAGAGAGCATGGATGGCCTTCCTGCTGTGGTGGTAGAGGCAGATACATCAGGATATTATAGGGAATCTTAGAGAAGAACATGGGTGACAGAAAATGAAGGGCTGTGTAAGAGAGAATGGTTGAATTGATCGCAGAGTAGGTTAAAAGTTTTGCTCATTTTGGGCTGAGGGCCCTGTATTGTGCTGTAATGTTCTATACTCTACTGGCCAAGTTTTGGATCATCTGTCCTCAATGTGGTTCGATACTTAATTTGCTACTGTGCCTGTGGATTGCATATGGTCTATTTATTACATTAAAGGCTTAATAAATGCACTAAATTGTGGTACTTGCGGGGGTGCTCACAATTTGGCAACATTCCATCGGCCGGCACGATAAAATGACAAGTCGTTGGCAGGGTGAGCATTTAGACTATGCTAACCAAAGTTAAGTTGCAGCACTAAACTGCTTGTGATTTACATTTGATGCTTCACCTCACAAGAACACAGGAAAATAGAAATGGTAATAGTCCATGAGGTCCCTCAAGCCTGCTGCCACATTCATGTGTGATTTTTCAATATCAAAATAAACTTAATTCATAATAAATATATTACAATAATAAACAGTGCAGTGCCTTTTTATTCATACATTCATAGTCAATAGGTTTTGCCATGTTCTGTTACTTTACTTAAAACCAGTTGCCAGTCATGTATTGCCATTCATGCCCGATGTACCCCAGGCCTCAGTCCCTCCTCTGTGCCAATTCTCTACAGATCTCAATTACTTTTCCTTTCAAAAATTTACCCACCTCTGCCTCCAATGAGCTACCATCCTCTGAAGGTAAGTAACAGCAAAGTAGTTCTCAAAGTCTTGAAAGATAACTGTGACAGCAGCAGTAAAATTGTTTTTCCGCCCTTGGTTCCACAGGCACCAGTTGTTTGTAGTGGTGTGATAGATTAAATTTTAGGTGGTTCCTTCCTCACACTGAAATGGGGAAAAAAAAACAGACATAAGTGAAACTGGGTAGATTCCTTTGAAGTTTTAGTTAAGATAAAGGCACTCAGTTGATCCAGGGGTCATCGAGGACGTTATGTTTAAAATGCAAATCAAAATTCAAGGTGTTCACGTTGGAGTCATACTTTGATGTTGTACTGAAGATATATGTGGTCAGCAAGTTACATTTGAAAGGTTCCACTTCATCTTTTCCCAGTAATTAGTTCCAGTGGAGTTGTATACTAATTCTGAGGAAACATTAAGTGACTTCAGTATTGGCATATGTCAGCCTAGTATTTGTTAATTTGATGTTTGATTTAATCAAGCCTGACTGACAAACCTGACCTCAAAGAAGAGATGTCCTTAAAGGATTCCTCCTTTCCACAGTGCCAGACTGTTGTCAGAATAAATGACTTTTATAACAAAAGTTGGTATTTGTGTGTTTCATGAATATGGGGTGACACAGCAGCATAGCGGTTAACGTAACGTATTACAGTGCCAGCTGTAAGTTCGGGGTTCAATTCTTGCCACTGTCAGTAAAAAGTTTGTACCTTCTCCTCGTGACTGCATGGGTTTCCTTCAAGTGCTCTGGTGTCCCATTTCCAAAGACCTACACAAGTTAGGGCTATTAAATTATGGGCATGCTATATTGGCGACACTTGTGGGGTGCCCCCAGCACATTTTGTACAGTGTTGATTGTAGACACAAATAGTTACAACACAATCACTACTCTTAGAATAGATTTAAAGGTTGGCACAACATTGTGGGTCAAAGGTCCTGTACTATGTTGTACTATTCTATGTTCTATGTTCTAAAACAATAACAGAATTTTGTAGTCTGGGAAACATACACATTCAGGACAACAGATACATTTTCAGGTCTTTAATTCCTTTATCTGTTTAGATGTTTTAATGGAGAAAGGGGGTATCAAAATAAAAACAACAAAATGTATTTTTAAAAAAACGCAGTTCCTGCTGTTACAATCTCAGCTTAATTTCAGTCCACACACTTGTGTATGAACAGTTACATATGCAGTATGAAAATAAATAAAATAAAGTATACAGAACCAATACAGTAGTGGCAATTATAAAAAAACAATAAAAAACATTAGATTCCCACCAAACATGTATCTTATACACAACATCAAAAATATAAATAAATATATTTCATCTTTACAAAGAGGTACAATCACTTTGACACACACGTGCTGAACTTCCAAACCCATATAGGCTAGACCCTGAAACGAGTTCTCTTCGCTCACACTGTGTGAACAGAAATTAACAAATTCACATTACTCCGTTACATTCACATTCGGTCGTGAAACAATAAAGTAAGGAAAAAATAAAATTTTACAAACTTCTTCAATATATTGCCTTGTAATATAAATCAATAGAAAGACTAACCTACTAGACCAATAAAGAAATTTGCACATCCACACTATCCAGAGCCAATATCTTTCTCGCAAGAATCCAAAGCATCCACGTGTAAACATCAAATTACTGATATTCTAGATATACAAACAAGTATAAACTAAGTTACGTGGATATTATCAAATAGTTGAATAGTAGTCTCCTTTCCTCACAATATGACCAGTATTCCTAGCACTTGATGTTTGTTCTAGAATATTGTAACTCTTCTTTCCACTCCGATAGTGCATAATGATGTCATTGTTTTCTCTTAAAGGCACAGGCAGCTACTTTAGCATTATCAGGGTGAATACATAAGTGCACTTTAACAATGAAAAATAAATATTCAACGGTCAGCTGATACAAGAATGCAGAATAAAGTGTAACAGCTGCAGTGAAAAAGCAGTTCAGGTAGACAATAAGGTAAAAGATCATAAGGTGGATTTTGAGGTCAAGAGACTATCTTATCACACTAGAGAACCAATCAATAGTTTTGTAATTGGGACAGAAGCAGTCCTTGAGCCTGGTGAGATGGCAAAGGTGAGAAGAGAGAACATCCAGGGCGAGTGAAGTCCTTGACTATGCTGGCTGCTTTACTGAGACCATGGGAAGTATAGTCAGAGTCCATGGAATGGACTCTGGTTTCCATGACGTGCTGAGCTGTGTCCGCAATTCTCCCAGTTCCCTGAATTTCTCAGAACCAGAAAGCATCTGATGAATTTGAGAGGTGGGAGGGGGTGTGGTTTAAAAACTCTAAGCGCTCCCTGTAATATCCATCTTAATTGATGCTGCATACATTAATAAATAACTTCAAAATTCTTGGAGCCAACTTACTTCATTTTGTCTAATGTTGACTGCAAAAGACAATTGTAGGTGTTTTTAATGTGATGAATCACCAACTGTAAAGTAGTAAAATTCAGTCAGACACTTTCCTAAAGATGTAAAGAGGGAGAAAATGTGGCATTTGATCAGGCTGGTCTGAAACCATATGGAATGTTTGTCAGTCTAAGTGTATAATCAATTTCATATGAGGATCCTTGGTACATTTAGCGAAACCAAAATGTCCTGAGGCCATGCACTCTTCTCACTGCTGCCATTGGGAGGAAGGTACAGGAGCCTCAGGACCCACATCATGAGGTTGAGGAACAGTTATTACCCTTCAACCATCAGCCTCTTGAACCAGAAGGTCAACTTCACTCACCCCAACACTGAACTGTCCCCACAACCTGTGGACTCATTTTCAAGGATTCTTCATCTCATGTTCTCAATATTTAGTGCCTATTCATTTATTATAATTATTATTATGTTTTATTTTTGTTTTTGCACAATTTATTGTCCTTAGCTCTTTTGTTGTTGGTCCATCTTGTTGCATCCGGTCTTTCATCGGTTCTACTGTACTTCTTCATATTTACTGTGAAAGCCTGCAAGACAATAAACTTCAGGGTTGTAGATGGTGATGTACATGTATTTTGATAATCAATTTACTTTGAAATTTGAACTTTTAAACTGTAAAACTCACCAACAAGTTCTAGCCGCAGCAGACCTTACATGAAGTGCCATGTAAGGCAGCGCAGTAATGTAGTGGCTAGTGTAAAACTTTATAACGCCAGTGACCAATGTTCAATTTCCACCACAGTCTGTAAGGTGTTTGTACATTCTCCCTGTGAGCACATGGGATTCCTCGGGGGGGGGCTCTGATTTTCTGATTTCCTCACTTTCCATAATTATACAGATTAGGATTTGTTAAATTGTGGCCATGCTAGGAGTCTGGAAGCTATTCTTTAGCAACAGAATATTAACAAGGTATTAGAGTAACTTTGACCTGGTCTTCAACTCATCCAGCACCTGATCACCTATTAATCTGCCTGGAGGCAATTTGAATATGGCAGGGATAATATATCTACAGTAACAGCACGTGAGGCACTTGTGTGAATCAGGAACCTAGTAAGTTGGTTAATATACACTATAGGTGTAAGAAATTACCTGAGCATGCAACTACACAACAGCTCTATAACTTACTTGCATCAATGTGCTAATGGGTAGTTTAGCAGACCCACAGGTACATAATGTTATCTGTGCTTGTATGTCTAAGGCCAAGGGTTCATTTTTATTTTCTTTTGAAGGCACACAATTAATTGCATCAAGCTCTTGTTGAGAAAAAAACAACAGGAATATTTTGCTTGTTATTCAGTCTCGTCGGTGATATGATTCATCTTTTATTTGATGTGACTACACATTTCCTATGATGGAGCTATAAATTTTCCAACAACATGAATGTCTAACTTCTCAATGCTGCAGATAGACAGGCTGATGTGAAAATTGTAAGAGTACTTTTTAAGACTATTTATCTAAAAGCATTTTGCCTTCTGGAAAATAAAAATAATGGGAATCTTTCTTCTGGTGATGAGAGAGAGGGCGGATTTTACCTTCTACTCATCTATTGTATTCAATTTTCCTGGGGCAGCCTGCTCTACATTGGTGAAACCTGACATAGATTGGGGGACCACTTAGTCGAGCACCTTCAACAGGCAGGATTTCCCAATCGCCGACCGCTCTGATTCCATTCCCTGTTCCCATTCTGACATGTTGTTGCAGGGCCTCCTCTAATGTCACAATGAGGCCACTCTCAGTTGGGAGGGGCAACACCTCGCATTCCATCTGGGTAGCCTCCAACCTGACAACATGAACATAGGTTTCTCTAATTTCTGGTAATTTTTCTTCCCTCGTCATCTTCAGCCCTGAAAAGGGCTTCATTCCGAAATATCGACTGTTTATTCCTTCCCGAAGATGCTGCCTGACCTGCTGGGTTCCTCCAGCATTCCGTGTGTGTTGCGCTGATTTTACCAGGTTGAAGTTGCGCTCATCAACTTGTAAATAATCTGGTAAAATCACTTCTTAGGTGTGTTTCACAGGACCATTAAAAGATTAAATTTAAAACTGGGCCGGTTGATATTCTTATGAAGCAGAAAGAGGGGAAGGGAGACGGAGAGTATTGGGGAAACTATTTTCATAATTCTTTCGAGCGTAGCGAGAGGCTGCCTTAGCCCACAGAACAATCTTATCTCCCTCTAGTTTTCTCACCAACCTATTCTCAACGTTCAAAGTAAATTTATCATCAAAGTACGTAAATGTCATCATATGGTGCCTTGAGATTCGTTTTCATGCAGGTATTTACAAGAAAGTGAATACAATAGAATTTATGAAAAACTATATTCATAATGAAGACTGCAAACATCCAGTGTCAAAAGAGGACAAATTGTGCAAATAATAAATAAACAATTCTGAGAGCATAAGTTGTAGAGTCCTTGAAAGTGAGTCGTTAGGTTGTGGAATCTATTATGCGTCAAAGTGAGTGAAGTTATCCATGCTGGTTCAAGAGCCTAGTGGCTGAAGTTCAAATTTCTAAGTAAATGTATTATCAAAGAATGTATATGTCACCATAAACTATCCTGACATTCATTTAGGTATTCACAGTAGATACAAAGAAATACAATAGAATCAATGAAAAACTAGACTCTAGAACTGGCAACCAATGTACAGAAGAAGACAAACAGTGCAATACAAATAAATAAATAATATTGAGAAAATGAGTTGTAGAGTCCTTTAAAGTGAGTCTGTTGGTTGCAGATTCGGTGTTGGGGTGAATGAAATTATCCACACTGGTTCGGGAGCCTGATGTTTGAAGGGTAATGACTGTTCCTGAACCTGGTGGTGTGGGACTGAAGGTTCCAAGCTTTGGAAGCTGAATGCTATCAATGATGGAGTGAATAAAATTAGGAGATGGTTGGGGATTAGAAGTGACGTCCACAGAGTTGCTAGATGTTGTCAGACGGAAAGAGCAGAAGAGCAAAGGAGGTATTCAAAAACAAGGATGACATATTAAATTCTGGACAATGCCAGAAATAAATGGAATTAGCAAACATAAGGGGGATGGATGAATGGAGCTTTGTATAACATGTCAGATGGTCAACAGTTTCAGATGTCCTCATGTTTCTGCAGGGAGTAATGATGATGCCAACCATGATGCATTTTAACAATCATGTCTGAGGACAGCAAGGAACAAGTGAAACCTTCAGCAATGCATGAGCTGAACTACGTAGGGAGTCAAGCAATGTTTTGGTGGTGGGAGTTACAGGTTTTACAGATGGCATGTGCCTGTAGTGCAAAGTTTCTCTCAGGGATTAATATGACACCATGATTCCAAACATTCTGTACCAGTTTCAGGCAGTTAACAGCCAAAGGGGTGGAGTCAATGGCTTGTGAAAGGAGCCAGAAGCCATGACTTTGGTCCTTACAGTATTACTTGAGGGACATTTCTGCCGATCTAGAATAATGTCCAAGTCAAGCATTCTGACCATTTCATGACAGCAGAAGGACTACAAGCTGAGGTAGAGGTGAGAATCAACGAAGTACGGTGTATAAGTTGACCTTGTGCTTTCAGATGATGTCACTAGGGGGCAGTGAGTGGTTGAGAAATGGAAAGTCATGAGCAAGGTACCTGAAACGCGTTAACTGTTTAAAGTGCGTTTGTCCAAAGGAAAGGATCTTTTAAAACATATTTTGCCCTCAAATATTTTCTTTTATTGGGTAGATATCTTGTTGGTGAACATGATCTGTGGAAACATAGGCACTCATAAAATATTTGGTACATTTCCAAAATAATGGGAAAGAGATAAGTTAATTGGATATGAACTGATCAGGAAATGGGCTAAAAGGTGCATTGGATAAATTGATCAATCCATCAACAGAGTGCCTAGCTGTGGTAAAACGGAACTGAGAAATTCAATTGGATTAATCAGGGTAAAATCAAAACTTGTAATTGATATTACAGTAGATATTACAAAGTACATAATGACGAAGTTCCATCCTTAATTTCTTTCATCAAAAAATAATTATTTATTCTTTCTAGTCACAATATTCACCACCCAACTTTGCAAAGGAGAGCAAGTCAATTTAATCACCCATTCCTCATATTTCCCTGGTTTCTTTTTTCTGATTTTCTGAATATTAGGACCCAGCATTACCTCATAATATCTCCCATGAAGCTTTTCAGCTTTCCCACAGAAGGAGGTGACACTGGCTGCACCGATCCTTCAATGAAAACCCTGATGTTACTCTAGTTATGCAGAAGCTTTCTTAAATAAGGGCACCATTCTGAATGGGTGTTCCCAAAGATCCAAACCATGAAATGAAGTGAATTACCTAACCTTGTTGAATGTGGCAGATTTAGACCATGCCATTGCTGCCTTGTAAAATTATAAGAGATAAAGATAAGCTTTACAAAGGTGATCTTTGGCAGGTCTCAGCCTGCCATGGCGATTGTACTTCTTCCCTTAGATGCTGTCTGGCCTGCGGAGACCCTCCAGCATTCTGGGTGTGTTCCTTGGTCAGTGTTGTGCTACTTCACAAGCTCTGGTAACCTGAGTTCAAGCCTGATGATCATTTTCGCTTGTGTGGAGTCTGTGCCTTTCGCCGTCACTGCATGCGTTCCCCTTGGGTGCTTTGATTTCTCCCATCTCCCACATGAGAGTGCAGTTGGTGGATATGTGGAGGAATGAGATTGATGGAATTGCTTTGAAAGCCAGCAGAGACTCAGTGAGTCAAATAGTTTCCTTTAGTTTCATAAGAAGAAATGGGAAAAAATATTTTGACTGAAACAGAGGCCTTCTCCCTCTACCTGTGTTCTGACTTGCATAGTGAGTAGGCAAAATGGAGTTTAATGTGGGAGTGTGTGAGGCTACACACCAGTAAAAGGAAGCTAATGACCACTCACTATCTAAATGGAAGAAACCTGCAGATGAGCCAAGTGCAGAGCGATCTTGGTGTTCTTGTGCACAAATGTCAATAGGCTAGCAGACAAATTACTAGGAAGGTGAAAAGCACAAAGGCTTTCTACTGCAAAAAGCTTGGAGTTTAGGAATAGCGGAGTATTGCAACAATAATACAGAGTACCATATCTGGCTACATCTAGAGTGTTGGGCACAACGATGGTCTCTCTGTTTGAGCAATGAGATACAGAGAATAGCAGCAGTCCAAAAGAAAATCACCAGGATAATTTCTGGAATGAGAAGATTGTCTAATCAAGAATGGCAAAATAAATTAGATTTATATTGAGTTTAGAGATATTAGGGAAGGTCTTATTGAACCATACAAGATTATTACAGGGAATAGAATGATAGATATCCGACATGTTTCCACTGGTTGGAGAATCTCATACAATTGAACAATATTTACAAAATTCGGAGGCAGTTATTTAAAACTGAGGTGAGCAGAAACATCTCACAGAGAGTTCACACAGAATCGGTGGAATATTCCACCCTAGAGAGATGTGGATACTAGATCACTAGGGAGGAAGTAGATCCAGTACATTTCTGAAAGACCCAGGAACTGATAGCTATGGGAACTGAGGCCTGGGACACATCAATCACAATCATAATGAATGGCAGGGCAGAGGTGAGTTGTTGAATGGCCTACTTCTGCTCTGATTTCCTGACGCTCTCATGCTCTGCCGTGTCCTTGTAGAATCACACCACGGAAGAAACAGCTTGCAGCAAACTTAGGGTGACATGGTAGCGTAGTGGTTAGCACGACACTATTACAGCTTGGAGCATAGGAGTTTGGAGTTTAATCCCGGCATCTTCCCAAAGGAGTTTGTATGTCCTACTCGTGGAATGCGTGCGTTTCCTCCGGGTGCTCCAGTTTCCAAAGTTAGCATGGTAATTGGTCATAGTGAATTGTCCCACAATTAGATTAGGGTTAAAACTGGGAGGCTGGTGGCTACACAGCTGTAAGGGTCTACTCCATGCTGTATCTCTAAATAAAATAAAATATCACATTATCCCCCAGTGGTTTAACACTCTTGAACCCATCGTTCTTTCAGTCTGATGTAAACACAGCAACAGGATGTAAGTATTACATGTTGATATGAAGACTCCTGTGCACCAACAGTGAGATGTAATAAGCATCCTTTTTTTATTCCCAAGGTTAACAATTACTCTGGCCACTGTATGCACTAATATCACAGCCATGTTCTTTATAACATTTATAGCTTCAGTGTAATTTTTGTGCCTGTATTGGACACTGCACAGCAGTATCAAGCAGTCCCAGGTAAGCTGTGGAACAGTTTGAAGCAGAATAAAGCTGAACAATAGCCCAGCAATCCCTGTTGTACTGGTATGATCTTTCTCTCTCTGACAGCAGCCATCCTTTCTGAATGAGATTTCCAATTTGGTAATTTTTTTTTTTGCGCTATGAGCCTATCCTATTAGGAAGTAGATTGAGAGTGCCCAAATGCATTTCGCAAAGGACAGCCAACAGACAGGACAGACTTTCATCTCATCAGTCCACAATGAATTGAAGCCAAATACTGAAGATGAAAGACTCATATCTAACCTATCGCATCAGCCAGTCACATCTGTTGGTTTCTAATGTCATATACAGAGAACAAACTGCTAATCAGACCATAGGTGAAAGATGACTGAATACATATAGCACTGTCCCTAACGCAGTAATGTTTTTGGAAAATATAATACAGGAAAATACTCCAACAATATATGTGTTTATTAGCTTTATTTGTCATGTGTACATCGAAACGTGTACAATGAAATGCATTGCTTGCATCAATGACCAACGCATCGGCTATGTTCTGGGGATGGTCCACAACTGTCACCTTGTTTCCAGCACCAACATAGCATGCCCACAAGATACTAAACCTAATTTTTACATCTTAGGGAAGTGGTAGAAAACCAGAGCCCTGGAGGAACCCATGCAGTCACAGAGAGAACGTACAATCTCCTTATAGACAACGGAAGGAATTGAACCCCCAATCTTGAAGCTGGTGCTGTCAAGAATTATGCTAACCACTATGTTAATAGGTCACCCCTTTGTATGATTTGTAATCATCATGAATGGCAATCAAACAAGTCATCGTAACTACAGCTAAGGTTAATTATAAGTAACTATACAAGCATGATTTAAATGCTGCTAGAGTAAGGATTGCTTTATACCAGTGTACATACAATGCCGCAAGCTTGCAGCTGAAAAGACAAAAGCTGATTTGTTATAATTATTATGCATCTTCTGTAAAAAAAACTATTAAAGCAAGAGCCAGAACTGGCTTAGTGAGCTTGAACAGATGACAGGAAGATCAATTTCAGGTAGTCAGCGACAAGGTGGAGAAAACCTTGGAAGAAAGATAGGATGATAAAGCTTGTATGTTCTGGCCAATAGAGATGAACTAACATTTTGTTGCAAGGCACACACTGGCAGACATATTCCCAATATCTTATACAAGGACTCTAATGGCAGCTTGATTACAAAAAGCAAATTGTATTACAAAGCTTTCCCTGCATTTTGGCTGGCAATAAACATGGAATTGAGCCATGTTGGTGAGGAAAGTACAAAACTTAACTTTCTATTTATGTATCAGTGATAGGCAAGCTAGAATGGGCCGTGAAGCCTCTCATACAGAAAAGTCCTTTGGTACCCACTGCCAAAACAGAGAGCTGTTTAGTCAGGGGTTACCAGTCACTGTGCTCCTGCTTGACGTGGTAACTGAAGAGGAGGAAAATGGCTCTAGTTAATCACACTAGATTTGTGAAGGTGCTACACCTTGCCCAACAGTGACCTGCAAGCTAGCAGAAGGAAGAAGCACCTTTCACCTCCTTTAGCAGAGGCGTTTTCCACCCTACCGCTCAATAGTTGTAAATATAATGCTTGACTGCGTTGAAAGTTGTAAATTCTTCCACTTCCAATTTAGACCACTACGTCTTGTTTGGCCTCAAAACTCAGCCTTTTGTCCCATCCCATTTTTCTCAAATATGCTTAATTCATTTAAAAGTCAAGAAAATCAGTTTAGCATTTGAAAGTCTCCAAGTTAGAGTTCTGGCAAGTTGGGAATTACAGACCATAGCATATCAGGGTGAGTTGAGTTGGCTGTGGCCAGTAGTTCTGGTAGGACCTCTTGTGTTCAACCACTTAAAGGTACTGGAAGTACTCCACAGACTGGGTGAAGTCACTGGGTATCAGAGAGAAAATATTTCTCCTAGCTAGAGATCTACTTTCAAAATCCCAACATTTCACTGCAGTAGTTAGACCAATTCAGCAGCTTCAGTGAACTTTCTTCTGTCATGGACGTTGTGAGGTGGGGAACATTCTAACTTGTTGCATCACCATCTAATATGGAGGAGCCACTGCAGAGGATCAAAACAATCTGCAGATTGTAAACTCAGCCAGCTCCATTATGGGCACTAACTCCCCCCACCCCCACCATCAAGGACATCTTCAAAAGGCAATGCCTTAAAAAGACGGCTCCATCATTATAGACCCTCACCTCTCAGGTCATGTACTCTTCTTGTTACCACAGTCAGAGAGCCTGAAGACACATACTCAGTGTTTTAAGTACAGCCTCTTGCTCTCCACCATCAAATTTCTGAACAGACAATGAATCCATGAACACCACCTCACTATTTTTTAATATCCTTTTTTGTACTACTTACTTAATTTTTAAAAGGTATTTCGTATTATAGTGTACAGTGTACATTGTGTATTGCTCTGTACTACTGCGACAAAACAGCAAATTTCACAACATATGCCAGTGATAATAAACCTGATTCTGATTCAGAAGTGGGAACGTTTATTGGTGACTGTACAAGGTTCAGTTCCATTCACAGCACGTTATGCAACAGCCACTACTCGAGTGCATCAAGCTGTGGCTGAAAATTTCTAAACAAAATTTATACTGTAGGGAGGCCAGGTTATAACAATCTCCCTTAAGAAACGTACTAACTTGGCAAATCAATGGCATAGTCTTCCTGGATCAAACTATTGACTAAAGACTGCTGGATCAGCTGGGCAGATGCTGTGGTATAAGATCAAGTCTGAGCCGAGGTGTCCTCTACTGCAGAGGTTTCCAACCTGGTATCCATGGACCCATCAGTAAATGGTAGGGGTACATAGTGTAAAAAAGGTTAGGAACCGCTGCTCTAGTGCCAGGTTCACTCCCTCTCCCCCAAAGTCTTCATGCCATCCAAACGGCACCAATCAAGATTCAAGGTATTAACAAAGTATGTATGTAGTATACAACTCTGAGATTCATCCTCCCTCAGAAAGTCATGAAACAAAGAACCATGGAAACCATTCAAAGAAAAAAATATTGACCCACGCAGCTCCCCCCCCCCCCCGGCACCAAAAAAAAACGGATCATGTAAATTGCAACCAAAAAAAGAACAAGTGAAAACACAGGATATAAAACACAAAATTAAAAGGCATATTTCAATTCAGCTCAGTCTTCGTTGTCTGCAGGCTGCTCCAATACAAAATCGCCCAAACTAGCAACAAAAAGGAGTGATCAGGAACTAGAACATGTCATAAACGTGAACTTGAGTCCACAATCCTCAAACCGCGTTGATTAAATCTTGCTCCAGCACCCTCCTCTGACAGCCTCGAGGGAGGGCGAGAGATCATTCAAGCACAAGGACCTTTCTTCAGGAGCAGTGAGACAGACAGACAGACTGTCACACACAGACTCCCTCCTCCAGCAACAGCAAGCATAAGGTTGGTAGAGAATGATGAACACTCATTCACCCTCCACAGTCAGGACTGTGATGGAATACAATTTAAATTTGCTGGATGAGTAAAGGTTGAATAACAAATAAGAATTTTGCTTTTTCTGGGATAAAGCACACGACCAGAATACAAACTATTACTGTAATTCAATCAATCACCAGTTCCTTGTGTGCATCTCCCAGTCCTGGCTCCACTAACACCAAGGGCAACATGGTCATGCTGTTGTAGGCAAGTTCACTCCTGACTTTATTGTTTGGTAAAAACCATTATTAAATCTCATAGACTGTATGAGTTCAGTGAGTAAACTCAAGAGATTCTGCAGATGCTGGGATTTCAGAACAACGTGCACAAAATGCTGGAGGTATTCTGCAGGTCAGGCAGTATCTATGGAAATAAATAAGCAGTTGATATTACGTTCCAAGACCCCTCATCGGGACTGGAAAGGAAGGGGGAAGGTGCCAGAATAAGAATGTGTGGGAGATGGGAAGGGTTATAAGCAAGAAGGTAAAGACAGGTGGGTTGGGAGAGGGGAAGTAAGAAGTTTGGAGGTAAATGCTGAAAATAAAGTCAGGAGAAGAAATAATCTGATTGGACAGAAAGTGGATCATGGGGAAAAGGGGAGGAGAAGAGGCACAGGCAGAAGGTGAGAGACAGGTGAGGAGAAGAGGTAAGAGGGGTCCAAATTGGGGAAGTGAAGAATAGGGAAGGGAGAAAGGAAAACAATCCTGGAAGTTGGAGAAATCAATGTTGATACCATCAGGTTGGACGCAACCTAGGCAGAATAGAATGTGTTGCTATTTCATGCCATCAGGTTAGTGCAATGAGGTACAATACTGTGCAAAAGTCTTAGGCACATATATATAGCTAAGGGTACCTAAGGTTTTTGCACAGTATGTATTTCTCAATAAGGAGCAGAGACCGAGTTTGTAAATTACAGAGGACCTTAGGAATGGCGAGGGTGGAGTGCCACGGGAGAGGTGTTGGACGGGTGGCAGAGAACCAATGCCGGGAGCGGGGAGGTGACGTGGGTGCAGATACACCCAGCCCTGAGACACTAGGCAAAATCATTTGATTCCAAACAATTGATTTATTGATCATTACAGAATGTCTCGTCTGGTGCTTTGCGCTCCCTCCCCTCTCCCTTCCCCTTTTCCCAACCATGATTCCTCTCTCCTTGTCCCCTTCCCACTCTCAGTCCACGGTAGAGACCCATATCAGAATCAGGTTGATAGTCACTCACATATATCATGAAATATGTTTTTTGTGGCAATAGTACAGTACAATATGTGATATTACTACAGTATTGTGCAGAAGTCTAAGGCAATCTAGCTATATATATGTACCCTAAGACTTTTGCACAGCACTGTAGTTCACATACACTTTGTCAAAGCCAATTAAGGAGAAGCATTAAAATACAGTGCATGTCTTGTCGATTTGTCAACATTCAGTGGAATAAATTAAATAAAAATGTCTCCTAGAGTTATATGACTTTATTTGAATTATTAGTGTCATCTAAAGTCACACCTCAAAATAAGTGAAACTTGAGTCAACCTATTTCCATTGGTGATAATTCTACAGCAACTTGATTTACTGCTCCCTTTCAGGGTAACACATCTTGTTTTATTAAATATTGGTGGGACTTTAAGGATTACTGTGGCTGCTCGAAATTATTCACAGGTACTTAGAGGTCTGGACCATTAATTTTTAAGCTATTAATTCAGCTTGAGCCTCCTCGGTCTACCAGCAGAGATCTCATTGGCTGAAACAACACTTAGAGACTAACATTTGGTTTCATATTGCCAGGTACAAATAATGTTTGACTCCAGTTCCGAGAAACCTTATAACACTTTTTAATACACATATGAACTTTAAATTGTGAGACTTCAAAATGCAGAAGATCCCTCTTGAGTTGGCCTCTCATTTTACATCCCAGCTGATTTTCCTTTCAACTTACTCAATACAGTGGAAAATTGAGCTAATGGAGAAAAGGTATCTGATTATCAATTGTCTGCTTTCCTTCCTAGCATAAGTTGAAAGTCCATCCAATATTAAAAGCATTGACACAAAATCAAGTATCTTCAGTTTGCATTGACATTTAAAGATGTACTGAATCAAAAACCTGTCTTCTGAGAGGGTTCTTTTCTTTTAACCATTACTTCAACCATTCTGTGTATTCTTTACTGAGGCAACCTTTACTGCAAATATCACCTCTCTATTTCTTGAGCCACTTAAGTTCAAAAGTTCAAAGTACATTTACTATCAAAGTATACATTGTACCACCTTAAGATTCATCTCCTAACAGGCAGCCACGAAACAAAGAAACCCAAAAGATCCCATTTTAAAAAATGACTGTCCAACACCCATTCTGCAGAGAAGGAGAAGAGAATTGCACAAACAACAAAACCAAGCAAGTGGCATTCAGAACTGAGGTCCACAAAGCAGAGTCTGTCCACAAACACAAAGCCACAGTTTCAGGTCAGTGCAGAGCCAAATAAACATCGAGGACCAGCGAGCTGAGCCGGCCCATCCCTCGCCTTTGGCCCCAACACTCCAACCTTTTCAATTTGCCCCAGTGCATGAAGCATCCAAACATTGGGTTCTGTCACTTCAATACGTTTTGGGGCCTGGACCCCACCGCCACCATTCGGCCTGAACCCCACCTTCCCAATTCAGCCTAGTACTTAAGTTGGCCAAACCTCAGGTCTTTCCTTGCTCGCAGGGATGGGCCCAGTCTTTGCCTCGACTCTGTCTCACCTCCACTCACTTATTTAGGACTAACATAAAGTGCTAAGCTGCAATCATCCAGAACAAACGAAAAACCCTTTACTTTGAGAGTCACTCATGCCACTGAATACAAATATCATCTCTAAATTCTGAGCTGGTCCCAAGGGTACACACCAGTAAAAATTTGGGCTTAAACTCGCAAGTCAGCAATGATATTGTTGAGCCAGCGAGCAACCCATCTGGATGTGGGTACCTCAGAATCAGGTTTAATATCACCACCATATGAAGTGAAATTTGGTGTTATGATGTAATGCAGAAGCAGTACAATGCTATATATATATATAAATAAGTATTGTAAAAAGGGGGATAAAAGTAGTGGGGTTCAATGTCCTTTCAAAAATCTGATGGCAGAGGGGAAGAAGCTGTTCCTGAATCGCTGAGTGTGTGCCTTCAGACTTCTGTACCTCCTTCCTGATGGTAACAGTGAGAAAAGGGCATGTCCGGGGTGATGGAGGTCCTTAATGAAGGATGCTTCCTTTTGAGCCATTGCTCCTGGAAGATGCCCTGATATCCTGGATGCCAGGGAGGCTGGTGCCTATGATGGAACTGACTGAGTTTACAACTCTCTGTAACTTACTTTGATCCTGTACAGTGCCCCCCTCCTCAAGTACCGGACGGTGATGCAGCCAGTTAGAATGCTCTCCACAGTACATCTGTAGAAATTTAGTGAAATACCAAATCCCTTCATACTCCTAATGGCATCCTGCTGGGATGTCAACCCAATATTTATTGTATCATCTTGCAGCAGGATTTGAACTTCAGGCTGATATCCCAGCACAAAGTCCATAAAGACGGAATGCATTATTACTATCATAGCTCAATGGAGACTTAAGGATTTAGTAATAACATAGAGAACTCTTGATGTCAACAAAACTATGATAATTGTTATTGGTACAGAAAGACCAAGAAATGAATAATTCAACTGCATAGACATTGTGTTACCAAAATAACCATCTCTACTCACAAGTTCAAGGCACTAATCTAATCTTTAGGTTCAAATAGTTTTGCTGCCATGGTTCATGAAATCTTCTGATCGCCTCAGTTGGATTGATAGAATTTTAATCAATCCCTAGTGTAATTTCTGTGAATAATTTACAATGAAATAGATCTTTTTTTCATATTTTATCACAATGCATTTAAAATGGTATTTTACCCATTTAATCAATTAATGAGAGCAAAATCTGTGGGAAGTTGATTTCAAACGTTCCTGAAATAACATCTTCAAAGAACAGTTTTGAAAATTATTTAACTCTACATCTTGTACACTGGAAGCAAAATCAAATGAACTAGTTTAAAGTTCTTTGAGTTTGCCAACCCAGTGGGAAATTGAGATGTAATGATAAAGAAGGAATTGGTGATGGTGTGGAGTTCACTGGGTGCAGTGTAAGATCGTGAGGTCTGGCCTTGGGTGAGGAGGGAAATGTTCAGCCAGAGTCACCACACCTGACTGCTTTCCAGTCCTCTCTTCTGGAAATGGATCTGTATGGAGATTAAATGAAAACTGAGATGTACCTGCCTATCATCTTCCCATGGTCAGATAACCTACTGACATCTACAGCCAAGGCCAAAGCCAAAACCGCACACTTTTGGCCAATTTCCAAGTAATGGACAACACTGAGAATCAACATAATGGGATCATTTTACAAGTCTCATAGGAAATGACGGCAGGAGTATTCAGAAACAGATGGACCTTCTTGGGAATTGATATTTTGCTAGTTTATTTCAATTATTGCCTCAAAATAAATGTGTTGCTTTTATAAGCTAGGCACTTGGATTTTTAAAAAGAAAAGCAGCTTGTGCTGGAGATTTTTCAACATGTTGAGTCATTAATCCCAGGTATTGTGACTGAGATCGTGCACAGAATGGGTCTGTGTCACGCCCAGGAGACAAACTGTGACCTCTTATTTTTAATGGCGCTCTTAAAAAAGAGAAGGTTCCAATCCTGCGCCAGGCAATAGAATTTATAGTACAATGTTGGTGATCACGATGTTGGTGAGCAGATGAACACAAAAAGGGTAGGTTACAAGCAGGATCTGCATCAACATTAACACTGGATGAATATAGGGTGATGTGGCTCCCAACAGGGAGAAATCCGGTGTAGATTTGAATATTCAGCCCTTGGCCCAAAGTGTTCTGGAGCCAACTTTCACAGCTGCAACTTTATCCTGGCAGCTCTGAGACTTCCCTTCATTTTTTTGGCCGTAAATGCATTGGGATTCTTAGATCATTAAGTGCTATAGTCATAGAGACCTTCTAAATACCATACAGGTTCAATATTGTCCCTTGATATTTCCCCCTTTGGTGGTTCATAATGTTCATTAATTGAAGTGTAGGTACAGGACAGAATTCCATTCTCCACTATTCTATAACATGAAGAAAGAGATCAAATTCATTCCAAGAATTTCAGCATCCTTGTTTTTGCATCTGTCTCCCCACCAATACAGTACACTATTTTAAGAGGTTAATGTAGATAGAGCACTGTGCAAAGTCTTAGCTACACATATATAGCTAGTGTGTCTAAGATACTTGTACAGTACTGTAGTGATTTTATGTATTGTACTGCACAGCTGCGCCCAAAAAAAACATGATATGTGTGAGTGATGATAAACCTGATACTGGTGCGGACTGAAAGTGAGGAGGAGGCAGGGGAGAGGGGAATCGTGGTTGGGGAAAAGGGGAAGGGAGATGAGACGGAGTGGGAAGTACCAGAGAGACATTCTGTAATAATCAATAAACCAGTTGTCTGGAATCAAATGACCTTGCTTGATGTCTCAGGGCTGGGTGTGTCTGCACCCTTGGCCTCCATCTGTCACTCCTTCTCTGCCACCTGTCCCAACATCCCTCCAGAGGCATTTCACCCTCGCATTCCCAACATCCTTTGCTCCTGTGAGATTTACAAACTCGCTCTCCACACCACATTGACAAAGTCGTGGGCACCCTGACAATATGCATGTGCCTAAGACTTTTGCACAGTACTGTATTAATGCCTTATTCTTATTTTGAAGAAAGAATAAAAAGCAGTGTAAGAGGAGAAGGGGCAATTGTTTTCATGGTAAAATATCAGTAGCACATGAACTGACAGCAATCCTTAAATGTTTGACTGGCTTTGTGGCTGACGACTGCAGTGATGACTGGCTTCACGTCTGTGGAGTCACTTTCGTGAACATCATTTCTGAATGTTCTTTGATTACATTTATTGCTTGCACGATTTTTTTTCTGCACATTGGGTGCATGACAGTCTTTTTTTAATGGGCTCTGTGGGAATTCTTTGTTTTGTGGCTGCCTGGAAGTCTCAAGGTTGTATATAGTATACATATTTCGATAATAAAAGTACTGCGATGCTCCAGAGAGGGGGGGCATGGTCGACAGCCCACCCCCACATTTCGAATGACCAGCTTTGTTTATTGTTCTTATGTTAAAACGATTTCATGGGATTATGGTAGGAAGTTCACGTTCATTTACTGTTACATTTTAGCTTGGGTTATACATTTATTCACTTGTGCATTTGTGGGTCACCCTGACCATAACTGTGATGTGTGATGGTCACCTCTCCTGTCTGCATGAGACTGGCTGGGTTCACTCTCCAGGTCATGGTGTCCTGCTGTTTTTGTGTTTATCATAATAAAATCTGTTGTTGAGTTTAGCGAGCTTCCTTGTCTGTCATTATGGACCAAATGCTCGCTACGCTGGTGTCAGGAGTGGGATGCGAAATTGACGATGAGAGTGAAGAGCTTCGACATCAGATAGAGTGCCTTAAGACCCAGGGAATAATTCAAGGGACCAGGCTAAGCAGCATGCCTCCCCCACACCCACGGGCAGGGCTCATGAAGACAAGACCCAGTGGGAAAACCTGGGCACCAAGCATCGTGCCTTCCCAGAGAAGCCTGATGGAGCGAGCACACCCAGATTCCCCTTCCCGGCAGAGCACATCACTTGCCTCCATCGCGGCCCACACCGGGGAACCCAAGACGCCACAGCCATGGGAGGACAGGCGGCACGGCAGGCACCACTGACGCACCAGAGCAAGAGGAAAACCAATGGAGCTCAGGAATTCACGCCACAAGTTTCACTCCGAGGCTCCCCAGGTACAATGGTACCAGCGCCTGGAGCCTTGCCCGGCTCGTCCAGCTTGCATAACGGGTGGAGCCCCACCGAGACGGCAGTGCAACTTGCCCTGGCACTGGTGGGGGGGCAGGGGATGCCTTGTGGGCCCTCCTTGGCCTAATGCCGGCGGAGCAACGTGACTACAGGGCCCTTGTATTGGCACTGGGGCGGCGTTTCGAGCAGAGACCAGTGGAGGGAGCAGTGAGGGAGGAGCTGGGCGGCAGGCTGCGCTGTGTGGGAGAGACCCTGGGAGCACTCACAGCAGATCTCCGTCTCTGTACTCGGCGTGGCTACCCACCCCCAGTGGCCCAGGAAGAGCTTGCCCTCCGTGCCTTTGTAGTGACACTGACGCCAGAGCGCCTCCGGCAGAACGCTCACCTGACATCACCATCATCGCTGTCCGAGCTGAGCGGGCAGAAGCACTTTTATTCCCCCACCCCACCACCAACACAAGGGTTTCCAGCGTCGACCTGCATGCTCCGAGCCCGGCTTGGGTTTCCTGCCTCTCCGAGGCAGAAGAGAAAACTGATGAGGAAGAGCCTGTGAGGGTCCGACCAGCAATGCACTGCCCCCCCCCGCATGCCACGGAGTGATCTGCTGGTGTGGCCTAGGACCTCCCCACACCAGCACCACGCCACAGCCATTGGGAAATGCTGAGTCCTCCAGCAGAACCCTTCCGTTGTCACCCCACCGGCTAGGCCGTTTGGCTGAAGCATAGACTGCGTGGTGGAGGGCATCAGATGCCATCCATCAGTGGACACAGCGTCAACCAGCACCAACCCCGTCTGGGTGTCCTCCCCAGCATGGACCAGCCATCCCCGTCTGGGTGTCCTCCCCAGCATCCCCGTCTGGGTGTCCTCCCCAGCATCCCCGTCTGGGTGTCCTCCCCAGCATCCCCGTCTGAGTGTCCTCCCCAGCATCCCCGACTGAGTGTCCTCCCCAGCATCCCCGTCTGAGTGTCCTCCCCAGCATCCCCGTCTGGGTGTCCTCCCCAGCATCCCCGTCTGAGTGTCCTCCCCAGCATGGACCAGCCATCCCCGTCTGGGTGTCCTCCCCAGCATCCCCGTCTGGGTGTCCTCCCCAGCATCCCCGTCTGGGTGTCCTCCCCAGCATCCCCGTCTGAGTGTCCTCCCCAGCATGGACCAGCCATCCCCGTCTAGGTGTCCTCCCCAGCATCCCCGTCTGAGTGTCCTCCCCAGCATCCCCGTCTGAGTGTCCTCCCCAGCATCCCCGTCTGAGTGTCCTCCCCAGCATCCCCGTCTGGGTGTCCTCCCCAGCATCCCCGTCTGGGTGTCCTCCCCAGCATCCCCGTCTGAGTGTCCTCCCCAGCATGGACCAGCCATCCCCGTCTAGGTGTCCTCCCCAGCATCCCCGTCTGAGTGTCCTCCCCAGCATCCCCGTCTGAGTGTCCTCCCCAGCATCCCCGTCTGAGTGTCCTCCCCAGCATCCCCGTCTGAGTGTCCTCCCCAGCATCCCCGTCTGAGTGTCCTCCCCAGCATGGACCAGCCATCCCCGTCTGGGTGTCCTCCCCAGCATCCCCATCTGGGTGTCCTCCCCAGCATCCCCGTCTGAGTGTCCTCCCCAGCATCCCCGTCTGGGTGTCCTCCCCAGCATCCCCGTCTGAGTGTCCTCCCCAGCATGGACCAGCCATCCCCGTCTGGGTGTCCTCCCCAGCATCCCCATCTGGGTGTCCTCCCCAGCATCCCCGTCTGAGTGTCCTCCCCAGCATCCCCGTCTGAGTGTCCTCCCCAGCATCCCCGTCTGGGTGTCCTCCCCAGCATCCCCGTCTGGGTGTCCTCCCCAGCATCCCCGTCTGGGTGTCCTCCCCAGCATCCCCGTCTGAGTGTCCTCCCCAGCATGGACCAGCCATCCCCGTCTAGGTGTCCTCCCCAGCATCCCCGTCTGAGTGTCCTCCCCAGCATCCCCGTCTGAGTGTCCTCCCCAGCATCCCCGTCTGAGTGTCCTCCCCAGCATCCCCGTCTGAGTGTCCTCCCCAGCATCCCCGTCTGAGTGTCCTCCCCAGCATGGACCAGCCATCCCCGTCTGGGTGTCCTCCCCAGCATCCCCATCTGGGTGTCCTCCCCAGCATCCCCGTCTGAGTGTCCTCCCCAGCATCCCCGTCTGGGTGTCCTCCCCAGCATCCCCGTCTGAGTGTCCTCCCCAGCATGGACCAGCCATCCCCGTCTGGGTGTCCTCCCCAGCATCCCCATCTGGGTGTCCTCCCCAGCATCCCCGTCTGAGTGTCCTCCCCAGCATCCCCGTCTGAGTGTCCTCCCCAGCATCCCCGTCTGAGTGTCCTCCCCAGCATGGACCAGCCATCCCCGTCTGGGTGTCCTCCCCAGCATCCCCGTCTGGGTGTCCTCCCCAGCATCCCTGTCTGGGTGTCCTCCCCAGCATCCCCGTCTGAGTGTCCTCCCCAGCATCCCCGTCTGGGTGTCCTCCCCAGCATCCCCGTCTGAGTGTCCTCCCCAGCATCCCCGTCTGAGTGTCCTCCCCAGCATGGACCAGCCATCCCCGTCTGGGTGTCCTCCCCAGCATGGACCAGCCATCCCCGTCTGGGTGTCCTCCTCAGCATCCCCGTCTGAGTGTGCTCCTCAGCATCCCCGTCTGGGTGTCCTCACCAACGTGGACCAGCCATCCCCGTCTGGGTGTCCTCCCCAGCATGGACCAGCCATCCCCGTCTGGGTGTCCTCGCCAACACGGACCAGCCATCCGCGTCTGGGTGTCCTCCCCAGCATCCCCGTCTAGGTGTCCTCCCCAGCATGGACCAGCCATCCCCGTCTGGGTGTCCTCCCCAGCATCCCCGTCTGAGTGTCCTCCCCAGCATCCCCGTCTGGGTGTCCTCCCCAACATGGACCAGCCATCCCCGTCTGGGTGTCCTCGCCAACGTGGACCAGCCATCCGCGTCTGGGTGTCCTCCCCAGCATGGACCAGCCATCCCCGTCTGGGTGTCCTCGCCAACCTGGACCAGCCATCCCCGTCTGGGTGTGCTCCCCAACATGGACCAGCCATCCCTGTCTGGGTGTGCTCCTCAGAATGGACCAGCCATCCCCGTCTGGGTGTCCTCGCCAACGTGGACCAGCCATCCGCGTCTGGGTGGACAACGATGGTGTTCCAGCTGGCCGGGGTCACCGGTGACTGTGCGGTGATGAGAGGGAAGAGGAGCCTTCACGAGGTGTAGCGCGCTGCTTTGCGGGTGTCCTGCATCCTTGACCTGGACCTGCTGTCCCGCTGGGGGGTCCGGTGTGGACATGATGGGGGCAACGTTCTACCTTGGTGCTGAAGCCCTGGCTCTCCAGCAGGGCAGCGCCAGGAAAGCCGAGCAGACGGCCGCAGCAACGACCGCCACCCTTCTCACCGTGGCTCGCCGCAATGCAGCGCACCCCGAACTGGCCCAGCGCAATGCAACGGAACCAGGGGCAAGCGGCGGTGGCAACCGGTGACACCCCCCCCCCCCCACTACTGACCAACAGCTGTGCAGCGAGCAGGGGAGCAATCCCGTGCTGGCCGGGAGAGGGGATGACTGTGTGGGACGGCGGCCGGAGTGTGCAGAGGTCTCTGCCCTGGATCTATACTCTCCGTGGTGAAGGCGGGAAGTGTGGAATGGGTTGGCTGTTCCAGCGGTGGCGGTTTTCCAATGGTGACAGACATCTCTTGCAGCTGGTGGTCTCCCGGGGGCTCTGCACCAAGGTGTGGTGGTCAGTGCGCAGGCCAGTGGGGGCCAGCCATTTTTGGGGTCGCAAGGTGGTTGGACAAACTGCATGAATGTTTCTACAGGCCCTGGGCACAGGCAGACAGGCGTGGAGCTGTTCGTGCACTACTGCAAAACTCGCACGTCACAGAAGGGGCCGGGCCGACAGTCTGGGGCACCAATGCGGCAGGACATGGCGGAGGCCCCAATATGGGTCTACTGCCCCTCCCTGAAGATGGGACTATCCCCCAATTTGGGAAGCCGCTGGAAGAAGCCGGGAGAGGTGCTCAACCACATCTCTGATATGGTGTATCGGGTGTGATTGCCTGAGTGGTGTAAGGCAGTCGTGCTCCACTGGGATTGGCTGGCACTGTATTGGCCTTTGGTCACCAGTGGGGCTGAAGAGAGGAAGTGACACTCAGGGTGCACTGCCTCTTGCCTCATCAAACACTGCCTCCATTTGGGGGGGGGGGGGGGATCCAGGAAACACCCTGCACCTCAGGTGGCAGCATCGACCACCACTGGGGCTTTTTGATTTTGTTATGGACTCTGGGGAGGACAGGTGACCCCTCCAGTGTGAGTAGTGTAACAATCAGGGAAGGGGGGGGTGGTTGGTGATGGGTTGTGGTCAACAGCCCACCCCAACATTTCTATTAACCAAAGCTCGTTATTGTTCTTGTGTTAAAATGCTTGTGTGGGCTTATGGTGGGAAGTTCAAGTTAATTTATTGTTACATTTTAGCTCAGGTTATACAGTTGTTTGCTTGCGTGTTTGTGGGTCACACTGACTGTAACCGTGGTGGGTGAAGGTCACCCCCCCCGTCTGTATGTGACTGAGTGGGTTCTCTCCCTGGGTCACAGCGCCTGGCCTGTTTTTGTGTTTATCACAATAAAAATGGCTGTTGAGTTTAATGAGCTTCCTCGCCTGTCATTATGGACCAAATACCACAGTACATTGAACGTTCAACTTTGAAGTTTACAAAATTCAACTGCAGAACTCTGGAGTGTTGGAGGCTGAGGGACAACCTGTTAGAAGTTGATAAAAAATATGAATAAAATAGATGGATAAACAGTCGGAATCTTTCTCCCAGGGTTGAAATGTCAAGCATTAGGGGACATACAGTTAAGGTGTGAGGGGAAAATGATTTTTTTTACACAAGAGTGGTAGGTACCCAAGGCAGACTGCCGGGTATAGTTGCAGAAGCAAATATGATAGTGGCATTTAAGAAGCTTTTTGATAGACATATGAATATGCTGTGAATAGAGGGATATAAATCATGTAGAAGCAGAAGAGAATTAATTCAGCATTGTGTTTGGCACTAATGTCACGGGTTGGCCTGTTCTTGTACTGTGCCATTCCATTCCATGTTCTAGAACTACAAGTGAGAGAGATAAAATCCTTAGGCCGGCTCCCAACCTGGCATTTTGGTTTGTGGCAGCCCTGCCTTAGGCAAACAACCACAAAAAAACTTCAAAGTATCTGATATCCTGTGTTAAGTTTTCTCTCTCTGGAAGTCCGGGGATGGATTGGGAGGGTGTTGGAGAGCTTCTGCTGTTAATATAGAATTTCTTGTTTTTAAGACGATCACTTTTAGAGTGGCACTGAATGCAGTGTTGATCTGAGATAACGTAATATCAGTACATTAACACTCAAGGTTCAAATTTCAAAAGGTAAAAATCAATTTATTTTCAAAGTATGTCACCATATACCACCTTGAGATTCATTTTCTTGCAGGCATTCATAGTAGATACTAAGAAACGCAACAGAATCAATGAAAAACTGCACACGACGGAGACAAACAATCAATACGTAAAGGACAACAAACTATGCAAGTACATAAAAAGGGGAAAATTAACAGAAAAATGTCGAGAACACAAGCTGTAGAGTCCTTAAAAGTGAGTCCAAAAGTGCGGAATCAATTCACTGCTGCGGCGAGTGAACTTGTCCCCTCTGGTTCAAGAGCCTGATGGCTGAGGGGAATAACTGTTCCTTGGTGGTGGTGTGAGTGCTGAGGCTCCTGTACCTCCTTCCTGATGGCAGCAGTGAGAAGAGAGTGTGGCCTGGATGGCGGGGTGGGGGGGTCTTGATGATGGATGCTGCTCTCCTGCGACAACACTCCTTGAAAACTGTGCTCAGTGTTGGGGAGGGCTTTACCTGTGATGGGCTGGACTACATCCACTACCTTTTGTATGTTTTTCCATTCAAGGCCATTGGTGTTTCCATACCAGGCTGAGATGCAACCAGTCAACATACTCTCCACCGCTCATCTATCGAAGTTTTAGAGGACATGCTGGATCTGTGCACACTTCTAAGAAAGTAGAGGTGTTGCTGTGCCTAATACTCAGGGGATTATTCCTCTCAGAAAAGGCAGATTCCACGTTTCCCTAATCCCAGCCTTGGTTCTAGGCAAGTATATTCCTCATGCAGTTAACTCAATGGTTTGGGCTTTGGGCGGAAGTTTGATAAGGACTCCTTCCTCCCAAATCAAATCAGCCGGTAACTACCAACAGCAGTCCGGGACATCCACTTTGGTACACTAGAACTTCCCAGCTGAAGTGTATTAGAAAGGCACTGGGAGAACTAACAATGAACTTAACTACAGAGACTTAATCTTCAGTCGTTAGGAGGTTATTAAAGATGAGTTGACAAGGGTGAATGTGTGATTGAGACTAAACTGAAAATAATTCCTGAAAATATTCACTGAAACAGAACACTGATATTTTTAACGATAAGATGTATTTTACCTATTTGCAGTCCGAATAATTTTATTATCGAAGTGAAATTTTCAGCCTGACTGCCACACAGTGGATAAATCCTCGAAAATATCTGATGGTATTACGTAAGGTTTGACAGAAGTAACCTTCAAGTTGTTTATGGTCTTTGAGAAGGAATAATTGAGCATGGAAAACATCCCAAAGCATCAGAAACAGGTTAACCTGGTACCCATCAGAGGAGAAGAGGAGCAAGAGGGCAGTCGGAATGGGAAATGGAAAAAGAGTGAAGGGCTGGGGGAAGAAATTGACAGAAGTTCCAGAAACGATGTTCATACCATCAGGTTGGAGACCACCCAGACGGAATATGAAGCGTTGCTCTTACAATCTGAGAGAGGCCTCATTGTGGCAGCGGAGGAGGCTGTGGACTGCCATGGCAGAATAGGAATGGGCATTGGAATTAAAATGGGTCCACTGAGAAACCCTGCCTTTTATAGCAGACCTTAAGGTGGTGGAAAGAAAACAGGATTAAATTTACAATAGGTTGCTGATTAACAGAATATACTCCTTGATATCTGAAATATTCTATTCTCAGTTGCATCCTATTGCACCTTATCATGAGTCAAATTTACACTTTAGAATTTGTTGCCTGTGTTTAAGTCAAAACGCACATCATTAATTTGTACATTTTTCTTTGATACAGCTTTTTCATGGAGGTATTGTACGTTTGTATTTCAATATTTTATATACAGATCTGCCAGATGTTTTGCTTCCGAATGCATTTGTAAGTAAAGCACAGACTTTAGAGCCAGATGGTCCAGTTTGATTTGTGGACTGTGTTAACTTATTTGTCCTTGGTCATTGCAGCAGCTAATTTCATATCTTTGGTAAGTAGAAGCAGAATCATCTTCTACATATTGGTGGACGAAGTCTTTGTAGGGACATTAGACAAACTATTGGGTCAGCGTTTATAGCGATGCCAAGAGCAGCTCAGTGCCGAGACAGACTTGTGAAGAATGGCTGTATGTGTGAGACACCAGCCCCCAGGTGACACAGATTCAGTAAATTCAACAGGCAAGTGGGGAACATTTAGCAAAGCTTCAGGAAGTTGCTAGGTTCCAGGGCAGTATTTTATCATTTTTAACTTAATATTAAAAAAATGGAAACAAGCTGAAATATACTGTGAGATCTTGTCTTAATGATTTTTTAATGAGGCTCTTCCTACTTTCCCTTCTTTACTGGAGCTGACTAGTTCAAGTACACCTCTAATAAATGTAGCAAATGAACCCTGGGAATAATGCCATAAGTACCTCATAGCTTCAAAAACATTTGGTTCCAAATGGAATAATGTGGGAATTCTAACATATCTTTGAACTTAACCTTTTATAGATCAGAGTGAGATGTACTGTGGGTGTTCTGCATTGTACTTCTTTCTCTCATGCTTCAACCACGGGCAGTGGTAAACAGTCAGTTTTCCTTTTGTTCCATTTTCTTTCCCTATTCATCTCTTCAGGATGTGTACATTGATGGAAAGGCCACTGTTTACAGTGTGTCCCTAATTACACCGTTGGAGTGGCAGAGGCTGAGGGGAGATCTGATCGAGGTTTATAAGATTATGAGAGCCTTAAGTAGAGTAGATGGAGCATCTAATAAAAACACAAAATGCTGGCAGAACTCAGCAGGCCAGACAGCATCTAGGGGAGGAGGTAGTGACGACGTTTCGGCCCGACACGTCGTCACTACCTCCTCCCCTGGATGCTGTCTGGCCTGCTGAGTTCTGCCAGCATTTTGTGTTTTTATTTATTTCCAGCATCTGCAGATTCACTCGTGTTGAAGATGGAGCATCTGTTTCCCAGGGTAGAAAAGTCTAATACCAGAGGGCATGCACTGAAGGTGAGAGGGGGCAGGATCAAAGGGGATATGAGGGGTAAGTTCTTTTACTCAGAAGTGGTGGATACCTGGAATGCACTGCATGGTGTGGTGGTAGAGGCAAATACATTGGAGGCTTTTAAGAGATATTTAGATAGGCATGTGAATATGAGGAAGATAAAGGGACATGGACATTGTGTAGGTAAAGGGGTTTAGTTTTTGGGGGGGGGGGGTTGATTTACTTTCTAGCTGGCTCAGCACAACACTGTGGGCCAAAGTGCATGTTCCAGGGCAGTCTTGTACTATGCTGGAAAACCACGCAGCTGCAATTCTTTGAGTGATATAGCCAAGTAAAATGCAAACAGAATAATAGCACAATACAGCATGGAAACAGGCTCTTCGGCCCAACTAGTACATGCCAACCACATCATCCTCCCTGCTAGTCCTAGTTGCCACATCCGGCCCATGACTCTCCATGTACCGATACAAATGGCCTCTTAAATGTCACAGTTGTACCCATCTCGACCACTTCCTCTGGCAGCTCATTCCAGGTGCCCACTACTCCCTGCGTAAAGAAGTTACCTCTCAGGATGCTTTTCAGTTTTCTCCGCTCTTATTTTGCATCTATGCCCTCCGGTTTTGGATTCCTCAACCTTGGGGGATAAAAGCAATGCCTCTGATTCTGTCACTCACCAATACTCAGAAGGACTTTTCAATAGGAATTAACTTCCCAATATCCTTAGAACAATAAAACACATGGTCACAAAGAAAACATGTAAATTTCATGCAGACATCTTGAGTTAGTTAGGATGAAGCAGGGATACAAGACCTGTGGACCTGTTGCTCAGGACCTCCAGGATGGGAAGACACTGTAGCACACTGTGCCAGAAATCACAAATCGAGGTTCAATTCCTTGCACTGCCTGTAAGAAGCTTGCATGTTCTCGTCGTGACCACTGGGTTTCCTCCAGGTGCTTCCACACTCTAAGGGTGTACAGCTAGGGTTAGTAAATTGTGGGCACTGGAAATGTGGAAAAACTCGTGAATTTGATTTGATGCAAACAATACATTTCAATGTACATTTGAAAAATAAAGCTGATCTTATCTTATTCTGGCCCAGTGATGTTGAAGGAACAGTGTCCTGAGTGAGAATGGTGGCTTGCAAGGGAACATGCGCAGGCATCAGTGTTCATCTGCACCTGTTCCTTGTTCCTTTTCTGTGGTGGAGACTGCAGGTTTAGGGATGCTGTCGGAGAAGCCCACGCAGGAGATAGGTACATATTACAGCCATGGCCCACAACGGTTGACAGAATTAATTCTTTTTGCAATGATGGGCATGGTGCTAATCAAGTGGACTGCTTGTTCCTTCATGGTGCCAAGTTTCCTCCATGCTCTTGCATCTACACTCATCCAGGCCGCTGGAAAGTATCACATTGCACTCTTTACTTGTGCCTTGTCATCACTAAGATCTCAGGTAGATACAGTACTGGCTGGTCCAGTTGACTTTCTACTCAATGGCTACTTGCAGCGTGCTGTTAGCAGGGAGATTAATGGTGATGGCCTATGAATGTCAAGGGCAACGGCTTAGACATTCTCTTGTTGGAAATAACCTGTAGATGTGAATGTTACTTGCTACTTATCAAACCATGTGTTTGTCAAAAGTCTCCAATATTCTGTGCTATTTACCTAATCTAGATTCTGTAGAATTTACCCAGTTTGTTGTTCTATGGAGAAACTAATTGTCCATCTGTCTCCTAACTTTATCTCTCCTTCTCCCCTACCTGGCTCCATCTGTCTGTTATCCTTCATCCCTCCTTGGTCACCATTAACCTACCAGTCCCCTTCTCCTCTTTATACCAACAATTCCCCCCCCCCCCACCATTCTCAGCACTGATGGAGGTTTTCAACCCAAAACATCAGCACTTGCATTTTCCTCCACAAATGCTAATGGGGCCACAGCATTCCTCTTGCAGACTGTTTATTGTTCTTTCTTCTATGTCCTTTAAAAACAAAATTAGCTTTTGATGCTTTCCTGTTTTCCAAGGGACCAGAGTTCACTCCTGTCTTTACAAAGTTATCTTCAAGCCTTTATTTTGTAGTATAAATAACAGCAGAGAACAACAGGCCAAGCAAGTGGCACGGGGACCCAATGATACACTCCTAAAGAAGTTAGATTTTGCTCTCTGTCATTTGTTCCTGCTGTGATGGAAGCTCCCTTATTATTGGGGCAGCATGGTAGTGTAATAGTTAGCACAATACTTTACATTATGAGAAACCCGGCTTTAATTCCCACCTCTGCCTGTAAGGAGTTTGTACGTTCTGCCTATGACCACGTGGATTTCCTCTGGATACTCCGGTTTCCTCCCACAGTCCAAAACACTATCAGGTTGTGGGTTAGTTGGTTTTGTAAATTGTCCCATGATTTGGCTAGGATTAAATGAGGGGATCGCTGGGCAGTGCAGCTCAAAGGGGCAGAAGGGCATATTCCACACTGTATCTCAATAAATGAATAAGTAAGTAAATATTTTTTGAATAGGAGCACCTCTCCTGCACCCTACCACACTGTATTCCAACAGTCTTTCACTCAGAAACCCAAGAGATGCTGGAAATCTTGAGGAACACATGCAAAATACTGGAGGGACTGAGCAGGTCAGGCAGCATCTATGGAGATGATTAAACAGTGAATATTTTGGTCCAAGACCCTTTATAAAGGTCTGTAGTCTTTCAATCAGTTGTGTTAGAGGAAAGAAGAAAGAATTCAGTTAGATAACAGTCAATCAATAAAATGAACATGAAACTAATAAAGTGTTTATAATGCAAAAACATACTAAATTAGAACATAGAACAGTGCAGCTCAGAAACAAGCCCTTCAGCCGATGATATTAGATCAACATTGTAATTAGGTTGTAAATGTAAAACTGTGCCTACTAAACTAAATTATTTGAAGAAACATCAGCTCACTGATATGCATGGATGGATTGGGCAAAGGAATTCAAAAGGCTTTTCACACGCTAATGCATCAGAAGCTAGATAAGTTTATAGAGCGGCAACTGGGGCAGCCTGGTAGTGTAGCGGTTAGCATTACACTGTTAAAGCACAGCAACCCAGGTTCAGTTTTGCCGCTGTCTGTAAGGAGTTCTGTATGTTCTCCTTGTGGCTGCATGGGTTTCCCCCAGGTGCTCTCCTCTCCTTCCATATTGCAAAGACATAGACGTTAATAGGTTAATTGGTCACGTGTGTAATTGAGCCTGAAATGCCTATTACCGTGCCGATTCTCTCTAAACAAAACAAGATGGTCTCATCCCTAGTCTGAGATCTCGTGTGCAGCCAATAGCCCAAGAGAAGGAAAGCAAGGCAAGCATGAGGAAATCTGCAGATGCTGGAAATTCAAGCAACACACACAAAATGCTGGTGGAACACAGCAGGCCAGGCAGCATCTATAAGGAGAAGCGCTATTGATGTTTCCGACCGAGACCCTTCGTCAGGACTTCGAAGGAAAGCAAGCACACTTTTCCTGTACCTGAGGAATTACTCACCACTATGGGCACTTTTGCTCCTCCTACAAGCACAGGAGAACAAAAAAAAATTAAAGAAAATGTACCCATTTGATCCTAGTTAGATCCTTTATTCTTCTTTCAATAGGGGCTGGTCAATGGCTTCCTCTCTTTGGTCCACTGGTTTAAAACAACCTTGGTTGTGTGGTGACATCATCAAAGTTCAATCCATCACGAAGAAGGAGCCAGTAATTGGTCTTTCTATCTGTTCAGAGAAGCAGGTTAAATTAAAAGCAAACCTTTCTGTGGTCAGTCTTATCTTCTGGCAAGTTTCCCACCAGACCACAGGAATCAAAAATCCCCTGCATTATTCTGATGGTGTGATAAGCCTGAATCACTTGACTGCAGAGGACCTTTTGTTAAGACAATGCCTTCACATTTGCCTCAGATATCCCATCATTACCACTTGAGTAGAAAACTAACAAATGTAAGTTTAATCTAAAATGTACACATTGTATGTAGTAACACTCAGCTTCATAACATTTCGGATGAAGTTCCAATTATTCCACCTTCTCTAAGTCCATCAAACTAATTAACACAAATGCACTCAGGGTAATTAATAAAAATGTCTTATATTGAACATGATCATCAGAAGTCTCAAAAGTTCCATGGTGTACCTTCTAGTGATGGACAGAGCGGATGCTGCAAACTGGGGATTTCTTGCTGAGGACGGTGTGTGGGCATTTGTGTTGGACATAGATAGTTGTAGCAGTTGCTGTATGGTATCCCGTTTCCTTGGTTCTTGTTGTCTTGAACTTTTTGAATTGCACAGCAATATGATGCTGGATGCAGCACAATTGCAGCAAGTACTTTGAAGCTATAATCACAGGAATATAGTAATTAAACTAATGAAGTTTGCCCGCAACACCAAGCCAGAAGATCAGGGATTGCTGCATTGATATTCGGTTGCAAAATGCTATTTCTCACAGTTACCCAATCAAAAGTCATGTTTCTTTATGTGAAATAGGGTATCAACCATCACTGACATTTTTCACCGTTGTAGAAATGACACCATGCTTTCTCCAGCGTATGTCATCCTTATGCCCGCCACAATGACTTGGTTTCATGAGTAAAGTTTATTTTAGATCAGCAGGCCTGTTCCATCCCTCCCCTGACCCCCACCCCCAGTCTCTCTGCTCCAATGTAAGGCTCAAACAGGATCTGGTCAATTCAAGTCTTGGACTACACTCCCAGTGGCACAAATCCAGGCCCAGTTTGTAAATAAATTCTGCAGTGGGAGGACGTGCACACAGGTGAAAGTCCCATCACAATGTTAACTTCTCAGGAATTTCTGGACCACGGTATTGATTCAGTCTCATTATTTCTGCATAAAGCAAGGAGCACTGCATATATATCCAGAGCTGCTGAAGTTTTATGATATTAAAAGAAATTTTACATGTAATCTGAATTTTACATGTAATCTGAATAACCTCATATAATATGAACAATAAAACCTTTGGAATAAGAAGAAAACAAATGGTTCATACCAGTTAGTTGAGAGGTGTCACAGCACCGACCTTGCACACTGTCAGTAAAACCAAAGAGCTGATTGTAGATTTCAGGAAAGGTAAGACGAGGGATCACGAACCTATCCGCATGGAGGGATCAGAAGTGGAGAGAGTGAGCAATTTCAAGCTCCTGAGTGTCAAAATCTCTGAGGACCTAACTTGGATCCAACATATTGAGTGCAGCTCTAAAGAAGGCAAGACAGTGGCTATATTTATTAGTAGTTTGAGGAGATTTAATTTGTCAAGTAAAACGTTCAAAAACTTCTACAAATGTACCCTGGACAGCATTCTATCTGGCTGTGTCATCATCTGGAATGGGGGTGGGGGCATGCTATTGCACAAGATTTAAGTAAGTTGCAGAAACTTGTAAATTTAATCAGCTCCATCATGGGTACCAGCCTACGTAGTATCCAAGATATTTTCAAGGAGCAACCTCAGGAAGGTGGCATCAACCATCAAGGATTCTCACCACCCAGGACGTGCCCTCTTCACACTATTACTGTCAAAACCCTGAAGGCACTCACTGAGCAAATCAGGAACAGCTTCTGCCCCTCGGCCATCCGATTTCTAAATGAAAATTGAACTTGTAAACACTACCTCACTACTCTTTTATTTCCGTTATGTTTATTTAATAGACATCTATATACTTACTATAATTCCCTTTCTCTTATTCTATATTTATTTATCATGTATTTCATTGTACTGCAAAAGTTAACAAATTTTACGATATATGCAGGTAATATTAAATCTTATTCTGGTAATATACCGGAACCCAGCAATTATGTAATGATTATCATATGTTCACATATGAATAAACATAAGCAATTGCTATTCTTTCCCAGCAATTTTCAAATATTTGTGACCAGTTCATTTGCCAACAAGCTTAACCCCCACATCAAAAAGTGAATGTACTTAAAGTCTCAAATTCTAATAAAACATCGCTGTGCTAAGTAGGCAATATCAGGAACTACATTAGCACACCATGTCTTCACCTCTGAGGCACTTTTGAATGGGAAACTTTTTTAGAAGTACTTAAGTTTCATATTTTTCTTGTCTTTAAACTGAATAGGTAACAAAGATTTTAATTAAGGAAGTGGGAAAAACTGAAAACTAGATTTAATCTATTTATTGGCAGGTTTTTCATGAAAACGGAATGTTATCTTTCACTACACAGCAGCTTCACTCTTCTGATTATATTCCCATTACAGTCATCCTTTAAACACGAACAGACTGCCAACAAGGAATGTCATATAACTGTGTACAGATGATGTCAGCCATGAACATTCTCCTGACACTCAGGCTTTAAACTATTTCTGAAACTCAGTTCAAATAATTCAAGGTTGGGTAAGCCTGTCAAATCTGATGGGGTCTGGGCACTCATATCCGAATAGCCCTGTTTCTTCCTCTTCGCAGCTGGCTGCTTGCACATAGGCTCACTGCGGATCGTTATATTTCATCACTGTAACCAAATCTTGGGAACGCAATGCAAAAATTACTGAAAAATCTCAGAGGCTGAGTCTTGTTAATTTTCCAGCCTAGTAACATTGACTTAGTAATGGTACAGTAGACTTGAATTCTCTTTCCTTTTACTTTCTTTCTAGCCTTCATTCTTTCTGCATTTGTTCTCCTCTCTTGTCCCCTCTGCATATTTGATCTCTCCAGCATCGCTTATCTTTCCAAGTGCAAGTTAAACCTGCTGGAACTATACAGCAAATCATAAACCCTAGAGAATCTGCAGATGCTGGAAGCCATGGTGCAACAGTAAGGAAAAGCAGGTTAGAAATTTAGGTCTGGCTCTTAGTAGAACCCCCAGATAGTGTTGCAATGCAGTTATCTTGTTAGCATATCAATCATACGTTCTCCAGATGTTCATTTAACTTGGGATCTTCCTTACCGACTATCCCACCTTCTCACCTTCTAATGAATCCTACTATCTCAACGCACAGAAAAGTTGACAGCCTTGGGAGTTTGTTGATTCACAGATTAAACCAAAGAGAATGAAGAAGGGGCCCAAGGTGAAGATTTCATTTGCAAAGATAAAAGTAAATTGCAAAACTCTCTGCTCCTTCAAGCGCTGATTGAACTGGGCTTCTTTCACCCTGATTGCATTTTGAAAAGAGTTTGATTGCAGTGCAGTTGTATTCGTATCTCCGTGGGACAGGAAGAGAAAATTCCTTTTGATTAGCTTCTTCTAGCTAGGTGGCTGTGACATATCTTTGAATATGGATGAAGACAACAAGAGAAATGAGCTGCCAGGAGTAGACATTTTCTTTTCTGTAGGGCCAATGAGTGATATCTGAGGTGAAAGGTCACTTGAGTCATCGGATGATGAAAGAAGCATACTATGGCAGCATTTGCCAGCTGATTAATATGATGGAGTTCTATAGCTGATCCTTTCTTTTGCCTTAACAAATTAGCACATGTCACTGTTAGTTTAAGTGAAGCATGAAGGGGAAATGTAGTACCAGGGAGCGTTAGCAGCTGAGAGACAGTTTCAAGAAATCTTTTGGATTGCAAAATAAAGCTACCCTCCTAGAATTAATGAACTATGTTGAAAATGGAAGTATTCCCCTCCTAAAATTTTAAATGAATGGTTTATGATTATGTATTTTAATTTTGATTCTTTTCATTGTGAAGAAGAAGAAAGGAGAAGATGAATTTTCTGTTCATCACAGTGGTGAATGCCAATTTATTTTAGTAATGTATTGAAAACCAGTGATCACTATTGTTAGGTTTTACAGACATGCATGAGAGAAATAGTACTGTAGATTTCATTGAAATGTGCTGGCCTCAATTTGGCAAAGCAGTATCAATTTCCTGAAGATGATGTGGAAACCGTTGGAGCTGTGGATAGTGAGGAAAGTCGGCAGAAGATACGTAAAAATCAATACAGTGAGTAGCTCAGTTTGAAATGGCAGATAGGTTTAATCCCAACAAGTGTGAGGCATTGCATTGTGGAAGGTCAAATGCAAGTAAATGGCAGCAAATCATAAGCACAAGAGATTCTGCAGATGCTGGAAATCCAGTGTAGCAGACACAAAATGCTGAAGGTCCTGATGAAAGGTCTTGGCCCGAAACATCTCTACAGTTTATGCCTGACCTGAATTCCTCCAGCATTTTGAGTATTTTACTTCAATAAGTGGCGGGTGCTTTTGGAGTAGTAAGTGTGTGGAAAAATCTTGGAATGCAAATCCATATCACCGTGAAAATGGCAACATTGATGGATAGAGTGGTAAAGACAGCATACAGCATGTTTGCCTTCGATATTCGATGCAGGCACGTCAGGAAGTTATGTTGCAACTATTTAAAGCCTTTGTTAGGCCACAATTAGAGTGACGTGAGCAATCAGGACTTCACATTACAGGAAGATGTGGGGCCTTTAGAAAGGATGCAGAAGATCTTCACCAGGATGTTTCCTAGATTAGAGTGTTTTATCTATAAGGGGAGGTTGCACAAACTTGGATTGTTTTCTTTGATCCTCGGCTGTACTGTTCCATGTTCTAAGAAGTTGACCAAAATATCCTTCAACTGAGGGAAGGAAGATTTAGCCCAGGGTTCCATTTCTGACCACTTCTAATGGCTAGGTTTGGACACCGTCCAGTTTCCATGGAAGATTAGTTTGCTGATAGCCACATACGAAGTTCATGACATGAGAATGTCTGCCTTGATTAGGATACTGCCTATTTCCTGGCATCCATTGTGCTTTATGGAGACAATTGACAGTTTATAGGATTAAAAAAATAGAAAGGCATTTCTTGTATGTTAAATAAATATTGCACATTGGATCCACATCACAGCTTCAGAGCCATTTTCTGTATCCAACAACTTTAACTAAAACTGTATAAGTTGATTGGAGGGTAGTTAATTTCAAACCTTCCATTCAACCAGGGGAAGATTGGATTCCAGACCACCAGGGATAAAAATGCAAGGAGGTTGCAATCAATCTATGCCATTCTAACTTGGGGGCTACCTGGTAGCATAGCAGTTAGCATAGTACTATTGCAACACCAAAGACCTGGTTCATTTCCCACTGCTGTGTGTTGTAAGGAGCTTGTACATTCTCCCCATAACCACATTTGTCTCTCACGTTCCAAAGATATTCAGATTAGTAGGGTTAGTTGGTCACATGGGTATAATTGGACAGTGTAGGTTCATTGGGCCAGAAGAACCTGTTACCATTCTGTATCTTTAATAAGTAAATGAACAAACAAACTTGAATAGAATGTCTTTTCTGTTCCATATACTTAGGGCTTTGAGTAACTTTCATGCTGCTGGGCTTATAAGAGAAAAAAAATCATTTATGCCTTCATATTCTCTTCCAAATAACAAAATATTGTGGAATCAAATGTGACAAAAGGCTGGTCATTTAACCTTATCATGTCTGTGTCATTCCTTTGAAAGACTTTCCTGATTGATCCAAATCCTTTACTCTTTCCCCGTGGTCTGATCATTTTATTCATCTTCCAATTGAGTTCTCAAGTTTATTTTGCCACACAGCTTGAAGTCTGAAATTGTAACTACACTAAAAACATAGCTGAGTTGCTTGGAAATTGATTTTAAATTGCCACAGCATTCAAAGAAATGTAATAGAGCTATTAGGAGCAGTGATTAAAAGTTAGGTTAAAGAAGAGTTTTCAGGGAAGATCATAAGAGAGAAGTGCATGGTTACGGTGCAGAGGTAATTGCAGGACCTTTGGGATAGACTGTGAGAGGCACTACTCCAAGTAGACCAATAGTGCAGAAGAGAATAGAAAAGCTATTGCCCCACCCTGCAAGATTTTAATCACCATGATGTCAGGATCAAGGAAACGGATCAAACCGATCAGGTCTAATGAAGAATCTCGCCCCAAAATGTCAACTGCTTATAGTAGATGCTGCCTGATCTGCATGTTTATGTGTTTCTCTGCATTTCCTGTATCTGCAGAATCTCTTCTGTTTAGCTTTGGAATTAAAGGGATAAAAGATAGTAATGAGTGTCACTTAACAGTTCTGTAGAAATGCAAGACAGCTGATCATTTGTCTAGTTTAAATGTTCCTGGTGTGAAAATGGATCCACTTATATTGCTCACTAAACTTTCAATAACTTTATTTTTGCAGGGAGCAGTAAAACAAGCAGCATATTTTGCAAGCCAATGGTATTTGTGATGTTATAAACACTGCTGTAGCTTTTATGGAATGAATAAATTAATTTACATTCATGGGTTTAATTTCCTCAGTTCTATCTATATGAGTATGTTTGGGTTAAAACTCTGTCTGCATTATTTTAATGTGGCCATTAGCTCGATACTTTCTAAACAGGCTTAATGACTGAATAAAAATTCTGCAGACATTGCAAGAATGAAGAAAAATAGATTTATACAGTGTTTCTTTATTCCAGCTCTAGGATAATTATAAACCTGTTTACATAATATATTATATTTACTGCAGTGATCTTTGAAATGCAGTCAAATGAGGTAGCCAAATCTGTGCCACAAACATTCAAAAAAGGCAATGATATGGATAAACAAAAACAACAGAAAACAAAGAATAGAAAATCATTTGATAAGTAACTAATTAAAGAAAAATATATGCCAATTACTAATGGACAAAGAGAATTATTTAACCCTATCATTCTTTTTCAGTTCCTTCCTTTCATTTTTTTCATCATGAACTCATGCTTGAGTTTGGTTGAATACATTCCTAAATACCCAATTACCCATTCATCATTTCTGAATGCATGTTGGGTAAACTTCGACTTTCTGTGATGATGGAGAGTTCACCAGCTTATTTTATGTCTCTCAGTCCTCACCATTCAGCGTATGCCCTCTTCTACCTAACACAGTTGAGGAGGACTTGCCCTGGATGGTGAGGACTGAGAGACATTAAACAGGCTGGTGAACTCTCCATCATCACAAGGCATGAAGACCCATACTCAATGATTCAGAAACAGCTACCTCCCTTCCACCATCAGGTTCCTGAAATGTTTTTTTTTGTGCACTTTTTATTTATTTTGTTAGTTATAGTAATCTTGTGTCTTTGTATTGGACTGCTGCTGCAATTTCACATTATCTAAGTCGGATATGCCATCTTTGGAGAGAGTCCAGTGGATGATTCCGGGGATGAACGGGTTCACATATGAGGAGTGTTTGGCAGCTTTGGGTCTGTACTCACTGGAATTTAGAAGAATGTGTGGGGATCTCATTGAAACCTACTGAATGTTGAAAGAACTAGATAGGGTGGATGTGGAAAGGATGTTTCCTCTGTTGGAGGTCTCTAGAATATTCAGAAGGCATGGCCTCAAAATTGAGGGGCATCCTTTTAGAACAGAGATAAGGAGAATTTTTTGTAGCCAGAGAGTAGTGAATCTGTGGAAGGCTCTGGAATACTTAAGGCAGAAGTTGATCATTTCCTGACCAGTCAGGGCATCAAAAGGTATAGCAAGAAGGCAGGTTTATGGGGATGAGTGGGATCTGGGATCAGCCATGACGGAATGGCAGAGCAGACTCAATGGGCTGAATGGCCTAATTCTGCTCCTATGTCTTATGGTCTTATAATAAATCTGATTATAATATTTCCATATTCAAAATAGGAATCAAGGTGGATGTGAAACTGAAGTCTAGTATTGGTTTGTACAAAAGAACAAAGTTAGGATCTACATCAATGAGCATTCCATCTGTGAGATGCTCACTGAGCCATCACTGGTGCTGGGAGTCACTGGATTGAAATGGGATGTTTGCATGTAATCTGTTGTCAAAGACTCTGGCAACTTCCTGCAAATGTACAGTGAAGGGCATTCTGATTGGTTGCATCACTGTCTAGTACGAAGGGGACAGAGTCAACAAAAGCTGCAGAGGGTTTTCGACTCAGCCTGCTTCAACACAAACACAAGCCTCCTCACCATCGAAGGCATCTTCAAAAGGTCTTGTCTCGGGAACGTGGCATCCATCATTCAGGACCCTCATTGTCAAGGACATGCCGCTTTCTCATTACTAACATCAGAAAGGAAGTATAGGAGCCCGACAATGTACACTCAGCATTTCAGGCTATCACAAAAATGAGAACATCTGCAGATGTTGGAAATCCAAGCAATGCAAAATGCTGGAGGAACTCAGCAGGCCAGGCACTATCAATGGAAAAGTGTACAGTCAATGTTTTGAGCCAAGACCCTTCATCAGGACTGGAAAAAAGAGATGATGTCAAAGTAAGAAGGTGGGGGGGGGGGGAGAAAGAAGTACAAGGTGGCAGGAGATAGGTGAAACCAGGAGAAGGAGAGGGGTGAAGTACAGAGCTGGGAAGTCAATTGGTGAAAGAGATAAAGGGCTGGAGAAGGAGGAATCTGCTAGCAGAGAACACCATGGAAGAAAGGGAAGGGGAAGGAGAACCAAAGGGAGGTGATGGGCAGGTAATGAGATAAAGTGAGTGAGAGAAATGGGAATGGGGAATAGGGGGTGGGGGGCAATTGCCAGAAGTTCGAGAAAATTAACCTTCATGCCATCAGGTTGGAGGATATCCAGATGGAATATAAAGTGCTGCTCCTCCAGTGTGAGTGTGGACTCATCGCGGCAGTAGACAAGGCCATGGCCCTCTGTGATCTTCACTATTTAGCACTTTTTAAATATATTTCTTACTGTAACTTAGAATGATTATATATGTATTGCATGGTACAAAACAACAAATTTCACAATGTCCCAGTGTGTCAGTGATAATAAGCCTAACCCTGATACAGATATGTCCTTGGTCAGAAAATATTGAACCAACACCAGCAGCAAGCACGCTGTTCCACCTGAAATCAACTATCCCTAGACAAGAAGAAAATTTGATCCAGCAAGAATGCTTCTGTGCATGGATACACTAAATTCAACACTTCTGTTTTCATCATGATTTGACTATTAACAAATAACACAACAGACATGCCATTTGTTTTAGGCTGCATTTGTGCATCACCCATCCCATTAACATCTGTTAGCTCAAATGGTGTGTAAATTAGTTCTAGAGGATTAAATTGAAGTATATGAATAAGAATGCTTTTATTTTACATTGTATAGCAAACATGATCTCAGATGCATTCATTTGCATTAATGCCTGCAAGGCAATTCTTTTTATAAACTGGCCACCATGTAAATTTGAACAACGGCTACCAGAAGTACCTTTGATGCAGGTATAATAAGGGCATGCACCCAATTCACAAATGGCGATATAAATCTGTACCAACGAGAACCTGGATTATTCGTAATTTTGCTTTCATCAGGAAAACCATCCAAATTCAGGTTTATTGTGGAAATCCCCATTTCCTAAAAAGCAATTCAGCCAGGGCTGTACAACACTGTATCAGTTTAAACTCTGCGAACTCACTCAAAGTATTTAAATAAAAAGATTAAATAAAAAGAAATATGTTTACAGGGATGACTGTCATGAGTGTAGGATGCAGGAATACAAATTTTCTTTGCAAAATGTATTTAATACATTCTGTCTTAATTATTTTCTATTGATATAGTTATAATTCATATGATAGGCATTGGTCCTGTAGCCAATCATTTATTTTACAGATTTTCAAACTGACACCAATATTTTTTATTTGTGTTGGTCCATTAGGGTTGGTCCACTACGCCAAGATGACTTGACATTATGTGCATTTATGTCATTTATATGCATTCGTGTCACTTTATGGACAATCAGTCTAGGTACTCTACATAGGCTATCTTATTTATTTATATTTATTATTTTTTTATTCTAGCATCTTCCCCTTTCTTTTTCCATCCTGAAGAAGGGTCTCGGCCCGAAACTCAACCATACTCTTTTCCATAGATGCTGCCTGGCCCGCTGAGTTCTTCCAGCATTTTGTGTGTGTTGCTTGGATTTCCAGCATCTGCAGAATTTCTCTTGTTTGTTTTTCACGTTTGTATTTATTCTGTGTGGGGTTTTTTAAAGTTTTGTTATTGTGCTCTTTACCTTGGGTTCTTTTGTGTTGCAACAGACCCTGAGTAACAATTATTTCATTCTCCTTACACTTGTGTACAGGAAATTACATTACACGCATGTGAATTTTGAATCTAATCTCTGGTCTGTGTATGCTAAAAGAAAGACTTTTTTTGGGTGTCTTGCTTCTAAAGTACTGTCCATCAGGTTCCCAAGCAAGCTTCATAAATCTGCCTTTCTGAAACTGGAGGGTGATTTTGTATTCATTTGCTTCCCTCCTCTTGGACCTTAGTCTTAAAAGTTACGATGTACTGTATTATGAAATGACACAAGCAAAACTCTTTGATCTGTAAAAGGGTGTCCTTCAGAGTTTTCATTGGAATCAGAGCACTAGTTCTAACAGAAGAGGAGGAAGAGGAAGCAGATTAAAGAATGGCAAAGTATCCGTTAAAATACAAAAGCGCACAGAACAGAAAGGTAGAATAAAGCTACATGTGAAACATGTTGCTTTAAAGTACTTGATAAGAGCATCTTACAATAGGACTGTAGCCTTAAGCCAACATTTATGACCACCTGAGAAATAACAAAAGACAGAATTTTAAATGAGTCAAATTCCATTTTTATAGAAAGCCCCGAGATATTTTTATTCAACTGTTTGTAAAAAAAGATATTTTCATTCAACTGTTTGTAGAATTTTACAATGCCTCATTACTTTGCATTGTACTAAATCTAAATGTACAATTCCACACTGATACCAAGAACACCTATAACTATGACAAATTGACTTCAAAAAAATGTTACTTCTGCTAGAAGAACACCTAAAGACACTTAACAAAAGGAGATGTCTGATGACCAATAATCAGCTAAATCAGGGGACTGAAGGCAAAATCAGAGTTAAAGCTTAGAGCTTATGAGAGAGAGAGAGAGAGAGAGAGAGAGAGAGAGAGAGAGAGAGAGAGAGAGAGAGAGAGAGAGAGAGAGAGAGAGAGAGAGAGAGAGAGAGAGAGAGAGAGAGAGAGAGAGAGAGAGAGAGAGAGAGAGAGAGAGAGAGAGAGAGAGAGAGAGAGAGAGAGAGAGAGAGAGAGAGAGAGAGATGAGAGAGAGAGAGAGAGAGAGGAGAGAGAGAGAGAGAGAGAGAGAGAGAGAGAGAGAGAGAGAGAGAGAGAGTGAGAGAGAGAGAGAGAGAGAGAGAGAGAATGAGAATGAGAAAGAGAATGAATAACACAACAATACCAAGTAATCTTCAGCAAGAATTTCAAAGGAAGAAAAAGAAATATTTCCACTGCTGGTGATTCGGTTAGTTAGACTTGTTTTTTTTATTTTAAACATTCTGCTTCATTTTCTCCAAGTAATTAAAATGGCTTATGAGTTCTTCATTTCCATGGATTGATTCCTGTTTACCAGAACTAACTTAGGAAAAGAAACCTAGACAGGGGCATCTTATCACACTTTAATGGAGCTTGTTTTTTGGTCAAGACGTTAAGACACAGAAGCAGTATTCGGCCCATCAAGAGTTGTAGTGGAATTCAATGAATAAAGATTTGAATAGCAATGTCAGGAAAATATTAGTTTCTTCAGACTGCCATGCTCTAAAATTAATTCATGTGTGATCTCTCTCTTAGCCATGTTTCATTTACACTTGGCTGATACTTTTATCTAATAATAACCTTTGGCTCCTATTCTCGTAAGCCTCAATGAACACAGTGTCTGTATAGCCCTTCAAGTAAGTGAGTTTCAAATGTTTGCTACCCTCTGCATAATTGCGCACCTTAATGATCTAGCTCTAAATACACACATTTTTCATCATGTGCTTCCATTTGATAGCTATAAAAATTCTGCTTGAAATAAATGTCTCTGTTCTCACCAATCTTCTTGATGAACTCCAGAGAGATAGAAGATGGCTTATAATTAAATTTTGGAGGAACCATTCAGATATCTGGGAAAATGCTCACTTGAGTTGGCTAATGACTTTAGATGAGTGGAACAACAATAAACTGAAATAAATGATTGCAATTAAAAGGAAAGGCACTTAACAACATGAAAGAATGTACAATGGTAAAGTGTCAAGGTGAAATGTTAATTTTTGTGTGTAGTTAACAACATTGAACAAATGTGATCAATGGAAAATGAACCTTGAAAGTGAAGTAAAATAATTTGAAGCATTTGGGTAATAACGTGGTGAAAATCAGCTGGATGAAGAAAAATTACAACTAAGACTATCATAGAACAAAAGACCATAAGACATTGGAGAAGAATTAAGCCATTCAGCCCATCAAGTCTGTTCCACCATTCCATCATGGCTGATTTATTCTTCTTCTCTAATCTATACTCCTGTCTTCTTCATGTAACTTTTGATGTCCTTACTAATCAATATTTGCTTTAAATATGCAGTGACTTGGCCTATACAGCCATCTGAGGCAATGAATTCCACAGATTCAGTACCCTCTGGCTAAAGAAATTCTTCCCCAATTCTGTTCTATTGGGACATCCCTCTATTCTGATCCCACTCCCTCTGGTCCTAAACTCTCACTCCAGAAGAAACATTCTCTCCACATTCTAGGCCTTTCAATATCCGATAGGTTTCAATGAGATCCCCTTCATTTTTCTAAACTCCAGTGAGTACAGGCCCAGAGCCATCAGATGCTCCTCATGCAATAACTCTTTCATTCCTGAAATCATTCTCATGAACCTTGTCTGGACCCTCTCCAATGCCAGTACATCTTTTCTTCAACAAGGAGTTCAAAGCTGCTCACAGTAATCCAAGTGTGCTTTAACCAATGTCCTCAGCTTTTATATGCTAGTCCTCTTGAAATGAATACTAACATTGCATTTGCTTTCCTTCCAGTGAGTCAATGTGCAAATTAACCTTTGGGGAATCCTGCCTGAGGATTTGCACCTGTGATTTCTGAATTTTCTCTTGAAAGATTTGAAATAGTTGTAGAAAATTGAGAAATGATTAGGATCATTACCATTTAAATCTGATGTGTGATGAGCTTGATATTGAACTGATGATGAGAAAGATCATGGGAATGAAAGGGTTAAGGTATGAGGAGAGTTTGATCGCTCTGGACCTGTAGTCTCTGGAATTTAGAAGAATGGGGGGGGGCGGGGAGGAATCTCACTGAAACCTATCAAATATTGAAAGGCCTAGATAGAGTGGATGTGCAAAATATGTTTCCTATGGTGGGAGAGTCTATGACCAGAGGGCAGGCCTCAGAATAGAACAGCATCCCTTTAGAACGGAGATTAGGAGAAATTTCTTTAGCCAGAGGGTGGTGATTCTGTGAGATTCACAGCTGTGGAGGCCAAGTCATTGGGTATATTTAAAACAGAGATTGATAGGTCTTGATTAGTCAAGGTGTCAAAGGTTATGGGGAGAACACAGAAGAATGGGCTTGAGAGTGATAATAAATCAGCCATGATGGAATGGCAGAGCGGACTCACGGCCAAATGACCTAATTCTGCTGCTTTGGCTTATGGTCTCATGGTTTAACTCAGACTAACAGAGAGGATGCACGGACAGTTTGAGCCAAAGGGCCTGTTTCCATACTGTATTACTCAATGTTCGGGTAATAGTGATACTGGACATCAAAGTAGAAAAATAAGAAAATATTCTTCAATGTTTTCAAAGAGCATAAAAGTAAGCAGGATTAAACCTGTCCCACTTTCAGTACGATCTTTTACCCAAGCAACAGTTTGCTGCAGTAACTCCTGATGGCAATGAAATAAAAGAGGGGATGGATAAGGGAGAGAAGATAAAGGAAGTATTTGTTCTGAACTGGTATCCTGCCTTCATATTTCAAGAGAAATAGAATATTCAGGTTCAGATTTATTTATCACATGTACATCAAATAATGTAGTGAAATGCATAATTTGTGTTAACATCCAATACGCCAAGATTGTGCTGGGGGAAGCCTGCAGGTATCAATGCACATTCTAGCACCAACAGAGTGTGCCCACCATGTTCAGCAAAACAGCACAGAACATGCCAAGCAAAAAAACAACAACAGCAGAGCAATTCCTAACATCCACCTGCCCATCAGCGCACAAGCACGTACTGGTAAGGCTCTGCAAACCTGTGCCAGCCAACTCACGGAGTATTCAAGGACATCTTCAACCTCTCATTGCAACAATTATACCAGTGCCTAAGAAGAATAATGTGGGCTGCCTTAATGACTATCGCCTGGTAGCACTCACATCAACAGTGATGAAATGCTGAGAGGTTGGTCATGATTGAATTCCCGCCTCAGCAAAGACGTGTACCCATTGCAATTTGCCTACCACCACAATACAAAGGATGATTGATAAATTTGTGGCCTAGGGTAGAAGGAGTCAATTTCAGAAAACCTAGCACATTTATTTTTCAACATAGTCCACTCCAACATTTACACACTTAGTCCAGCGGTCGTGAAGCGTATGGATCTTGGACCTCCAGAATGTCCACAGCACAGGTGATTGATAGGTTCATGGCCTAAGGTAGAAGGAGATGAGTTATACAACACTCATTACACGCACATGCAGTTCAGCTCTTTGAGTGGTTAGGCAGAAAGTTTGAAGTTAATAACTCATCTCCTTCTACCTTAGGCCACAAACTTATCAATCACCCCGGCTGTGGACACTTTCTGGAGGTAATGTGCTAGGTTTTCTAAAATTGACTCCTTCTACCTTAACCACACATTATTAATCACCCCTCATAGGTCAATGGCTCTCCACAAAACTTTAGACCACCTGGACAACACAAACACCTACGTCAGTATGCTGTTCATCAACTATAGCTCAGCAGTGAATACCATCATTCCCACAATCCTGACTGAGAAGTTGCAGAACCTGGGCCTCTGTATCCTCCCTCCATAATTGGATTCTCGACTTCCTAATCAGAAGATCGCAGTCTGTACAGATTGATGAGAACATATCCTTCTCACTGACTATCAACACTGGCACACCTCAGGGGAGTGTGCTTAGCCCACAGCTCTACTCTCTATATTAGTGGTTGCCAACCAGTCGCTCACAATCAACCGGTCGATCTTTGAGACTTTCCCAGTAGATCCCGAAAAAAAAAGAAAAAGAAATACACAAGTACATTATGCCTGATAAACCTTTTGATGCAAATATGTAGTAACTTCTACTTTGAAAAAGGACCACTCGACAACTTCATGCCCAAAAGGAACAATAAAATGATATTCGCATACAGAGGTTTTCGCTAATGCGCATTGGGCAAAAAAGACTGGAAGGAAAACCCCGCAACCCGGAAAACAATCTCTCTTTACAAACTGTTTTCTGTAGCAGGAGTATTGCTATATTACCATAATCCTAATTGGTATTAATTTATCTCTATAATGCTCACATTACAACACTTCTCCTTTAAATTCCAACATTCCCCAAATGTAAAAGAAATGGGTAACAAAAACAGTGGTGTCATTAGCTTGCGTACCTCTGAAACTTATACTAGTGTCTCAGTAAGTTTACCAATACCATTAAAGTTGAGGAGCTGAAATCGGGGTTGAAGACCCAGCAAACATGCTGCTCAGGGGACCTGGATCGACAAGTGTTGAAGGACTTGTCACTCTGTGAATATTTTTCATGACAGTTCGATGAATCTCTGGATGTAATGCAAACAGAGCAGCTTGTTGTATTTGTCAGAATGGCTTTCCAGGATTATACAACAAAGGAGGACTTCCTCACTCTTTTGCACTTAAAGGAGAGAACGAGAGGTGAGGATATTTACAATGAGTTTTAAAAAAGTCCGTGAAAGTGACATCTCCATTCATAAACTGGTAGCAATTACTACTGATGGGGCCCCAGCAATGCACGGTGTGCGGTTGGTTTTTATAGCACTGTGCCATAATGACCCTGATTTTCCCGACTTCCTGGAATATCACTGTGTGATTCATCAGCAGCCCTTGGCTGGGAAGGTTGTGGACTTTTCTCATGTGATGACACTGGTGGTCAAACTGATAAACTTGATTCAAGCAAAAACGCTTCAGCACTGCTTATTCAAGGTGTTATTGGATGAGCTCGATGCCGCTATGGCCTGTTTGATATGCTAGTTACAGTGTTGACAAAAGCATTTTATATAATTAGCCCAAATAAAGGGCCTCAAATTGGAAGTACAATCTGAGCTGTTTTTTTCTCTAAACGACTTAGTAGGTCGATCTTGCCTTTCACTAAGGCCAAGGTAGGGGATCTTGGGCTTAAAAAAGTTGGTGACCACTACTCTATATACTCATCACTATGTGGCTAGGCATAGCTCAAATACCATCTATAAATTTGTTGACGATACAACCATTGTTGGTAGAATCTCAGGTGGTGACGAGAGGGCGTGCAGGAGTGAGATATGCCAATAGTGGAGTGGTGTCGCAGTAACAACCCTGCACTCAACATCAGTAAGATGAAAGAGCTGATTGTGGACTTCAGGAAGGGTAAGGCAAAGGAACGCATACCAATCCTCATAGGGGATCAGAAGTGGAGAGAGTGAGCAGCTTCAAGTTCCTGGGTGTCAAGATCTCTGAGGATCTAACCTGGTCCCAACATATCGATGTACTTATAAAGAAGGCAAGACAGCGGCTATACTTCATTAGGAGTTTGAAGAGATTTGGCATGTCAACAAATACACTCAGAAACTTCTATAGATTGTTATGAACCCGGTAACTGGGTCACTTACCAGCAAACATAGAGAGGTCCGTTGAAGTCTGATGATACTATTTTTAACAGTATTTATTAGTAAAAATACACAAAAATAATATCAATGCAAAAATATACAGATAATATACATCGTCAATACTAAATCAAAAAGTGCAGGTATAATAATAATCATTAAGAAATACACTGTATCGTTGTCTAGGGGATAATGTATTGTCCGATGGAAATATAAAGTTCACTCAGTTCATGCAGGCTGCAGCCTTTGGGGACTGCTGGGTTTGCAATGGTTGGAGAGAGAGAGAGAGAGAGTTTTGGGAGAAAAACTTGCCGATTCCTTTTATGATTTCGATCTGTCGGAGTCTCGTTGGTGTGGCAGTTCACTTGTGGCCTCTTCTTTAGCTAAAGCCATTCTTCCGTGGTGAGCCCGCCAACCCAGGCAAGGGAAGGACGCACATGAGCCCCCACCGGCTGTCGCTATTAAACGCTGTCACGGGATTTCTAGCGTTTCTCCTGGTGCGTCTGAAGGGGTTGTTCCCCAGACCCTCTTTTATCCTTACTCACGGGGTCTCAGATGTCAATCAGGTTGGGATGATGCAATCCCTCAACCAGCCCACTCTGGTCATCCCCTGAGGGGCTTCAATGAATAGTACAGTACTCAATACACAATTCCGTCTCCAAGAGACAATAGCTATTATCAATGGTTTTGTTTCGCTGAGGCCAGGACACATTCTAAACCTTGTGGATTTTCTCTCATTTCCTGGGTCCCAGACCTGAATTAATAGCAATCTTGTGATTCTCAAAAAGGAGGGGGTGACTTTGTACCCTTCGGCCCCTCAGAGTTGCGGCACATTCGTAATAAGATGTACTGTGGAGAGCATTCTGACAAGCTGCATCACTGTCTGGTATGGAGGGGCTACTGCACAGGACCGAAAGAAGCTGCAGAATGTTGTAAATCTAGTCAGCTCCATCTTGGGTACTAGCCTAAAAGTACCCAGGACATCTTTAGGGAGCAGTGTCTCAGAAAGGCAGCGTCCATTACTAAAGACATCCAGCACCCAGGGCATGCCCTTTTCTCACTGTTACCATCAAGTAGGAAGTACAGAAGCCTGAAGGCACACACTCAGAGATTCAGGAACAGCTTCTTCCTCTCTTCCATTCTATTCCTAAATGGACATTGAATCTTCGGAGACTATCTCACTTGTTTTAATATACAGTATTTCTGTTTATGCACATTTTTAAATCTATTCAATATACGTACTTGTTTATTTGATTTACTTGTTTATTGATTAGTATTATTTTATTATTATTATTATTATTTTTCTCTGCTGAATTATGTATTGCATTGAACTCCTGCTGCTAAGTTAATAAATTTCATGTCACATGCCAGTGATTATAAACCTGATTCTGATTCTGATTCTAATACCAATACAGGCCCTTTTTGGCCTCCAGAAAACTTTGCCTTCTGCTTCCCCAGAGGGACTTGCAAACCTTGGGCTCCAGCCATTGGGCCTTGGCCTCTGGATCTTCGGTATCGACCCAGGCTTGCTGAAGATTTTGAATGAGGATCTGAACTCCAGGTTTTGAATACCAGGCTCACTGATGACAGGACCTGAACACTAGGCCTCAAACTCCAGTCTCACTGACTTGTGTACCTAGGGAGTCACCTTTGCTTGTGTTTCCTGCCCACATGGAATGCCGTTCCAGAGCCTGCCAATAACTCACTGCACTGCAGCAGTCACCAGCCTTTATCCATGCTGGTCTGTCAGCTCAGCATCTGACCACGTTTGTGACACTGACCTTTGAAGGAAAAGCAGATGTTTAGACTCTGGCCTGTCCTCTAATTCCCCACATCTCTGTCCCTAAACCCTAATCTGACCCCTAACTCCCCTCTGTCCCCAAAACCATCAATTCAAACGTAGATAAAAAACAGAGAGAAGAAAAATTCTTCTGTTTCCTATTTCTGAGAAGCAATAAATCAACTGGGTGTTGTTTTAGTCGCTGCATTTTTTTTATTAAACAAAGAATTTACAGAGACTCTAAAATAGAGGATAATTTTCTTCACTAGTATTAAGTACTTGTAATGCTTTAGCTTCTAAATAGTAGAAGGATGACTTCCTCAACCATTTCACTCTGCGTCAGTTTAATCTTAAGAAATATCATTTCAGCTTTTAGCCATTTTTAGCAGGTAAAATCACAAGTTCATTTGGAGAAGTCCCAGAGCTCTCAGAGGAAGATATGAGTGGGAACTCCAGCTGATAGTTCAGAAAATGTTATGAATTAGATAGGGCTATATTTTTTGCTTACCTTGGATCTACTTTTTCACGTTCAACATCAGATGGATTGTTAGCTGCGAGAAAGTAGGTCCTTTTATGATATATTCCCTGCAGAAGGTCTATTTCCACACCATGAATCAGTGTGACATTCAGAATAAAAACATTAGTTGTCATTTTCTTCACACTGATCCTCATTATGGTTCTCTGTAAATGATCAGATCTTTAGCTGCACTCTGTACTTCTTCTTGGATTCAGAACGCATCAGTAATTTCAGAATCACTTACATCCAATCCATCCCCTCAGCTATGCAGTACTGGTAGAAGCAGAAGGTTAGTGATATTATGCTACACTTGAAAGGTTTATTTTGATTCTCTTTTCTTCAATATGAATCGTATACAGTAGACAGCAACAAAATGGGAGAACTCAGGGACCTACTTTAACCATTGTATTATACAGAATATCACTTAACTCAACTTTATTCACCCCAACACTGAACCGCTTGCACAACCTATAGGTTCACTCTCAAGGACGGACTCTACAACTCATGTTCTCGATATTTATTGCTTATTTATTCTTTATTATTATTTTGGTTTTTTTTGTACTCGCACAGCTTGTTGTCTTTTGCACATTGGTTCTTTGTTGTGTGCTGCTTGTCATTGATTCTGTTTTGTTTCTTTGTAGTTGCAGTGAATGCCTGTAAGGAAATGAATTTCAGGTAACATATATGTACATTGTTAGTAAATTTACTTTGATTTTTGAACATTGAGCAGTTCTCAACTAACTTGCTTTCCAAAACCCTATTAACGCTCAGAAGGTGGAGCAGTTTCCTTTCATGCCTTCCCCCACCCTGCCCTTCCCAAATGCCCAAACTTTCTAATCTGCAATAGGGAGGGATGGAGAAATGGAGAGAGTTTCTCCAACAAATTTTCTGACTGTCCATGTTAACATGTAACAGGATGGAAGTGTGTGAAGTCAAGATAACTTTAATCTACTTATCTATTCTTACAACTTCATTAACACCCTTAGAGAAACTAGGACATAGAGAATACTGAACAAAATATGATTCTTTCGTAGAAGCAATGTATAATCATTAGGCAAATCCACCCCTTCTTTGCCCTTTGGAATTTAAGAGATTCTAAGTTTTTCAAGGATCATAGTTTACTGAGAGGGATAAAGAACAGACTGATTTATTGATTCATAAGGAATTTACAATATCAACGATAATCATAGCTTTACCATACAAAATGTCCACTCACAGAGGATGTGACGATTAGAGTCTTCGATTCATAGAGCACAGAAACAGGCCCTTCGGCCCATACAGTCTGTGACCTCGCTTCTATTGGTAAGTCAAACTATGAGCAGTAATAAATCAGGGTTAGCTACTGAAAGATCTGGTCTCAGTTGTCACTTTCATTCTTGGATATCATCTTATTCAACAGATAAGGTATAAAGCCACGGCTACTAACAGCTCTATTGTCAGGAACTCTCAAGGTAACTGTCAACTTTTCATCTACTGTGCTTAAATTTTGACGAGTTAATAGTTGTTCCTGTCCCGAATTATCTCATCCTATTATGATTAACATTAGTAAGCATCTTTGACAGCATGGACAAGTTGGAATGAAGGACTAGTTTCTGAGCTGTAGAGTCGTGTGAATCTATGAATCTGCACTGTTGTATGTTTCTTTTACTTTACATATTTTTCTACCTGACCACAAACCAGCATACCTACTTTTGAATTTCGTAACGTGAATGGTATGAATTAATTCCTCAATCCTTTTGTCTGCAACTTGATTTTAACCATATTATTTACAGTACTGTGTAAAAGTCTAGATATATAGAGCTAGGGTGCCTAGGACTTTTGCACTGTACTGTGTTAACACAGTGGAGAGTGAGTTTGGAAATCTGGCGGGGGTAAATGATGTTGGGAATGGTGAGGGTGGAGCGCTCTGGGAGGGGTGTGTGACAGGTGGCAGAGAAGGAGTACCAGGTTCAAGG